>NC_071354.1:236864562-237182419 GCF_943734655.1 Sabethes cyaneus
GAGATGGAGTGCACTTGTAGTGTTTTTGTTTTTTTTTGAGGTGGGTTGGTGCCAGTCCAACCACCGAATGAACAGGCATTTTCGGAAGAGTGAACAAACATCGTCGAGTGCAAGTGCATCCCAGATTCCCAGAGCGAAACTAAGTTCAGCAGGAGTGGAAAAAGAAACAAACGTTTTGACAGCCGCTTGTTTGGAACTAGTGCGAACCTAGGTTGGACCTTGCCAAAAATAAAAACGGTATTAGATTTTCCCGTGTGGTGTTGAGGTGTAGGGATTGTCCGGATGTAAATGAGGTAATCCTGTGGAGTGTCTAATTTTTGAGTGGTGTGATATATGGGCAGCATATACCTAAATTAGATGGTGCAAGAACTGATAATGAAATAGTTTATGTGAGTAATACGTTTAGTCATGTGAGGTGTATGTGGGTAGCACATACAGGTAAGGCATGTGGGTAGCACATGGCCGGTATATGTGGGTAGCACATACAGATAAGGCATGTGGGTAGCACATGGCCGGTGTATGTGGGTAGCACATACAGATAAGGCATGTGGGGAGCACATGGCCGGTGTATGTGAGTAGCACATACAGATAAGGCATGTGGGGAGCACATGGCCGTTGTATGTGGGTAGCACATACAGATAAGGCATGTGGGGAGCACATGGCCGGTGTATGTGGGTAGCACATACAGATAAGGCATGTGGGGAGCACATGGCCGTTGTATGTGGGTAGCACATACAGGTAAGGCATGTGGGTAGCACATGGCCGGTATATGTGGGTAGCACATACAGATAAGGCATGTGGGGAGCACATGGCCGGTTTATGTGAGTAGCACATACGGGTAAGGCATGTGGGGACCACATGACTGATCTTTGTGGGAAGCACATACGGATAAGCTATCGTAGGGTTCATGTCAATGTAGATATTGGAGGAGCACATACCGATGCGTATGTGCTACGGATAAGCCACCGTAGGGTTGCTTCATGTCAATGTAGAAAGACATTGGAGGATGGTTGATGTTTGCGTAGCACTGCATTTGTGAGAAGCGCATACAGATAAACTACCGTGTGGTTGTAGAACGACATGTGGAAAATAAAGAGATTTATTTATAACATTTTGCGAACGTCAGTAGTTGACCTTTCGGACCAGGTCATGGCGCCCGATGGTTGGATTAAGTGGAGACGCGTTTAGGAATATTGTTTGAGTTTGAGCTGGAACGCAGAAAAGGAGGATGGTGGAAGATCCTCCCGGAATGGTGGAGATTGGTTTTAGAACGTATCGATTTGCAAGATCAGTATGAGAAGTAGGTTCACTACTAGCACTGACGAACTGACATGACACTTAGAAGAAAATCCTTTAAAAACCATCGTCCTGCACAGTTTGCTTGCACACCAGCACCCTCTGTTATGCATGTTGCGGAGTAGCTTGCATTTGCAGGGTTTTATGCTGTAGGGTTTTGTACCTTTGAATGGTTTTATACTGAAAACTCAAAGCAACACTCGCGCGCCGCGGTATGGCCATGTTGCGAAACATGCTTTTTTGAAAAATGAGTGGTTTTTGATTGGACGATGGAATTATCGCGAGTGTCTCGTCTGTTTGTCTGAGTAAAGATTGAAGCGGGAGCCACTGAGTGGACGAGTACGCTTTAATAACTTTTTAGGTTAATAATTGTTATGCCCCAAAAACGGGCAAGCGAAGGACACTTGAACAGCATTGGACCAGACAAGAATGAACTGTTTGACGATTTTGATAACCGGTTACGAGAACAAGTTTGTTGACTAGAATGATGCTGGGGTAGATCGGATTGATTGTGGAATCAGGGCGATTTCGGGTCCTGAGCCGGATACGTCTGCTTCATTTCCAACGGAATCGGAAGTTTAACTAGGGATGTACATTGATCTATTAGATAGAGTCAATAGGATCGCAGCAACTGGCACTGCACTCTAACAGCTGGCTGCGAAGTCTGTCGTATAAAAACAGAAGGTCAAGTTTCGATAACGAAATGTAGCACCTAGGCTTTGCTTTGTATATTGATCTTTTCGTCTCGTAGACGTGGAATGGCAGAAATAAAGGGGGTTTGCTCGGAAGGTCATAAAGATGGTCAGGGACGCGACCGGTTGGGTGTCCACGACTGGTGTCTGTTCGAAGGGGTGATTCAGGGCTCGGGTTTTGCGTTTATCTAAGAGCTGCAAATGAACTGGTACTCTTGTCTATAGACAAAGCGAGGAGGGAAATGTGCGTAAACCGAGAAAGATGGTCGAAAATCGAAATTGTCGAATCATCCATCAAAGACTCCCAACAAACATTTTATTTGAACAGTAGATTATTCAACCGTTATATAGCCAATGTTAAGGAATAAAGCACTTAATAAGCAATTATACAGCATAAATGTTTGTTGGGCTGTAAATCTCTTGTCTACTTATTCGAGCGAGTGTGATCGGGGCACTTCGGTCGATTAGAAAGGTGAATGCTGCATCTCCAGAGTTTTCATTTTGAGACACGCCATACACCGTGAAGACGCGGACTGGTTTTCGACATTGTTCATTTGAAGGCGATTCGTGAGGCGGTGTCATCGTGTGATTGAACTAATGTTCCGGGTTAGTACAGGATGATGATTAAAGAGCGGCTTTCCCAATACAGGTAAATAATTCTAAGAGGCGATCGAGTCGTCCAGCTTCGCAACTGAGAGTCACACATATAGCACATTTGTCACCAAGGGGTGGCTGTTACAAGACACATAAAGATCGAGATTGTGGTTTTCTGGTTAGACGACTCAATCGAGAAGGTCCTAAAAATGTAAAGAATATGGAATTAATGTCAAAACCTGATCCACCATACCCTGTGACGCGAGTATTATCAGCACTGGCAGTGTATTTTATTGAAGGTTTACCTATCGACTACTCGATGTTAGTTGTGGTTTACTGTGGAACCCGATATACCATGCTCAAACCAATGAAACATCCTACATGTTTAATGGTAATGGTGGCATTTCCACACCATGGAGCTCAGGAAGTTCTGATTCCTACAGTATCCATTTTAACCTGACAGCACCGTACTGTCCGTACTATACACCGAATGTTTCATGAAGGGGCTGTAGAGGTAACTCCTTAGGCAAGGAGCGAAAAAAGCTGCACGCAAGTGCAAGAAATGCAAAAGATGGTAACTTTTATGTTGGCGACACGGTATTAATGCGAAGCTTAGAGCTGGGATCAACACAACCAAACTTTCAAGGGAAAGAGTTGGAAGTTGCCGGTATGCAGGCGAGTGAGATTGCTGCCAACTCAATGGAAACTAGGAGGGAGTATGCATGGAATGGAACGCACGCCAAAAGGTTTGTTCCGAACATGCTACGTGGTACAGATGTTCGACTTTAAAGCAACTGGCGAATCACTGCTGGCTCCCCAGCGCTGACATGGCCGAGGAGCGAAAGGGGACAGATTTAGAGCCAGAGTTCGCTCATGTTCAAGGAGTTTCTGCAGGAAACGTAAATCGCCCCGAAGACGGCGGAGCGCTCCGGGAAAATATAAAGATTCCGAACTGAATCAATAATTACTTTCTTTGTGCAATAACAATACTATGGAGAATGCTCTTCAAGTATATAGTATCGAATGTTATCGAAGACTGAGTACAGTTCTTAATTTGGGGAGGGATGTACTGGAGTCATCTGCGAGATATAACACACCTTGCACCGTTAGATACAATACATTGGATTAGGTGCAGCGTATCTCTTATGTGATGGTTATCGAGAGAAAGAGCGTTTGACAGCCGAGCAGAGAATCGGCAGTTTACGGATAGACACGCGAGGGATCAGATCGGTACAGTAATACAATAACTTGACCAAATCGGAACGGCATATAACATCGCCGATCTAAACATTTGTCCTTTTACGAAAATGCTTGTATCGTCGCAGAATAATGACTTAGTGCAGCCAGCCGGTAATTCAGGAAGATCAGATGTGTATATGTTATGCAGGATTGGGCCCAAGATCGAGCCTTGAGGCACACCTGCTTTAACAGGTAATTTATCAGATTTAGAATTCTGATAGACAACCTGTAGAAATCGATCAGTTAAATTATTTTGTAAACTTTTTACAATGTAAATTGGAAAGTTAAAATTTAGCAATTTCGTGATTAAAATTTTATGCCAAATACTGTCGAATGCGTTTTCTATATCTAGAAGAGCAGCTCCAGTAGAATAGCCGTCGGCTTTATTAGCTCGTATCATATTAGTAACTCTGAGCAATTGATGATTAGTGGAATGGCCATGTCGAAAACCAAATTGTTCATCTGCAAAAATTGAATGTTCAGTAATGTGTGACATCATTCTGTTAAGAATTATTCTCTCAAATAATTTACTTATGGAAGGAAACAAACTAATTGTTCTATAGCTTGAAGCCTCCGCCGGATTTTTATCTGGCTTCAAAATAGGTGTAATCTTAGCAGTTTTCCATAAGTAAGGAAAATATGCTAATTTAAAACAGTTATTAAATATTTTAACCAAAAATTGATAAGTGATTTCGGGGATTTTTTTTAATTAAAATGTAAAATATCCCATCATCACCAGGAGCTTTCATATTCTTGAATTTTTTGATAATTGAACGAACCTCATGCAAGTCAGTTTCAAATACATACTTCAAATACTCCAAATTTGACACTTTTGGAAGCGTTGACAGTTTTGGAAGCGCGATGTTATCCTCTGACAAATACATAGCCAGGGATAGCACAGCGCATCCCCTCGGGGTAATCATTACATGGGTCGTCATTAATGGCATCGTCCTTAGGTAGCCCAGGATTAATGGTCTTTTTGGAACTGTCTGGAATAACAGGTATGCTGGAGTTTCCGGCTAAGACCGAAGCCTATTTTTTTCCTGCCCTAGCTTGTACGGGTAGACAATTCACAGGATCTGCTCTAACTACCGGTGCAATCGGCTCACGTTTTGGAAACTTAGGATTCTGTTCACCCTGATTTCTTCGCTGCAAAATAGCGAATAGGACAATCAAAAGAATTACTTTTATGATTATTACCACAATTAGCGCATTTGAATTGATTTTGTTCCTTCACTGGACAATCGTCCTTTTTGTGAGAAGGACTGCCGCAAATCATGCACTTGGAGTCTAAGTGACAAGTTTTTTGTGCCGTGCCCATATTTTTTACATGAGCGACACTGAGTTAAATGAGGAATATTTCCTCCAAACTTTTTGTATAGTTCCCACTTTACACGTACGTGACATAAAACACGTGCCTTTTCTAAAAACTTTAAACTGTTTACCTGGTTTCGGTTAAAATGAGCCAGGTAAAATTGCTGTGAAACGCCCCAAAGCGGAATCGTTTGGCACATTATGTAACGACACATTCCAAAGCAACGAGGAAAGGAAACAATAAAAATCATACAAACATTTCTGATCTATACAGCCAAAGATTGTCCACTAAATAGAATTTTTAACATTTTTCATTAATCATCACCAAGCGCGAGGCTCCCCTGATGCGCGAGGTTCTGTTCCACCGTCCGGGTTTGCCGGCTCTGCCTGGCGGAAATTCGTATGTTCTGTTTTGCTGTGCACCATTTTTTTGATGCAACACAAAGAGGAGCAGGACAGCAGAAGTTTGCCTTTCTAAGTAGGACCACACCACGGAGTGTCTCGTGATGGGTTTGTCATCTTAGCTTTAGTACCGAGACCGTGACAACACATTTCTTCATTCAGCCGCCCGCTCCGGATCAGACGCTGTCGTGGGCTGAGGGTCCTAACCCGAGGGTCCAGATTCAATCCAACCTGTTACGAGTTTGCTAGTGGAATGAAGAATACGATCGAATCGACAAACTAATCCGTCGGAATGTAGAATAAACATAAAGCTGTTAGTCTTTCCAAAAAGACGATCCTCTACGATGTAATCAACGATATCAGTAACGGAACCGGATCTGTTACCAACGCTCGTTACCTATGCGACAATGGTATCCGAAAGATATGAATTTTAAATTATGACAGCAACTTCAAATAGGCGATTGCTTGGATCAATTGAATTAATAAAATAAAATATTCAATAACAAAAATGTCATATTGTGACCAGTATAATTGCCATTTTTTTCTATTGAAATTATTCCAAAGTTGCGTTTAATATTGTTACTGGTTTTTGTCGTAAACCCATAAAACTTAAAATAGGCTTGAGAATTCGACAGATTTGACGAATTCAATAGCATCGATGAGTCCTCTGTCCTCTCGGTATGGTCTGCATTATTGCATCGTTCGTCATACGAACGATTTTGCGAGCCAAACTCTACTGGTTCAGCGTTTCAATCACGGCGGTGTTGGTCTTGTTAGCTTTCTGCTTTTTCGGCACACATTGTGGGGGAATAAACCGACCGGTTTTCCAATTATATCTTTTTAGCAGCGTCGACTGACTTTCCATCTCTTTGGTGAAGGTAGTTACGCGGTAGAAACCGTTTGGATTCAGTTTGCCATTGTTCAGCGTGATGTGCCCTTTAAAGTCGGGCGCTTTGAAGTGATTGCACACAGGCAACCGGAACGCGTGCGGCCTCGGTTGCGTTCCCACGTATAGTTTATTCGAGGGTCTAACGGGGCTCTCTACGGGGGGCTTGGGCTTGGGCCAGCATCCCTTGGTTACTGGTGTAACATTGATTTTCCTCTTATACTTTGTTTTATTCTTCTTTTTGGTTTTTGTAGAAATGGTAAGGGCGGCTGGCTTAATATTTTGCAGAATAATTGGAATACTGATCGGTTGCATCAAAGATAGGAGTGGTGCAGGTTTTGCCTCCTGTAAAGGTTCTGAATTTGACGCATTGACTGGTGCTACACTACTTTCCGCTGTCGTGCCTAACGTATCTACCTGAATTTCATCACCTGCAGCAGTAGCCATAGTAAATACCTGGAAATGGAGATGTACGTCGTCAGTAGCCAGGAAGTAAACGATAACTAATATTGTAGAATTTATTATCTGTTCAAACGTGGATGGACCGAAGAATGGAAGCTTATACCGTAGCCGTAGCAAAATCCAGCGGCTGTCTCAAATCAAAGAACAAACCAAAAGTATAAGCTAGCCAACAGTATTATAGAGGGTTTTCTTTGCAATTGATTAACTGACTCACACTGCCATTTGGCTCTTAGGGTCATAGTTTATTTGAAGTTATCTGGGTCATTATTGAGTGGAACCAATTATATATATATGTACGTCAATTATTAGCGATAGAAGTTATGTCCGGTGATACATTTTAAAAAGATTGCTTTCAGAAAAAGCCTGCTCTTGAGGAATTATTGTAGAATGATCGGCCTCCCATCCGATTGTTCGAACCGCTGCCGAAGTTGTTGGCGCGTCGCGATCCCGGTCGATCGAAACTGTTGCCGCCTCGGCCGTTGAAGCTGTTGTTGCTTCTACCGTTGAAGCTGTTGCCGCTACGGTTGTTGCCTCTGTTGTCGTTAGCGGCGAGGGTGCGATTCAGTTGCGCGAACAGATTGTCAACCAAACTCAGGGGACGACTGTTGGATTGGCCGCCGCCGCTACCGCCGCCGCCGCCACCGCTACCACCATTGCTACTGAATGAATTCGAATTACCACCCCAGTTATTGCCGTGCGAACCGGAATTGAACTGGTTACCGCCGTAACTGTCAAAGTTACTCCTCCTTGGAGGACTGGGCGCACGATTAAAGGTCGTTTGCTTGGACATATTGTTTTCCCAAACGGGAACAAAAGTCCGTCTCGGTGGGTTATATCTTCTAGATGCAACTGGAGCAGCTCTCTGCGGTGGAGCAGTTGAGCCCTGCAACGGCGCAGCTGGCTTTTGCACTTTCTCAACTTTAATTTTGTTGAATTTGTAGTTCAGCTCGAAGCCCAACTCGCGAACAATTTTTGTAGATGCAGGATCCATGGTAAATTTCAATTCAATCACTTTGCCCGGAGCTTCATTTCTGCCGAGGATCTTCCAGTTAGATGTACTGAGGCCATCGTTCTGACACTCTACGAAATTCAAGATTTCTTCATTGCTATTCTGACGGCTGTCGGTAAAGTGACCAACGTACGTTTCGATTCTGAGAATGCTCTTCTCATTAACAACCTTCACAGAAGCATCTTTCCACAGTTCCAATTTTGGTACGTTTTGCTGGAGGAACTTAACGGTTGGTTTGTCCGAGCAAAGAACTCGTAAATAACCGTTAACAAACACACAGTCCTCAAAACGTGGCTTAAGTTGCGCGTCTTTTTGCTGCGTTACTTGCTTAAGGATGCCAGATTTTATCTTGCTAGACTGCTCTCTCGTGAGAACCTGTGCCGGGTGATCGGATTTGACGACGGCCATGGCGATCACACTTGGTACTGGCTTTCTATTAGCGGGCAGGCTAAATGCCGTAGGCGCTCTTGGGCCGTCGAATCTACCAAATCTACCACGTCTGGTGGTATCCATCGGCTTGCGGGCCTGTGCGATAGCTTCTTTCTCATCATAACCGTTCCTGAGCAACCAGGCAAGTCGTTTTTTCGCTGCTCCGGTAAGCTTTTTACGTTCTTCTTCGAAGTCGAACTTGGCTTTCGGCTGCCCTTTGGTTGCAACGTTGGGTTTAAGGGGCTCTTGGGCCAAACGAGCAGCCTCATTGCGACTATAACCTTGGCCTATCAACAATCGGAATCGTTTTCTGGCCACGGTAGAAAAGCGAGGGCGTTCTTTTTTCGCACCGTTAGCCTTCTTCGACTCGTCAGTCGAAGCTTTAGCTTCCGTACCCGCAGGCTTGGATTCGACGCCATTCGCAGCAGCCGCGGGCTCAGTTTCCATTGCCGTTGGCGCTGTTTCGGCGGAAGAATCGGCCTTTTTATCGGCATTGGGAGCGGACTCCACGGAGGGCTTGGCCTCTGGCTCACTCTTGACTACCGTTTCCTTCTTAACTTCCGATGCTTGGGGCGCATCCGGAGCTTTTGTCACGCTCGATTGGTTCTCAGTTGCACTCATACTGAAAACCTAGTGGAATAGCTGCAGTATACAGAAAAAATTTAGTTATAATTACAGGTTTATTAAACGGCAAAAATCAGTAAACGGTAGAACAAACTTAAACTTCTGCGAGGAAATGTGCCTCAGTATCGATTAGTTTGCACCTGACGCACTCGACATTTTTTCAGCACTTTTTACCGTACAGACGAAGGGCGTTAAAAATGGCGTCGTAAGCCATTATAATGCTGGTCATGGCGACCATTAGAAAAAGATGATTTTAAGACGAAAAACAGAAGTAATTCATACGAAATCAATTCACCTTTGAAAAGTAGTAAGTGGTTAATCGAGTAACTTTATATTTATCCCTCAGAGAACGACGCTATCCACAGAAATTCTGCTTGAAAAGAATTTTTCACTGAAATGAACGACGTGTACGTACAGCTCCGGCGAATGAAGAAGAACGAATGGAAAATGGAGAACTGGGCTGGGATGGGATGGGAAAGGTAAAAGATATTTATCGATATCGTCGGTAATATCGCTTAATTTTTGGTATTACCTTCACCAAAGGGTTTCCAACAGCAGTGATTACTACGCACCTTCAAAAATAGTTACCTTTTGTCGAATTTGTTTATTCAATCCGGGTTGAAACTCGATGAATTTTATCTGTCGGATAGGAGCAAATGAACACAAAAAGTTCATCCAGTTCCAATCCGGATTGAATAAACAAATTCGACATTTGTTTCCCGGTTAGGCGCGTCTGGCAGAAATCGAACTAAAATCTGGCACCGGAAAACTTTTTCTGTCAGACATTCTGCCGGATTTCTGGCCGCCATTACCCATGAAAATTAGCAGAAATGCAACATCCGTTTCGGGCAGAAATTTCACCTTACGGTTTTTCTGCCGGATGTCTGTTCGATTTCTGCCAGAGGTTTCGAATAAAAACCGGTTTTGTACCGATTCAGCTTTCCCTCCTTTTTTGGAGAATAGCAGCAGCGGACTGCAGCAGCAAGAAACGTGCAATATTGCGCTCTTCACACTCAATTGGACTGCACAGTTATTAAGTGTAACCTTCAAAACTGTGATGAAAAGTGTGCTACTGATAATATCGCTAGTAATCTTATATCGATAATACCATCAAACTTTATCGTCATGGAAGAATATCAAAAATTGGAGGGTTTAAAGTGAAATCATCTTCTTGATTTGTTATTATTTTAACATTTTTGTTCTATTTCTTACGTATTTTTGCTTATATTGCCATATTATCGTTATTAATTATTAACGATAACGAAACTTTATCAATAATCGTTATAGATTTTGACCGACATTTCCCATCATTACAACTCTCCCATCTGAGCTGACATTTGATTTAGCAGTGGCGCCAGTACCAGTAGTAGGGAAAGCAAATAGTATTTAATTTTTCATTTATTTCATATATGCTGCATATTTATTCAAGTTATGAATTATGCGTGGAATTATGTATTTAGAAACTATTTTTATATTATTCTTTGCGTCGATAACAACTCTACGTAAGCATTAGAATTTAAATAGAAATCAACCAAGATTCATGGTTTTTTCCCACGAAATTTTGGCAACTTTTCTCACCTACAAAATGTGTGACTGATGGACAAGTGTGTTCAAAATCCAACTTTCAATGCAAAGAGCAATACGCAAATAGTGTTTTTAATAATGCTAATTTACGATAATGCTTAAACGCATTAGCAATGTTTATACAAAAGTTTTAACCATGCGAATTGCTGATATACCGCTGTCTGGTATTAGCGATGCCGAGCTACAGCCAATATGGGGTTATGCGTTAATGCTTGTGGTTACTTGGGAAATTCGACATTAGTTTACCACTTCCTGCTCGAGGGGTGCTCTATTGTAGGATTACTCGTAGATTACATAAAAACCATTTACATACTTTTTGTCGATTACCTGGTAGTCTGTTCTCTGTGTTAGGGCACCTTCTACGGTGGTCTATGTTTAGATCAGAGTTATGCCAAATTTGAACCAGCGAAATTGAAAATAGAACTGGCGAAATGGTTCAATTCAGATCAATCCGCAGCGGCGATGTAAATATTTCCTGCTGCGAATCAACAAAAGGGTGCATGATGTAAATAAACCAAAGGATGGCTCGATTTCGCCTTTTCGTTTGTTTATGCCAGATATAAGAAATGCAACTCCAAGCGATAAAATCAAAGCAATTTTAGTTTAAATGAATTGATTAATGTATTTCACAATCAGTCTGCTGAAAAATTGGCGATAGCTTTATAAACTTCACCGTGTTCATTGTTTTTTTCCTGTCAAATGTCACTCCCCCGTACCTGCAAGATTTAAAACAACCTTCGCGCTGTTCCAAATCGAGTCAGAAATAGACCAAAAGTTATACGAGTTGTAAAAAATTTACAACTTCGCTCCGGTATAAAATTAGATTTACAACACCGGTGCGGAAACGTTTTTCTGCTTGGTCTAAAAATTTGGATCAAAGTAAGGATTTGGATCACCGTAGAAGATACCCTTATACCTGGCTTTATCATGTTCCATATTATTTTCTTACCTTTTGCCCGAAACTGCAAAGCTGATGAACCACTTTTCTCCTGCCTCAAAGTGTCACATTTGACATAAAGAGAATCGAGCGAAAAATGAAGACTGGTTCTGTTCGATTTCTGCCAGGCATCCGACTTTTTCGTAAGCGGGATAGCGGTGTTGCACTGTAATCAGAAATATATTGTGCATTGTAATATTCAGCTATTAGAAACCCCTTGGTAATCTTTGTTTTCAGTTGTAATCATTGCTTTTGGAAACCCTTTGGCGGTGACGACGCTTGTTTGTCGGCACGTCGGATTCGGATAACGGATATCGGATCATTACATTACTTGTACTTTCACTTTTCGTATTGGACTTTCCTCCGAGTTTTGCAGTTATTATTCTTTCTTATGAAATTGAAAACGTTCGGAAAGAAAACGTCTTTATTATTCAACTTTCACTCCATTTATCGCTGTAGGTAAGTTATTTCCGGATTATCCTAAGTGTGTCACTTCGAAGCAACTTACACGTCGGAATATTGCAACTTTTATACTTTCACTGCGATTTTTTAAATCGTTTTCGTAACTGAACTGCGTGTCTCTCTCAGCTATCCTTAGATTTTCGTCATGAATGAAACCGGAAATCCATTATTCGTGGATTGTACTCCCATAGGCTCTAATTTTTTGTCTCGGGACTTGTCTAGATTTCACATCCCACCTGTCTACTGCAAGAATAAGAAGGTAAAACTGAGCTACCGTAAAAGACAGAAACTGCGCGCCAAGGATACCAGGAAGCGAATTGCTCGGTTGCTCCGGCAGGGCTTTAGTGAACGATTGGCTGTCGCAATTGGTATGCGCAAGCGGTTCTGCCATCCCGCAGGTACGGCTGTAATAAGATCTGATCATCCAGTAAATATTCTCACTGAACCGGTAGCGGAATATATATATTTCGAAATTCAAAAAGAAGCAGCGCAGTGGTACGATGATCGTATTAAGCTGCACTTTCAAAAGGGTGAGTTTGTCGATGGCTTTTTACGAGTATTTTGTTCAAATAGAGCAACCGTAAAGTGGCTCAAAAAGCAAGTACCAAAAATGAAACTCTGGAATAACATTTCACTACGAGCTGTCGATCAGAAAAGTGTTACTCCGATCGACATATACGTCGGTTATTTTATCGGTGGTTGTAACTCTGGCAACGAAGAAATCTTAAATTTCGTAGAGCACCAGAACAATGGCCTTAATACGTCCCAGTGGACAATCATAGGACGCAAAAATGTAGGCAAAACTGTTGTCCAATTGAAAATTGCTATGGATTCGGCATCTGCTCAGATTATATCTGGCCGGGGCGGCAGACTGATTTACAAAGGCAATAGAATTAGTATGACCAAATACTTTCAGAGAAAGACATTTGTTCCAAACAATGAACAACGAACGGTCTCTGTTCCCGTTCCAGACCAACCCCCACAAAAAAGTATTTTGAATGTTGGAGGGCAGAACAGTGATAACAATGAAAGAAACTCGAATTCCTCTGATTGTAATGGTCATGCAGATGGAGCTGGTCTTTCAAGCAACAGTTCCTACAATTCGTCTGAAAATCTGACCATCCAACCGGATCGTCCATTTGTCGAATCCAACAGAAACATCAATATTAATAATGACCGGTACAAACGGGAGGAAATGGGCCCGACTTATGACTTTACCGATGATTCAGTTGATTTGGCAGACAACCAATTTTATTCTTTTTAACTCATTACTTCATAAGCAACCACGGATAAAATAGCCTATTACCTGTTTTTTATCGTTCATTATATATTGATATTCATTTGTTGTTTGTATCAAATACCTACATTTAATAATAAATCTATCAGAGCCAAGTATACCGGAGTATTTTTTAAACTTCAAAAATTCCGTTCGACCGATATCGGAATATCGATGCCGTCAAATTGTTCTGCTTCATACTTGACCATCTGAAGTATGAATTTACGCGTATTTGTTTTTGTTAGGAGAACAACGGTTAGCCCCTCAATACTGGCAGCACTTCCCTGCTTGCCGGTCTATTAAAGCTACAGTGTCTATTAACTAGTTACACGAGATTGCATCATCCTTTAAATCTGTAGGTGTTGACGGAATATTTCCAGCAATGCTTCAAAAAGGTGAAGCAGTCCTGGTACCGGCGCTCGTGCAGATTTTTAGGGAAAGTTTAAGATTCAAATACATTCCATCGAAATGGAGATCAGTTAAGGTCATCTTCATACCGAAAGCTGGTAAGAGAGACAGGACGAATCCCAAATCCTTCAGACCTATCAATCTATCTTCGGTTCTATTGAAGACAATGGAAAAAGTCCGGAAAGATTATGTCGATTCATGCAATCATATCCATTATCTGAGTATCAGTTTGCATATCAATCTGGTAGTTCAACAGTAACAGCACTTCATACGCATCTAGGTAAAATTGAGAAATTTCTTTCAGTAAAGCAAATTGCACTTTGTTCTTTCCTGGATATTGAAGGAGCTTTCGACAATACTTCCTAGTCATCTATGAAAGATGCTATGAAACAAAGAAAATATAATACGCACACAATCGACTGGATTCATACCATGCTGGCAAAAAGAGAAATCATTTCTGAGCTTGGAGGGTCCTCTATGACAATAAAAGCAATGAACGAATGTCCACAAGGAGGAGTTCTTTCACCACTTTTGTGGACTTTAGTTGTAGATGATCTACTTAGGAGTCTAGAATCTGAAGGTTTCGAAGTTGTCGGCTTTGCAGATGACCTTGTCATCATGGTGAGAGGAAAATTTGATAACATAGTTTCGGAAAGAATGCAACAGGGAAAACAAATAAAATTTAGTGAACAGGTAAAATTCTTAGGTTTAATTCTGGATGCAAAGCTAAACTGGAATGCAAATCTCGACGTAGCGACAAACAAGGCAGTCAGTGCATTGTGGCTATGTTCAAAAACCTTCGGAAGGAAATGGGGCTTAAAGCCAAAAATGATAATGTGGATCTACAGTATAATCAATCTATACCTATAAAGAAGGATTTCTGTCTGTCTGTCTGTCTGTCAGTCTGTCTGTCTGTCCGTATGTTCCTTATAGAATCGAAAACTACTGAACCAATCGGCATGAAAATATGCATGTAGAGGTTTTTTGGGGCCAGGAAAGGTTTTAGTGATGGTTAGAAACCCCTCCCCCCACTAAGAGGGGGGGCTCCCATACAAATGAAACACAAATTTCTGCTTAACTTGACAACTAATCAAGCAAATAGAACACAATTTGGCATGTGGGTGTTTTCGGTGACAAGAATTTATTCTATGGTAAATTGAGACCCGTCCCCTCTTTATAAGGGAAATTATAACTCCTCTCCTCTTTAAAAGGAAGGGCTTCCATACAAATTTCCTCATAACTCGAGAACTAATCAAGCAAATGGAACCAATTTTGGCATGTGAAGGTTTTCGAGGGCAAGAATATTTTCTATAGTAAATTAGGACCCCCCCCCACTTTGAGAGGGGGAGCTCCTGTACCAAAGAAACACAATTTTCCTCAACTCGAGAAGTAATTAAGCAAATGGAACCAAATTTGGCATGTGGGTGTTTTTGGAGACAAAAATTTTTTCTATGATGAATTGGGACCCCTCCCCGTTTTAGGAGGGGGGGATCCTATACACATGAAATACAAATTTCCTCATAACTGAAGAACTAATCAAGCAAATGGAACAAAATTTGGCATGTGAAAGTTTTCGAGGGCAAGAATATTTTCTATGGTAAATAAGGACCCCTCCCCACTTTAAGAGGGGGGGCTCCTATACAAACGCAATACAAATTTCCTCATAACTCGAGAACTAATCAAGCAAATGGAACAAAATTTGGCACGTGGGTGTTTTTGGAGACAAAATTTTTTTCTATGATGAATTGGGACCCCTACCCACTTTAGGAGGGGGGCTCCTATACAAATGAAATTCAAATTTTCTCATAACTCGAGAACTAATCAAACAAATGGAACCAAATTTGGCATGTGAAAGTTTTCTAGGGCATGAATATTTTCTATGGTGAATTAGGACCCCTCCAAACCTTAAGAGAGGGGGCTCCTATACAAACGAAATACAAATTTCCTCATAACTCGAGAACTAAACAAACAAATGGAACCAAATTTGGCACGTGGGTGTTTTTGGAGACAAAAATTTTTTCTATGATGAATTGGGACCCCTACCCACTTTAGGAGGGGGGGCTCCTATACAAATGAAATTCAAATTTCCTCATAACTCGAGAACTAATCAAGCAAATAGAACCAAATTGGGCATGTGGAGGTTCCTGGAGGCAAAAATATTTTCTATGGTGAATTAGGACCCCTTCCAACTTTAAGAGGGGGTGCTTCTACACAAATGAAATACAAATTTCCTCATAATTCGAGAACTAATCAAGCAAATGGAACCATATTTGGCATGTGGGTGTTTTTGGAGGCAACCATTTTTTCTATGATGAATTAGGACCCCTTACCTTTTTAAGAGGGGGGGCTCTCATACAAACGAAATACAAATTTCCTCATAACTCTAGAACTAATCAAGCAAATGGAACCAAATTTATCATTTGGGTGTTTTTGTAGGCAAGAATATTTTCTATGGTATATTTTCTATGGATTTCCCCACTTTAAGAGGGGGGGGGGCTCCTATACAAATGAAAAACAAATTTCCTCATAACTCGAGAACTAATCAAGCAAATGGAACCAAATTTGACATGTAAGTGGTTTTGGACGCAAGATTTTTTTCTATGGTGAATTGAGACCCCTCTCTTCTTTAGAAAGCGAGTTATGGCCCATCTCCCCTTTAAGAGGGTGGGCTTCCATACAAATGAAATGCAAATTTCCTCGTATCTCGAGAACTAATCAATCAAATGGAACCAAATTTGGCATGTGGGAGTTTTAGATGGCAGAAATTTTTTCTATGGTGAATTAGGACCCCTTCCAACTTTAAGAGGGGGTGCTTCTACACAAATGAAATACAAATTTCCTCATAATTCGAGAACTAATCAAGCAAATGGAACCATATTTGGCATGTGGGTGTTTTTGGAGGCAACCATTTTTTCTATGATGAATTAGGACCCCTTCCCCTTTTAAGAGGGGAGTTCCCATACAAATGAAATTCAAATTTCCTTATAACTTGAGAACTAATCAAGCAAATGGAACCAAATTTGGCATGTGGGAGATTTTGGAGTCTTGAATTTATTTTACGATAGTTAGAGACCTCTCACCCCTGTGGTAGGGGGATATGGACTCTCATACAAATAAAACAGAAATTTTTGCGAAACTCAAAAACTAATCGAACTCGGGAAATTCGAGACTCTTCCATAAAACATTAGTCAATACAAGACCACAATAACTATCTATAGTAACACTAGATCATTCAGGACGAGACGGTCGCGAGTGTTGCCGGTGACCCGCCGTCGGAAGCGCCGTCCACTGGGGGGCTTGCAAAACTCGAGATTGTGGCAAAGATCATCCGAAATTCATGATTATGTACAACACAGGTTAATTTGTGGCAATACGAAGTTTGTCGGGTCAGCTAGTATATATATATAGAACGCCAGTGTCGCTGCAGTGCGCGTGGTAAACATCACACATGTTCAGATAATGTATTTACATTATATATGCAAATGTATGTGTGCCTGAGATTCATTAAAAGGGGAATCTCATTGTCAAACTTTTACAACCAGTTAGAAATTTCAAATATGGCTGCCAAGTAATGTGATTGGAAACTTCGCTTGCTTCAGATTTCTGAAAAAATCGGTGTAAAAGGGCGCAGTTGAGGGATTCTATTCATCCGGACGAAAAGAAAAAGAGCCTTTAAAACCATTTCACTGGCATAAAAACAGCGGAGAACGCACTGATGACAGCACCAGCCAGCGTACAGATAAAGAACAGATAAATAACAATGAGCAACTTTGACAACGAAGCTCCCGATTCACAGACTTGGTACAGATTGTTAGCATCATGTTTACCACAATGAGTCCTATAGAAAAACAGCGACACTGGCATTCTATATATATTGATTCTACTGGATCTACACATCTATTATAAAACCGAAAATTACGTAAACTTCGTTAGTCTGGTGGCCAAAAACAAAGGAGGCTACTGCTGAATCAAAGCTTGCAAAACTTCAACGACTTGCGTGCATTGCAATAACCGGAGCAATGCGTAGTACTCCATCGAAAGCATTAGATGCAATTCTCAATCTGCTTCCTTTGCATGAATTTGTGCAATCGGAAGCAGAGAGATGTGCTCTGAGGCTTAATAAATTTAAAAATGTTTCATCGGATCATCCTGGTCACATGAGCATTCTGAATTACTTTAAAATAGGGCCTGTGTTAAGTATGAATGGAGATTGGATGAAACCTAAGGATAACTATGACACTCCCTACAAAGTATGCGAAACATCGCGCCACGTTCGGGAGATTAGAGTTCCTATGATTTCGTCAAGGCTCAACGATATTTTTCACTGATGCTCAAAAATTGGTTAAAAAACTGGTGCTGGAATCTATGGCCCTGGTACAAAAATATCACTGGCAATGGGAATATGGCCAACTGTGTGTTCAGGCGGAGATTTTTGCAATAATTGAATGTGTAAATGTTTGCTTGAGGAGGATATATAAACATGCAAATATTTGCATCTTCTCTGAAAGCTCTGACAGTCAAGCAGCACTGAAGGCACTAAGTGCTTGTAAATGTACTTCTAAACTAGTTTGGGATTGCATTCTTTCTTTGCGACGTCTATGTCAAATGAACTCAGTCAATCTGTATTGGGTTCCAGGACACTGCGGCATTGAAGGCAATGAAATAGCAGACGACTTAGCAAAGGAAGGCTCTAACCACAGAACACAAGTGGAAGTAGAAATCCAAACACGTACATGCTACTTTCTACAGATACTAGCGAACCTGGCGGTAGCAGGTCGCTTTTTCCCACGAAAACACACGAACGCATACGAATGCACACGAAAGCATGTGAAATCTGCTATGCGATTGGCAGCGAGCGTTCTGCTTATTTGCTGTTATTCGCTTCTATGCGAAAACCTTCCCAAAGGAAAAGAAAAACAAAAAAGTCTCTGTTACCAGTTTTGATCGCCGAATCGTTCGGACTTCCACTTCTGTTCTGTGCCCTAACTCACAATTTATTGGTCCGGAGCCTTTTTGCGGAATATCAAATTGCGCAATAAAAGTGGAGCTTAGACGCTGGGAAGAACAAAAAGTGACAGCCAATTGGATGGCAGTCAGAGGATGTAACCAGTCCAAAAGATTTATGCAAAAACCACCAAAAAGCTCATAGAGCTCAATAAGAGAGCTCTTTGTTCATACACTGGCCTAGTAACTGGGCACTGTCTGAGTATAGATATCATTTTAAAAACATTGGTCGGGTTGGTAATATCTGTCGCTTTTGCAATCTTGAAAGTGAAACTTCGGAACATCTGTAATGCAGTTGTGGTGCGTTATATACGAGCAGATTTAAATTACTCGACAAGGGTTGTTTATCTTCCGGTGAGCTTTGGTCTGCTAATCCCGGGAAGGCTATTGGCTTCATAAACTATATCAGACCTGACTGGGAACGTGTAGCTGCAAATGGCCAATCACTTGTATAATGATGTTTGATTTGCCTGACACGTACAGCAAACAAGGATATACTACAAAAGTTAAATTCAATGGACAAAGTAGTTTAAGGTGAAATTAGTCGTCATCGATTCTGCCAATTTCAAAAGCAATTTTTTTGTTTGAAACAAAAATTCTGTTTATGAAAATATATTCGCTGTGTTCAGATTGGCAAGAAGAATGCAGTATTTACATTTCTATAAACAGAATTCCGCTTTTGGGAAGAATCATTTAGTTGGGAAACTATAGTGGTGGTGACGCTAGCATATTAGGTGATTTAAATTTGAAATTTTATCCAAGAATTCTTGAAAAATTTGCTCCTGAATGGACGTCTGTTCTCTGTGGAAAAACTGCTTCCGAAATTGGGCTTTGCGACGAAAAGTTAATGATAACGAAAAGTTAAAGTTAATGAAACACAGTAAAATCATTGGTAATCATGATTAATTTATAGTAATCACAAGAGATTGATTACTGGTAATCAGAGGTAATCAGTAAAGTAACTACTAGTAAATGTAGCTTTTTTCGAAGGTGCGTAGTAATCACTCCTGTTGGAAACCCCTTGGATTTCTTTTTTGCAATCGGGGAAAACGTGGTATCCCTGTTCGTATAGCATAAAAATATCGATCAATATAATTCTTAAATATCGACCATCACATTATCATGAGCACCCCTAATCATAACATAACACGCCGTGTCGTGTGCCGCGGGAAAAGTAACAGTATTTTCGTATTTTTCTTTCATTGATGATTGATCGTTCCTCAGTCAAACGGTCACCGGTCGTTTCCAGTTTTCGGTTGTACAAGTATTTTTACATTTTTATTTAGTTTTTTACGTTTTTAAAGAGGTATAGACGTGTCAATCGGAATTTGCATTACCAAGTTTAGTTAGTTATCAATAGTTTATCAGATTATCAATGTCCGGCTTCTCCCAGTCTTTTTTCTTGGGAGAACATACGTTACAATCGATCGAGAACCAAGTCCCCAAAAATGACCATTCAACTCCTCCTCCCTGTGGTGGCCGTCGAGTCACCCGTTCTAGCCAGGCCAAAGCCGCCGCCAGCAAACGGCAAAGCTCCTCCGAAGAGCAGCCCCTATCGGCGGAAGTGGTTGAAGAGTCCCCAACCAATTGTACACGAGTGGCAGCGGGAAGCTTATCGCGTCAGAAAAGTGTCCGCGAACGGTTAAAAACTATCGGTACACAATCGCGATCCCGGCGGGCCGTTCGGCGAAACAAATCGGATTCGGTTGTGGCAATCAACAACGCAACAGAGGCAGCAGAACGTCCGCAGGGAAAACAACCACCGCGGGACGGTCAACGGTTAAGCGAGAGTCGTGAACATTTAAATTTGATTAAGGACAATTTTTCCGAACTGTTTGAAAGTGATATCCGTTTTGATGGGCCGGCCTACCGGCCGGATAGCAAAAAAGATGAGTTGCCAAAAGAAATTAACATTTCCCAGCTGCTTGAATCAGATATTCAGTTTGATGTTTCTTCGGTTTGTGATAAAAAAAAGTTGTGTCCTAAATGAAGAGAAATAAATTATTTTATCTTTTTTAGAATAAAGTGGAACGTCCAACGGATGCAAAAGTTTCTCGTAACAGTGAAGATTTTGAAAAGATCTTCGGAAGCAGTGATTTTTCAATGGATCGTCAGCCTCGCAGTCAGAGTTTGGTTGCTTCAGTTCCAAATTCGAACGGGCTTGACAATCTTTTCGAGCAAAGCTTTTTTACTCTGGAAGCTCCTGTTCAACAGTTGCACGTTACTAAACCGGCGGTACACAACTCGCTGAACAATTTCATATGCAGTGAAGATTTGAGAGAATTTTCCACCTTGGAAGAATCGCTCCGAGTGAAGGAGGATGATGTTAGTGTGGAAGAAGTACCGGTTGAGGTGGAAAATGTATGCTTTACGCAGCTTTGCATGACTAATTCGATTGACGAACGACAGAAAATTGACTTGCTACTAAGTCAAGAGGTTGAAAAGTCTAAGCAGAGCGTAATTGAGTCTTTAAGGCAAGATCGCAGTCTGAATCTTTCGACAAATTTGATGCAGGCAGCAAACTGTAGTCTTTCCACTTCAAAATCTATTCGAATGTCGCAAAATTTAGCGCCTTCGGCGCTCTCGATGTCACTGAATATGTCAAAAAACCTTCGCCTGGTAGCGAGTTGGGGCTTACCGGATGCAATTACGAAAGCGTACGCAAAGAAAGGAATTACCGAACTGTTCCAGTGGCAATCGGATTGTCTGGCAAACGCCAAGGTGATCCTAGAATTGGCAAACCTAGTCTACAGTGCACCGACTTCCGGTGGTAAAACGATCGTCAGCGAGTTTCTGGTCGCCAAAACGGTCGTTGAACGTAAGAAGAAAGCACTCATCATACTGCCTTTCGTGGCAGTGGCTCGGGAGAAGATGTTTTACCTTCAGGAAATTCTCTGTCCGGCTGGGATTCGCGTTGAAGGGTTTTTCGGTGGTCACACAGCACCCGGGGGGTTTGACAGTGTCGATGTGGCCGTTTGCACTATCGAAAAAGCTAATTCGATTGTTAACCGACTGCTGGAACAGCAGAAACTTTCGGATGTTGGGTTGATAGTGGTGGACGAAGTCCACCTAATTGCCGACCCGTCTAGGGGCTACATTCTGGAGCTACTGCTGACGAAGGTTCGTTTTGTTTGTGAAAAGCTGAGCGAAAAGATTCAAATTGTTGCCATGTCGGCTACTCTACCTAATATGGAACTGCTAACCGAATGGCTACGGGCGGAGCATTTCCGAACGGATTTTCGTCCCATCGAGCTGAAGGAAATGGTCAAACTGGGAACCTGCATTTACGACAACAAAGGCAAATTGATTCGAAAGTTGGACTCCGATTTATACAAAGGAATTATGCGAGACCAAGATAACCTGGGGCAGCTTTGCTTGGAAACCATCCTGGAAGGATGTTCCGTTATTGTTTTCTGTCCGTCAAAGGATTGGTGCGAACGTTTAACGCTGCACCTAGCCGAGTTCATTTATACGGTTCAAAAATCGGACACGGAGCAAGGCCGCAAGCTTCGAACCGAAATGGATCGGGAAAAAATTGAACAGACGCTCGGTCTGCTAAGGAATTGTCCCACCGGACTGGATCTGGTCCTGGGAAAAACCGCCCGCTATGGGTGTGTGTATCATCACGCTGGACTGACAGCCGACGAGCGGGACATAATCGAGAGTTGCTTCAAGAGCGGAACGCTGAGAATCATCGTAGCCACCAGTACTCTGAGCAGTGGTGTTAATCTGCCTGCAAGGCGGGTCATTATTCGGTCGCCCTTGTTCGGGGGAACCCAAATGAATGCGCTGACCTATCGGCAGATGATTGGACGCGCCGGTCGCAAGGGACGGGACGTGCTGGGTGAATCGATACTGATGTGTGACGGTCAGAATTCGAAAGCTGGTTGGGCGTTGGTTAATGCGGAACTGGTGCCGATTGCTTCCTGTCTGGATAGTGATGGATACGTGAGTACCTTGTTGTTTTTATTACATGTTTACTATTAAATATTGCTGGATTCAAAGCAAACTATTAAATTTTCAAAGGGAACTAATAGGAATAATGTAATTCTTGGGTGAATTAGTTACTTAAATAGTCTGAGGCAAAAATAGTGGAGTGAAAATTAGGAAATTTATAAATATTCGGCAGTGGGAAGTAAAGTCGAAAGGCAGATACTGATAATTTTGTAAAGTTAAATAAAGAAATGTAATTTCTCCGGGTATTAAACTCACTAGGCTGAAAATCTGAGATAGTACAGTGTAGAAGCCGAGATCTTGTCAGCTCCGCCTTTCACTGGTTGTCCTCAACCGCGCACCCACCATCAATTTTCCAACACAAACAACTACAAATGTACCAATAGGAAGACAAATCTTGAACCATCAGGCTGCAATCAACTTATCAGGGCTCGACCCTTGGAACTGTCTCAAAGTAAATTGAGTGCAGCATGACCTGGACGTTCGCGATAGTCGACAAAAAATTTAAACCATTGAGTCGCACCCGTATCTCTCGGCCCTCGAGACCAAACAGCTAGTGGGCAGTATTTATAACGCGAATCCGTCGCCAAACCCTAAAACCCGACCGCTATCAAGCGCCCCGCGGTCCCCGCGGCCTGCATAGATATATGGTTGCAACTACGTAATACGGTCGATTGATCAATCATGCCTTCTGAATTTATAAAATCAACTAAAAATTTTAATAGTTTGCTCCCACCTTCTTCCTCGACGGTTCTATTTACTTGCAATGACCCTCTCCCTGGTTAGTTTTATCTGAATTTCCTTGCCTGTCGAGATGACTATACATTCTAGAAAACTTCGATAGCAGAACTATTACTTGACCTAAAGGTGAATAAATTATGTAAAATATAGGATAACTACAGGACCCGGCGCGCGTTGCTACGCCATTCTAAAAAGGGGGTACATGCATAATCCTGAAGACTTGATTAATTGTAATCTTTCAGCCAAGAGCTTTCTTTTTGACAACCCAAGATATTCCTAAATCATGCCGTAAATTTCTAATCCAACGCATCAGCATTTGTGACTCGAGCTGCAAGTCCAACGAAACGATTTGGGTTCTATCACCAACCCATAAAATGGTAATGTTGACAAAATCGTAATAAAATATCAGTGCAGTTCGATTGAAATCAGTTGAAAATTGGTCAGAAACCATAAACTAAGTGTAATCTCAACATTATTTTCTTCATATTTTCATTTCAACAATGTATTTTCTCTTCAATTTTGTTTTTAAAATAAGTATTATATTATCTTACTTTTATTAAATTTGACCCATTATTTAGGCTTCACCGATTTATTCTTAACAATTTTGTTCCAAATTTATCTTATATTTTAGTATGGACGGCAACACTCGCGAGTTCGATTACTTTTTAAATATTGCAAAAAATTCTGTTTAATTTGTATGAGAGCTCTCCCCCCTTCCAGAAAGGAGCGGAATCTCAATACGCCATAGAAAAAAAATTTGCCTCCAGTAAACCCAAAATTCATTTGCTTGATTAATTGTCGAGTTGTGGGGAAATTTGTGTTTTATTTGTATGGGAGCCCCCCTCTTACAAGAAGGAGGTTTCTCAATCTACCATAGAAAAAGAAATTCTACCTCCAAAAACCTTCACATACCAAATTTGGTTCCATTTGCTTGATTAGTTCCCTAGTTATAAAGAAATGTGTGTTTCATTTATATGGGAGCCCCCCCCCCCCTTCTAGAAGAGAAGGGGTCTCAAACAACCATAGAAAAAAATCCTGTCTTTAGAAACCCCCACTTGCCAAATTTGGTTACTTTTGCTTGATTAGTAGTCAAGTTATGAGGAAATTTTGGTTTTATTTGTATGGGAGCCCCCCCTCTTAGAGGAAAGAGGGCTCTCAATCCACCATGGAAAAAATTTCTGCCTCCAAAAACCTTCACATGCCAAATTTGGTTCCATTTGCTTGATTAGTTCCCGAGTTATAAAGAAATTTGTGTTTCATTTGCATGGGAGCCCCCCCTTCTAGAAGGGGTAGGGGTCTCAAACCATGCTAACAACATTCCTCACATCAAACGCAATATGTATGCGAAGTTTCATCAAAATCCGTTGAGCGGTTTGCGAGTCTATACCGGACACACGAACAGCATTTCATTTTTATATATATAGATCTATTCCAAAATCAAGTTGTTGGCTTAAAATCTGATAGACCAACCTCGTGTTTTAGTCTTGACTTTGAAATGCGGTCAAACATATCTATACCTATAAAAATGGATTTCTGTCTGTCTGTCCGTATGTTCCTTATAGAATCGAAAATTACTGATCAGATTGGCGTGAAAATTTGCATGTAGGGGTTTTTGGGGCCAGGGAAGATTCTTATGATGGTTAGGGACCCCTCCCCCCACTAAGAGGGGCTCCCATCCAAATCAAACACAAATTTCTGCATAACTCGAGAACTAATCAAGCAAATGGAACAAAATTTTACATGTGGGTGTTTCTGGAGACAAGAATTTTTTCTATGGTGACTTGAGACCCCACCCTACTTCAGGAGGAGATACAAATTTCCTCATAACTCGAGAACTAATCAAGCAAATGGAACCAAATTTAGCATGTGGGTGTTTTTGTAGGCAATTTTTTTCTATGGTGAATTGAGACCCCTCTCCTTTTTAGGAGGGGAATAATGACCCCTCTCCCTTTTAAGATGGGGGCTTCCATACAAATAAAATACAAATTTCCTCATAACTCGAGAACTAATCAAGCAAATGGAACCATATTTGACATGTGAGTGTTTTTGGAGGCATGAATTTTTTCTGCTATGAATTAGGACCCCTTACCTTTTTAAGAGGGGGGGCTCCTATGCAAATAAAATACAAATTTCCTCTTAACTCGCGAAGTAATCAAGCAAATGGAACCAAATTTGGCATGTGAGGGGTTTTGGAGGCAGGAATTTTTTTAATGGTGGTTTCAGACCCCTCACCCCTGTGTTAGGGGGATAAGGACTATCATACAAATAAAACAGAAATTTTTGCGTAACTTAAAAACTAATCGAACTCGAGAAATTTTAGATTTTTTCATAAAACATTAATCAATAACAAGACCACCAAAAACTATCAATAGTAACATTAGATAATTCAGCGCGAGACGGCCACAGGCCGCGAGTGTTGCCGGCGACCAACCGTCGGATTCGCCGGCCACTGCGGGAGACAGTCCCCCCGTAGAGATCACCTCTATCTAGGTTTATTTATTTTCCTAGATCTACTGACCTCTATTACTTTCCTTCAGTTGGGTCACTCCTGCGAAATGGTACTTTCTACGAAAAGATTTTCCGTGAAATGGTACATCACGTGTAAGGTTTTTCGCGAAATGGTATTCTGCGAAATTCTATATTCCGCGTTACGGTCAACCGGGAATTGGTGTTCCGCAAAATGGTATTCGGCGAAATGGTTTGTAATGATAGCGAATATTTAAATGCTATCCGCTTTATTTTATCAGGCGGGGGAATTGTTTTCTACTTTACTATGAGGAAAATTTGTATATTAAAACACCCATGAACTCCCCAGAAACTTGCAAAACTCAAGATTGTGAGAAAGGCCATCCGAGATTCACGATTTATGTACAACACAGTTTAATTTGTGGCAATACGAAGTTTGTCGGGTCAGCTAGTTTTCATATAATTAGATATTAAGGGGATACCAAATTTGAAGAAAATAATTTTTCAAAGGAACTAGATAGCATGGTCATGTGTTCGGCAAAGTTGTAGACCTTTGAATTTCATCCAACTTTGTCGAAGATACTAAGTATCTGCATCATATGGTTTGCGAGATATTGTTGACTTTCTGTCGTGACCCCCTTAAAATCAGTTTTTTAAACTTTTTGTACACAAAACCTCATCTAACAGGTTCGACGTGTTCTACAAACTTTTTGATACCATCAAAATACGTAACTTTCTAGAAGGTGTAAATATCATATGTTGCTTTATTTGCTTTAAAAATTGATTTAAAGCACAAATTTTACCGTTTTTACAAGTATTTTTTTCCGTAAATAGGCACTTACTGGCAGCTAAAGTTATATAGTATAAGTGTGCCAAAAATCTCGGCCGGGTCTGGTCGGGCATATTGAGTTTTGCTTTAATCTTTTTGGTTATTTCAATTATGAATTTACATATGAGTTTATCGGATTTATTTGAAAATATAATTGCACCGAGCTTTCCTTTCGCTTGAATATCCTATTGCATTCAGTTTATAGCAAGTGGCAGAAACACGACTGTCATCGCGTCTGTTTACATTAAATCCAGTTCAAATTCAGAATGATATTTACACCTTCTAGAAAGTAAAAATAGCCCAACCCATGTCGCTACGGTTAATAAGGGGGGTTGTGCAGACTTCTTTTGTCCAGCGCCTCTATGGTTCAAAGGTACAAGTACCAGCGAACCACATGCCCTGGCGGGTGTTGTGGGTTCAAATTCGGTTATAATCTCTGATTGTAGCTTGGTTCGACCCATCCACCTTCCAGCATTGGACAAAAGATAGGAGTCACAACGACAACTTGTTAAGCGTAGCTACCTATTACCCCCCCCCCCTCCTTTCCACTCTTTCCCCTCCATTCCCAAAAAATCCTTCTTCATTACTTTCTCTTACCGTCCCTTATATCAATTGTAGAATCATCGTTTCAAAAAAATATCAAAAAGGCATGTAATACATCCGGGGTTGAAATACACGTATTTTATTTTTTCATTTTGACGTAGGAATACGCCTTTCTGGAAGGTAGCTGGTATAGGGGGTAATTCCAAAAAATCTTTCTCGAAGAGTGGTCAGGTTTTGAACGCTAATAGCTTAGTGGTTTCCCGATCGACTTTCTATATTCTTACACCAATCGATTGGAATATCTTCTAAGAATTGGCCCAAATGAAGAAAATTATGAATTCTTGATGTTGAACTATTGAAAAATTGAAAATAATGAACCTATGTTTTACCAGAATTCTCGCTTCGTGATTGGTTGTTGGAAATGACGTCATCAAAACAGAAACGCGTTTTCACGCTTTGGCTTATAATTCAGTCAATTGTCAATAGATTTCCAAGATATTTACAAAAATTGATCGGAAAATCGATTTCAAAATATTGAAAATATAAAAAACTATTGATTTTCAATGCGCACCATTAAAAAATTGAATTATTGTCATATTCCCTCATCAGTGCTTCCCTAGCACGGATGACAGAAATATATACGATATGAGCTATGGGTTATGCTTCCTTATGATTGTATTTAATTTACGCCCTATAAAATCCGATCGAAAATTGTTGAGCTTCAGCTGTTGCTGCTTCCCCGGATAAGGCAACGAAGACATCGAAATTCACCAAGCGAGACGCCAACAAACCGAATAATCCATCGAATCGACTCATCCACCAGTGGCTGCAATATGGTTTTGGCTGCTATGCCTTTTACTGCGCATGGCATCGTCATTCGGTCAGCGGTTTTCGTTGGCGAAAGCTGCTGAGGAAAGGAAAGTATGCTGAGCGTGTTGGAGCTAGAGCACTCGTCTCGCTGCCGTGATGGAATATCTGACTGCTGAAGTTCTGAAATTGGCAGGAAATATGCTGCTCGCGACAGCAAAACGATCAGAATTATGCCATGTCACTTGCAGTTGGCAACCTGGCCTGGACTGGTATTTCATCGTGACTCATGACCATACACGATGACCGTCGATCGCATCCAACTTACCGAAAAGAGAATTACGTTAGGTGCGTTAGTGCAAGTTTATTGCAAGCTAGAGTTATGATAATCAAACTATGGGTCCTTTTAAGGATCACACAACGATTGAAGAGTTTATTATATTTTCTTGCCCAGTAATACCATAATAACACAAGCAACGAGGGAAAAGTTGAACGGACGACCAACAAATGGCGGGAATAAGTTTTCTGGTTAAAGGCGACATTTTCTGCGACTTCCAAAACGTCATGCACCTTCCAGCATTGGACAGAAGGTCGGAGTCAAAACGACTACTTGTTAAGCGTAGCTACCAATACCCCCCCTCTCTCACTTTTCCGCTCTTTCAGTATATTTGTTTATTAATTAAAAGTGAACAGATTTTTCTATCCTACTGACTACCGTCATCCGGGGCGAGATTGTGCCAAAAAAGCATATATTTTTGTTCTTTAGCTCAATATACACACAATTTAGGAACTAAGTTGTTTTCAAACCTGTCAATATATACTAAATTGTTCAATTAACAACTACCGTAGAGATGGTTTAGTTACAATGAACCCTAATTTTACTGGAAGTGCATGAACTTTGGCACAATCTCACCCTTCTAGGGGGTGACATTGTGCCAAAAACATAAAGTTAGGCTAAAAACCTAAACAGTGAACATTAGCATGTTTATAAACAATACACATAAATATCAGTATAAAGTTGTTCATATGGGGCCGTCCATGAACTAAGGGATCATTCAATAATGACGTCCACTGCTTCTGGGGGGGAGGGGGGTGTCAATTTTGTGACAGGTTGTGACAGAGGGGGGGGGGGGGGGGTCTAGGCAAATGTGACATCCGCCGAAGAAAATTTATTCTCAGAAAAAGGCTACAAAAACTGATCGATTTATTTCGATTTTCGAATTTATCTTACTTCAGAAGATCGCAAGAGGACCCGACATCGTCGAAACAAATAAATAAAGCTGATTCTCTCCTATCTTCTCTTCACTCAAAAAGCAACTTGTTTCATTTGTTGAACAGAATCTTTCAAGCAAGCTTCAATTGATGCTGGTAATTGTTTCAGCTGACGGCGCCGAAAGTCGGGCACGATTTACCTATGTTACACTAGATTAATTATACCATGCGTTACATTAAAGGGTATATGTAAATCATTTTCAGTTCATTTGCAATCAAAGTTTGTAGCCTTTTACTAAATATTTGATAGATAAGTACAAAATAAACTTTAAAAGCTATCGTCACGATGTAGTGAAAACTGCCTCGCCGATGCAGATTGAAGTTGTTTTAAAGCGGAGCGGTGCTCTTCAATTGAAACCAAAACTTCATTTCTTCATTGATTTGTGGCGATTTGCAATTGAAAGTTGTTAGAGCCTTTGACGTCCAAAAGGGGGGGGGGGAGGTTGAGTTTTGTGATACAATCGGACAGAGGGGGGAGGGGGGGTCTAAAAAAGCAGAAATTTAGTGGACGTCATTTTTGAATCGTCCCTAAGTGGACTACTAGGGGCAGGGGATCGGCCAAAAACAACGCATCCTACAAAAAGTATGAACGAAAAAACCCGAAGAGGTCTGAAATAACTAAAAATGAGTTTGTAGTCAATGGACAGCCTTTATATAGCCAGTAGCGTTTCTAGGGTTAACAAGGGAGAGATATATGAAGCGGTGTATCCTAAGTGGGCATACATATTTGATCATTTAACGAAAGTAACCATTACTTCGTTCGAGAACCCGCGGCCACAGAACATGTGGCCTATCCCACTCCCTCCCCCTCCTTAAAACTGGCAGTTTATTCACGGTATAATATATTCGTCTTATATTATAGTGTTTATTCGAAGTATCTGGAATTTCCAGAGAAAAAGTAAAAATTTGTTTAAATTATTTAGCAGACCATGATGCTGTTTGCTCCAAAATGGATGATGCAATCTTATCTGTCGAAATATTGTGCTCAATAGTAACGAATGTGAGTGTACTGGTGTATACTGACGTATTTTTGTTGTGTATGTGAAATCCACAAATTGGATCGATCATTATGGCTTGGCACAATCTCACCCCCGTGAAGCTTGAAAAGTACAAAGTTTCGAAAAATATTATTTTCGTAATCAAAACTTATCCAACGCATAATAACTTTTCAATACATTATAAATGATTAGTTTATATACCTTCAAAATTGCAAGTTGATGCGATTTCTTGTTTGGGTTGGTTTATGCGGAACATTTTTTACAAGCGTTATTTCCGAGTATTTTTGATCGCGAGCTTTGAAACCCTGTTTAGGCTAAATAGTTTGCTAATATTATCTATGTTCCATTCTAAGTTATGAATAAATATGTTATGTTCATCATCATTTTGAATTTAGGTCACCAGTTTCTTTAGATATAACAAATTTTCACAAATAAACATTTTTCGTTTTTGGCAAAATCTCACCCCGGATGGCGGTACTTAAATACTAATACAGCCTGAATTCGTTAATTGGGCCACGACTGCACTCTAGCTGATTCGCTAATTGGGCCGACTGACAGTTGTTAGAAATTTCTAAACTCGAAAATTCCATACAATTTTGACATTCAAGTTGTCACATAGCCCAATTAGCGAACACCCAATTAACGAACCGCCCAATTAACGAACCACCAATTAACGAAACTTTGCTGTAGCAAGAATTCTAAATCGGGTTTTCAGCTTGTTGCGGCTGACGTCAAAGTCGAAGTAGGACACAAAACGGTTGAAGTTCCGTCGTAAGCCGGTTATAGTACCGAAAGTACTATAATTAGTTCGCCGGTGCGGTATATGTAAGAAGGAATTGTTCCGCGTTAAGCGAGGCCAAATTAAGATGTCGAGTCTTCCTAGAATCCAGGGACAGTCATTGCGGGATGTCAGAACATCTGATACGAAGACGGCTCTAGTTACGTTCCGACGTGTTTGCAGGGTGTCCAAGTTGATTAATCTGCTGCGCTGTTCGTAGCTTGGTAGCCGGAACGGATCATTCCATGGTTCGAATAAAACATGCTGTTTGAAAGTCAATTTAGAGTCCAGCAGTACCCCAAGATCCTTGACGCAATCTACACGGTGTAAGGGTACGCTTGACAATCGGTAATCGATTATTATAGGATTCAGCTTTCTCGAGAACAAAATACAAAGCGATTGTGTTTGCACCATCCAGCGAACATCAACAGTTGCTCCTGGAGTGCGAGGGTGTCCGATGAATCGTTAACTTTCGAAAACAGTTTCAGTTCGTCGGTGAACACAAGCCGAGGACCTTTGAGCATTAAATTGACGTCGTTGAAATAAATAAGAAAGACCAACGGTCCGCGATGGCTACCTTGTGGGACTCCAGAAAAAGCGGTGAAAGCTGGTGAGGTGAAGCCATTGATAGACCCGTTAATAGGACGGTTCGACAGATACGATTTAAACCACTGAAGCAGCGGCCTTTCTATGCCCAGTTTGTTCAGTTTTGCAAGGCGGCGGAGAGGTCAGTGCGGATAACATCTGTCTGGGATGTAGTGAGCGTTATTAGTAGATTAGTTATTAGTAGTAGAAGGTACACCATCCGGTCCACTGGAAGTTGAGCTTTTCAACTTCAAAGCGGCCTGCTTGATCATAGAATCATCAATAGTCAGGTTAGTGAGAGAATCGCTGAGATTTGGAACGCTGCCTAGAGCAGTCGATACTTCTTTTTCGGACAGCCTTTCATCGGCAAAGACGGTGGAGAATTTCTCGCCAGAACAGTTGACAAACCATATCCAATTTGGTCGCAGTGTCGCTTCCAAGGAACATGGCTGATGGCAGACCGTCGTCTTTCCGTTGTGGGGGTGTGGGGTTTACGCTCAACGTTAGTTAGGTATTTGCGAAAGCAGTGTCGGCTAAACTTTTTGTAGCGCTTGTTGAGAGCCTGATAGTGGTTTCGCAGAGATTGGGTTTAATACCTTGAATGCCTTCTCAAGGCAGGCTTTTTTTCAAATTTAAGGCGACGTAGCGTTGCATTTATCCAAGGCAGGTGCGGCTCTATGCGTATCGTCTTTTTCGGCACGTGGCGGTCGATGATATAATTTAAAATATTCGTAATAGATTCTGGAGCCTGACTGCAAACACTAGCGAAACAGAGATCCAAACAGCGTCCGTTTTCATTGGTGATTTTGTTAATTTGCTGCACAGTGGCTGTACTATAGCAGTCGAACGGGGGAGGAGTTACAGAACTGAAGTCGTCGAACAGAGCGCCGTTGCCGCGTTCACGCCAACTAATCTCGGGAAGGGTAAAATCTCCCAGAATTAGCAAATCATCAGAGGCGGAGGCTGCCGAAGAAATTGTGTCCTTACTCAATCCGGTGGGAAATAGACAGCGCACAGGTATAGAGAGCGATCGAATAAATTTATAGTCACCCAAACTTGCTCAACAGGTAACCAGTCGTTGTGTTCTAAGACAGAGACCTTGAGATGAACCGCTACTAAAACGCCACCGCCCGTTGATTTTCGACTGTTGTGCGCACTCCGGTCACAACGGGAGACTTCGTAGTTCGGTCCGAAGATTTGTGTAGAGGAGGTTCGTTCGCCAAGCCAGGTTTTGGTTAAAACGATTATGTCGTATGGACTATCGATACACGCTAGTAGATAGTCGTGATCGCTTGCGTTCATTCCGCCTACATTCTGGTAGGGATGTTTTGCTGGACGTCGCTTGTACTGTTCGGTAACCGGTTGGGTTGAGGGCTTCCGAAGTCTTAAAGTCGTTGCGTCCCAGCATCCAGTTTGTCCTACATTTAGACTCTTCCCCTCCATTACCAAAAATTTTCATTACATTCACTTACCGTCCAACGTTCATCAATTGTAGAACCACCATTACAGAAAATATTAGTTAAAATCTGATTAAAATGTGACCCAAAATCTGTTCAAAAGTGTGGTCCGATATATCCAAAAACTGGTTCAAATTTGATAAAAATCTGGTCCAGAATCTAGTTCAAATCTGTTCCAAAATTTGTTACAAAATCTGGAAAATTTGATGAAAATGTGGTCTGAAATTAAGTCCAGGTCAAGAGTCTGTTCCAAAACATGATCCAGAATCTGGTCCGAAATTTAATCATAAATGTGGCTCAAAATATCCAAAAATCTGGTCCAAATCTGAGAAAAATGTGACCCGAAATCTGGTCTGGAATCTGATGTAGCTCCAAGATCTGTTTCAGATCCAGAATGTGGTCCAGGTCCAGAATCTGGTTCTTCAAATCAAATCTGATCAAAAATGAGCCCCCAAAATGTGGTTACAGTCTTATCCAAAAGATGGTTTTTGATTTGTGGTCCAAAATCTGAAATAAAAGTTGATAAAAAAATGTGCTCCACAATGATAGTGGCAGGTTCAAAATCTAGCTCAAAACCTGATCTAAAATCTGGTTGGTGGTTAAAAAACTGTGGCCTCAAATAGACTCCAGGTCCAAAACCTGGCCCATAAAAATCGGATGAAAAATGTGCTGCAGAATCGTACTTGAAACGAGGTCCAATTCCAGGATCCGATCCAAAATTTGATAAATATGGCCCAGGTATAAAGTCCGGTTTTGGTCCAGAAAGTGGTCCAATATTTGGTCCAAAATCTGATCAAAAATGTGGTCCAGACTCTGCTCCACGATCTTGTCCAAACTTGGAAAGAAATCTGATTTAAGAAACGAGGGAGTGGTAAATCGGATCTTCGCCAAGGGCGTCATAGTGTCACCCTACGGCTCTGATCCACATCCCTGGCACGAACGTCATTCTCATACATTTTCATTGAAGCCGTTTGAGCCAGGCTTGCTGGCTCGATTTTGCGTCAAATTTGACAGCAGCTGTAAGAATTACGCAATCATACGGTTTTATGCTTCAGAAAATTTGTTGCATGTGGGATGTAGATAGTGAAAGAAGTTCGTTTTTTCTGTTATCGGCAACGTAAGATAGGAAAAATTCTGACTTTAGATAGTGTAATTTTTTACGATACACGACAGAGGGGAAACAACACGCTGCATTCGTCATACTGCGCAGCATTAAATACATGCGTTGTCTCGTGTAAATTTTGTTTCAAAATTTGTTGTCTACCTCTATTACCACCACTACCGGAGGCGGCTTCAGCTGACAGCTGTCGTGCCAGGGATGTGCTCTGATCGTACCGTCTTCGGATATAATGAACCCGTTACCGCATGTGTTAGAACTCTCTTTATGAACTTCAAAGCAGCGTACGACACGGTCGACCGAGACCAGCTATGTCAGATAATGGACGAACATGTATGGTTTTCAGACAAACTGACGCGATTGATCAGCAACGGATCACAATGGATCGAGTGTACCGTGTACCGTGCACCTCTCGGGGACACTCTCGAGTTGCTTCGAGACGCGGCGAGGGTTGAGCTTGTGACGGCCGCATCCGATGAGCGGTAATCGAAGCGACTACTGCGAGCTAATGACGAAGGTGTACCAATCTCGTAAAGGGTACACACTGAAGTCTGATATGTATGGGAAAGTAGAGGAAAACCTGCTCACAAACGAGCGCGAGGTTCCAGGGGCATCTCAATGCCAATATAACAAGAGAAGACGGAACGGAAGTAAACCTGGGAGTGCCTATAGAATAATAGAGCCACCGGCTCCCTGCAGAACATTACAAAAATGGCAAACAACCGCACTACCAACAGCGCTTATATAGATCATTTCAAGGATTTGGGAGAAAGAGTAGCTCCCGGAGGAATAGACGGAAACTGTGGTTGGTCCCATCTATGTCCTATCTATAGTTACCGTGGCATTACGCTGCTCAACACCACCACACCACCGTCTATTCCCAATAGCAAGAAACTTCCAGAAATGTCGGAAGTATAACGTGCCCACGTATCTCAGTTTTGAGGATTTTAAGGCAGCGTATGATCCAGTCGAGAGAATGCATGAGAACGGTTTTCGCAATCAATTGACGCAGCTAATCAAATCTACCCTGAAGCGAGTGATGTGCAACGAGCGTGTTTCGGGGGCACGATTAATGAGTCGGAAACTAGATATCTGATACGAAGTGGCTCTAGAGAAAATAACGTTCGCCTCCCACGGACAGTGACTGTATTGACGGCGATGAACTGGAAGTGGTTGATGAGTGAACCGAACTCAGTGTCTTTTCGAACTATTCGAAAACAGACACTGATGAAGTCTGCAAGTCGTAGGCGAAATATGTATCTGTCGTGAATAAAAATAGAAGTGGAATTCAATTGTGAAAAAGTTCGGTGATGATAGTCCACTGAATGCTTTGACGTAGGTATATGAATAATTTTTCACAGTGAAACAAATTGTGGTGATAGTTTATATAGTTTTGGAAAAAAACGAATCAAAAACAGAAACGCCTAAAAAACTCTGTGACCATACGACGGGATAATGTTTCGCAATTCAGCAAATCTGGTGACACTGCAAAGCCGTTTGATGTTTTGGTTTGTTTCCAGTCTGTAGTTTGCGTGCGTGTGCGTGTGCAATAATATCCAAATTCCCAACAGTCGATAGGAAGCTTTTGTTGATGAATGAAAGAAGTATACACTTTTATTTCCAAACCGGTGGGTAGTGAACAAAAGTCGGAGAATTCGTTTTACCTTCAATCAAATTGTTTCAGGTTACAACAAACAAAAATGGGCGGCTCGGGGTCCAAAAAACAGCAGCGAGCAGCTAATATTAGGCAGTCTTTGTACGAGTACCAGCGTGCCGGTGAGCCTTCGGGTCCAAGTCATCGTGCCAGTGCCGTTTACAGAGGCGTGCAACGAAGTAATCGGAAGGGTGGCGGCGGCGGATTTTGCTTTTTTTGGCTGTTGGTCGCAGGAGGCGTAGTCTGGTTCGTATGGAGACGATCGCAACGCAGCGCGTTGAAATAAACAGCGAAAGGAAACTTGTTGCTATGACTCACCGTGCCTGTGCTGTAACTCTACCTAGATAAATAAATCTCGTGTTAAGCATAACCAAAATAAATTGTTACTTTTGTTCCAACTGTCAATTTAAAATTAAACATGGTTGTTTGTTTTTCGCTTTTAAGTTAGAATTTATCAGAATTTAATCACACCTTTTTATAGCAATGAATGAACCTCCAGCATGCTGCCGAAAATTCTGATTGCTGTTTTAAAGCAGATAAATTGAAGGTCCTCTCCCAATTTTTTATGTATTAGTAATCTGTTAGGTAATACAAATCTTTAATGTTTGTATAATTATTTACAAAAATCAAATTTTCAAAACAACTTCCCTCCCTGTCAGTAGGCATCAAAAAAATATACCCAACTTGCCATTTCCGATAAAAGTTAATCGGTTATCAAGAGACCAACGAAAATTTAAGTATCCAATATGTAATTTAAATTATGAACATTTGAATTCGTTACACTACGGACGGAAGAATAATCTTAGACGCTAAAATTTTGCACACATCAGCAATTATTCTCAACTTAGCGAAAATTATCAGCTTATCGTTCTGCCTGCACAGTTTTTGTTCTGTGTTTCTGAACGTTGCCGACCATCAGACCCAGAGCAGCGTAGATGCAACAAGCAAGCACATAAACACACACACAGCTGCGTAGATCGAGTGGTTTAAGCCAATTTATTTATATATTATTAGCTCCACTTTCGAATCGGAATCAGTCAGCTCCACTACAGACAGTTTCAAGTGATAGAACAAACAACGGAACGCAAATGGGCAGCAGTCTGTCCAAGAAGGAACAAAGGGCCGCTGATATTCGGAAGTCTTTGTTCAGCTACAAGCGCGCCAGTGGTCCATCTGGACCATCGTATCGGGCAGAGGCCGTTTTCCGCGGAGTTCAACGAAACAACCGGCGAGGTGATGATGATCAGTGCTGCTGCTGCTGTTCTTCCTGTGGCTGTAGTGGTTGGTGTGGTTGCATTGGAAAGCTACTGCTGATTCTGCTGGCTGCCGGTGTGATATGGTTTGCATGTAGCGCAATCGGACAGAATGGCGGCACCGGGTTTGGGCTACCGGGAGCGGATCTTGTCTGTGCCAATCAAACCACGACCGTCGTAGAGTATGTCAATTGTACGATGGATCAGACCATTTTCTTTGGACGGGCGCTGATGCGGCTTTTGAACCAAACCGGATAGGTCCGTAGAATTTGTAAACATACTATGTAAGTTGCTAAGAATATTCAATATCTGGTAATCTAAAATTTGAAATAAATGAATCTACATAAAAAGCAACTGTTTTTTACAACTGGTCGGTCATACATATTAAATTTGTGACATAATAAATAAATAAATAAATAATAAATTAAGCTTGACGTAGAACTACGATTGTATTCACCTATAAGCACAGTTCCTCTCCTTAATATTAGTACTACGGACCTTTCTACGGATTTCGTATAAAGATATGAAATTTGAACATTATTAGGTCAAAGTGTATGCTACAATTCGATACTTCTATAACCAATGTTGGGATCCTGTAACCCAAAAGAAATTTAAGAATATTTAGAGAACATGAACGAACTAATTTCTCGTTCTGCCTATCAACATAGCAAAATATTAAGGTTTCATCGCAAACCTAGCAGAGGAGAAAAGATATCAATCACTGAGTACAATTTACATTTTCCAAACTCGCTGTTTTTAGCCTAGATCATTGCCATACAATGAATTTGTAGATTTAAATCACGACGTTTCAAGCTTTGATAAAGATATTCAAACCAAATCACGAGAGAACACAGTGGTTCTGGCGAAGAAATGCATTTGGAAACAATTCAACAAAACCAAGAACAAACCTGCTGCTTTCCTGTTACCTAACAGATTGTTCAAAGATTGTTCCCATTATCAACCCTTCCCCCACGTTGAAGACATCTTCCTTTTTTTTGTCGTAGGACACCAATCGATCGGAAAATCTTCTACGCATCTACAGGAATAAAAAAACTATTGATTTTTAAGTGCGCACTATTGGAAAATTTGGAAATAATGAAGCCTAGAAATCCTAACTTCGTGATTGGTTGTTGGAAATGACGTCATCAAAGTGGTAATGCGTTTTCACGCTTCGGCTTATAATTCAGTTAATTCCTAATAGATTTCTAAGCTATTTGCACCAATAGATGACTAGAAAACTATTGATTTTCAATGCCTGCCATTGAAAAATTGAAAATAACTAACTTGGTACCGTGGACCCCCGTTCGTTTGACCGTTTTTAATCTGAACACTTTTTAATTTGAACCCCGTTGGTTTGCACGACGTGCAAATTAAAAATGGTTCAAATGTCATTCTCAATATGACATCATTTGCTAATGCGGACAATGCACATAAACACGATTTATTTGCACTGATCTACCGTGTTTAATCTGTTTCACATTGCGTTTTCCCAACGGTTATGGAAGAAATCCGATCGAAAAATGAAATATTCGCTGCTAGTAACTGCCAACTGAATCGAACCACCAAAACAATAACAAAGAGCAGGGCAGCCAATTCACACAAACTTCAGCCTATTTAGGGTTACTAGTTGTTCAAATTAAAAACTAACCCCGTTAGTTTGCATGAGGAATCGTTCAAACGAACGGGGCTCCACTGTAGTTAGACAGCAGTTTGTTCAACTCTTCGTCGAGAAATAAATTCTCGCTTCGTGATTGGTTAAAACAACTTATACTTATTTTTGACTTAGTTTTGATACAATTCATGAACCAACGAGAAAGTTGATGGAAAATTGCATTTAATTCTACTATAACAAAGTTACAAGAGAATTAAATGTAATCCTACCCTTTCTCGTTGATTGCTAATTGGCTTGATTATTCCTTATTGTGATGTACCACCAACGGCAAAACGAGCGGTGCCGCAGTCGTGCACGGTCGCAGTTCTCGGTCGGTCGTATTCATCAGCTGCTGAGGAACACTTTAGCTACTTTAACTGCAATACCGGTAAAACCGGTAAAAGTTAACACTTAAAAACAACATTTACAAATTATATGATATGAAGAAGATCTCACCATAATCAATGGTACTCAATTTCTTTTGGCATAACTAATTGATTACAGTCACCCCAATATTATGGGCCACCCAGTATTATGGGCCAGTCCATACTTTACGTTAGCTTCATACGTAACAAATTAGTATTTAACTATCGAGTATGAGTTCAATAGATAGAAGCAACATTCCGCTGCATGCTTGATAGCAATACACTTAGTTCAAATGCGTTACTTACTTACTTAGGTGGCTTGCCGTCCTAAGACAAAGCCTGTTGAACAAAATTTCTCCATGTAACTCGGTTGAGGGCTACCGCTCTCCAATTCCTCGGACACCGAGTACTCTCCGCCAGATCTCGCTCCACCTGGTCTAACCATCTTGCTCGCTGCGCTCCTGGTCGTCTTGTTCCTACCGGATTTGAGGCGAACACCATCTTTGCAGGGTAGTTGTCCGGCATTCTTGCAACATGCCCTGCCCATCGCATCCGTCCAGCTTTAGCCACCTTCTGGATACTGGATTCGCCATAGAGCTGTGCGAGTTCATGGTTCATCCTCCGCCTCCATACTCCGTTCTCCTGTACGCCGCCGAAGATCGTTCTTAGCACTCGTCGTTCGAAAACTCCGAGCACTCGCAGGTCCTCCTCGAGCATTGTCCATGTTTCATGCCCGTAGAGAACAACCGGTCTAATAAGCGTCTTGTACAGTGTGCACTTTGTACGGGGACTTAGTCTGCTCGACCGCAATTGCTTGTGGACCCCATAGTAAGCACGACTTCCGCTGATAATACGCCTCCGAATCTCACGGCTGGTATCATTGTCCGCCGTTACCAGTAAGCCAAGGTATACAAATTCATCGACTACCTCAAACTCATCGCCGTCGATCAATATACTACTGCCCAAGCGGTGTCGTTCGGCCTCGGTTCCGCTGGCCAGCATGTACTTTGTTTTAGACGTATTTACCTTTAACCCAACCTTTTCTGCTTCACGCTTTAGTCTGGTGTAGTGTTCAGCCACCGCCACAGATGTTCTGCCGATAATATCCATGTCATCGGCAAAGCAGACGAATTGACTAGATTTGTTGAATATCGTGCCCCGCGTGTTAATATCCGCTCGGTTCATAACACCTTGTAGCGCTATGTTGAACAGCAGGCATGAAAGACCATCACCTTGACGAAGCCCTCTGTGTGATTCGAATGAACTTGACAATCCACCCGAAATCCGAACACAGCACTGCGTACCATCCATCGTAGATTTAATCAGTTTGATGAGCTTCCTGGGGAAGCTGTTCTCGTCCATGATTTTCCATAGCTCTTTCCGGTCGATGGTATCATATGCGGCTTTGAAGTCAACGAATAAATGATGCGTGGGAACTCTGTATTCACGGCCCTTTTGGAGGATTTGCCGCAGTGTAAATATTTGATCCGTTGTAGACTGACCTTCGACGAAGCCGGCTTGATAAGTTCCCACAAATCTATTCGCAATTGGTGATAGACGGCGGAAAATTATTTGGGACAGCACTTTATAAGCGGCATTGAGAACGGTGATCGCTCGATAGTTCTCACAGTCCAACTTGTTGCCTTTTTGTAGATCGGGCAGATAACCCCATCTTCCCACTCCTCCGGTAGCTGTTCCGTATCCCAAATTCTAACAATTAGTCGGTGCAGACAAACGGCCAGCTTTTCTGGTCCCATTTTAATAAGCTCCGCTCCGATGCCATCTTTTCCAGCTGACTTGTTGTTCCTTAGCTGCATGATGGCCTCCTTAACTTCGCCTATCGTTGGGGTTGGCACCTCTTCCCCGTTTGTTGCGCCGTCGAAATCGCTTTCCCCGCCGCCATGGGTTTCCGCCTGGGCGCCATTCAGGTGTTCGTCAAAGTGCTGCTTCCACCTATCCGTCACCTCACGATCGTCCGTCAGAATACTGCCAGTCTTATCCCGACACATTTCGGCTCGCGGCACAAAGCCTTTGCGGGATCCGTTCAGTTTCTGGTAGAACTTCCGCGTTCCCTGAGAACGATGCTGCCGTTCCAACTCTGCATATTCCTGCTCTTCCAGGTTGCGCTTTTTCTCCCGAAAGATTTGGTTTCGCTGCATCTTCTTCTGTTTGTGTCTTTCCACGTTCTGACGTGTGGCACTGCGCATCTTGGCCGCCCGCGCAGCGTTCTCCTCATCCATCACCCTCCTACATTCATCGTCAAACCAATCGTTCCGCTGATTCCGGGCCACATGCCCGATGGAGCTCTCCGCTACACTACTGATGGCTGTTTTGATAGTGTTCCAACAGTCCTCGAGAGGGGCTTCGTCCAGCTCGTCCTCTTCCGGCAGTGCAGCTTCGAGTGAATGCGCGTAGTTTGCGGCGACGTCTGACTGCTTCAGCCGCGCGAGATCTAACCGAGGCTGGCGTCGGTACCGAATGTTGTTCACAACGGAGAGCCTTGGGCGCATCTTAACCATCACTAGGTAGTGGTCCGAGTCAACGTTAGCGCTTCGATAGGATCTGACGTCGATAATGTCTGAGAAGTGCCGACTGTTGATCAAAACGTGGTCGATCTGTGATTCTGTCTGATTTGGTGACCTCCAGGTGTACTTATGGTGGATTCTGTGCTGGAAAAAGGTACTACGGTCGGCCATATTCTTGGAGGCGGCAAAGTCGATAAGTCTTAGGCCCATTTCATTGGTTCGCTGATGTGCACTGAACCTTCCAATCACCGGTTTGTATTCCTCCTCCTGGCCGACCTGAGCATTGAAATCCCCGATGACGATCTTGATATCATGTTTTGGGCAGCGGTCGTATTCACTCTCCAACTGCGCGTAGAATTCATCCTTGTCGTCATCGGTACTTCTGAGGTGAGGGCTGTGCACGTTGATGATGCTTATGTTGAAGAATCGGCCCTTGATTCTCAACCTGCACATTCGAGGATTGATTGGCCACCACCCAATCACCCGTTTCCGCATCTCGCCCATCACTATGAAAGCTGTACCCAGCTCGTGTGTGTTGCCGCAGCTCTGGTAGATGGTATGTCCATCTCTGAACGTACGTACCGTTGAGCTCTTCCAGCACACCTCCTGCAGCGCTACGACGTCGAACTTGCGGCTCTTCAATACGTCGGAGAGCACTCGAGTGCTCCCTTGGAAGTTGAGAGATCGGCAGTTCCACGTCCCGAGTTTCCAATCCATAGTCCTTTTTCGTCGCGTGGGTCTATTCCGATTGTTCTATTTGTTCTTCGTTCCATGCTTTAGTATTTTTCGTGGTGACGGCTTGCAAAGCCTGCTACACCAACCCCCTGTTTCGCCGGAGGGCCAACGAAGCTCGAAAGAGCCCTCCTTTCCTGTCAGCATACGACCTTGGCTTCCACCGGGGTTGGTTACCCGATCTCCACCAAAGTTGCTCGTATCCCGGCTGGTACCACGAGGCGGTAGGAATAGGAGTTGCTGAATAAGAGGCTATGAACCACTGTAGGGTCTATTTTATGCCTACACGTGCACAAGGCACCGACGGTACGCATTATTCAGCCGTTTACCAGCCTGTTCAAATGCGTTAATTTTGTTAATTTTTCGATAGTTGTCAGTTGGCTCCAATCGACTGTCGATTTGTTGCTATTTTTGTGGTTGTTATAAAAAGTCGGTTGTGAATTATAAGCTGAATAGCGGCGTAAATTTGTGTGTCTGAGCATAAAATGAACGGAAATCGAGGGAATAGGTATGTATTTATTGAATTACGGTGAAACCGCTTAGAAAAATTCATTTTCCACTTTAATATACGAAATTAAACAATGGCCCATAATACTGGGAGCAAAATTGACTTTTCCCAGTATTATGGGTCAAGCATATAGATCAACAGTATTCGCTGTTTTTGACTATAATTGTAATTTGTTTTCAGTAAAACGAAAAAAACGTGCACAGAAAATCAGTATACAGAAATCGAAGCTCTATGATTCTGATATATTGCATCACGCTTTTGATCCAGCAAGACAAATCGAAAAAGTTCGAGAAGTTGCAAGGGATCACAATCTACCGTACAGTACAGTTCCGCGTTATTTTTGGAAACCACCCAAAACTAATAATCAAGGATCAAATACTTTTCTTTTTCCTGAATTTACTTACTGTACTTAGTTGGCTTGCTGTTCTAAGATAAAGCCTGGTTAACAATGTTTCTCCAATGCACTCGGTTGTGGGCCTCGCTCGCTGCGCCCTTATTCCTACCGGATGTGAGCCAAATACCATCTTTGTAGGGTAGTTGTCCGGCATTCTTGCAACATGCCCTGCCTATCGTATCCGTTTAGCTTAGGCCGCCTTTTGTATACTTGGTTTGCCATAGAGACCATCACTTTGATGAAGCCCTTTGCGTGACTCGAATGAACTTGACATTCCACTCGAAATCCGAACACAGCACTGAGTACCATCCATCTTCCATTGAGTCAGTTTAATGAGCTTCCTGAAGAAGAAGCTAAAATTGAATCTAAACTCAACTCACTCAGACAGTTGCTGAGTGCAGTACAAGATACAACAAGATCCCTAAATCGCGAGAACACACACACACACACACACACACACACACACACACACACACACACACACACACACACACACACACACACACACACACACACACACACACACACACACACACACACACACGCGCGTGCGATTTTCTCGAAATAAAACCTGTTGTTTTACTGACCCATAATACTGGGAACATTGACCCATAATTCTGACCAGGTTTAAAAGTGACCCATAATACTGGGAATGGAATATGCTCACATTTTGTTGTTCTGCAAAAAAGTGTGTAATTTTTGAACAAGATTGCCTACAGAACATCAAACTATGGTATATTTATAACCAATTAAGTTATAAATAATCTATAAATTATTTAAATCTGTGTTTCTACCGATAATTTTGTAGCAGCATCATGCTTAACTGGTCCGTAATACTGGGATGACTGTAGTTCATTAAAAAAATAACGCGAAGAGAATTTATCGTGTCATCTTAAATCTTAAAAACTTCCAGAGGCAGAGAATTTTCATTCGGTGTCCACAGGAAAAGGAAGTGCAATTCCCAGCGGTAAATGTGATATGTGACAGGAAAACCCTTGTTCAAGAACTTTCAATAAGCGGCTTAGATACTGACACTTTATGATAAATTAATACTAAAAGTCCAGTCAACACTTAAGTAAAGCGTATGCTTGTTTCTTAGATCGGACAGAGACGTTCGAAGCGATGATTGGAGCCCGTATAATTGTCTCAGCCCTGCCAACAGGCTGTTCTAACTAAGTAAATTTTTATTCAAGTTTGTACTAGAGTCCAGTTTCTCTAGAGTAATCCGTTAATTTTAACTGAAGATTTTCTGACCAGCTTCACTGTACATATATCGCACATTTCTTGTATTGCGCAATATTCTTAATATTATTGGCGGTTGGCCGCATTCAAGCATGAAATCGGACCTACTTTGCCCTTTGCAAAACGCAGAGATCAAGAAGCATACGCCGCCGTACGAAGCTGACAATGTACAAAACCCTTATTTAACCGATAGTTTTTTACGTACTTGAAGCTGTGACGTCGGGCACGGTAGAAATATGCGCCCTTGTCGTGTTTGACCAGAAAATGCTGCGGATGATATGTGGCGGAGTACAAACTGAAAGCGGCGAATGGCGGAAACGTTTTATGAATCACGAGCTGCATACACTTCTTGGAGAAATTACTAGCGTACAGCTGGCTTAAGTCAGTAGGCTATGGTGGGTCGGACGAATCGTAAGGATGCCGAATGACAGTGCGACAAAAGCGGTTCTCAACAACCTCTCCGGTACCCGGTGGGATCGACGTGCAAGATGGCTCGAACAGATCAAAAGCGACTTTGTGAGGCTCTAGGCCCTCCGGCTCTATACTGACAGCGGTGGGATATTTCGGGGTTTTTCCCTTTTCCCTTTACATAATTGAGATATTATTTGTAGATCATGAAATTTAGTTCGCAATATAATTTAAAAGTTTTATCAGTGATTTAAGTTTCTTGAGCTGTTATTTGATCATGCAAAAAATACCGGAAATACCGGTTTTCGATCTTGAAAAAACCGGTAATTCGGTATTGGAAAATAGCCCGGTAATACCGGTAAAACCGGTAAAGCAACCCTAATTGCTACATCTATTACATAGGAGTCGATCGGTAAAACATGAAAATTCATTCATAATTGGCGTTCAAAACCTTTCATATTCTCGTGACGGTAACTAGAATCTAGATTATCTAGATTATAACACCCTGCGGCAAGACGTAGTCTTACGTCAAAATACTCGAAAAAATGATCAATTTCACGTGACTTCACGGTATTTCGGACGGTTATCGTCTCTTGATCTCTCGCACGACTACCTAGCAGGCCGGTGGTTTATTCGAGATGACGGAGTTCCACGATCTCTTTTACTCTCATGGACTTCCCATATGGCAACATATTTCTATCCTTACTTCACTCATTTCGTAAACTTCTATCGGTGACAATACTGCAACTCCGTTAACGCGAATAGTATTTATCGTATTTATATAGTAGTACCGTTTTCGTATCGGTCAGTTGGTTCTATCGCGTTCTACAGTTTCAAGTGATCGTTTAGAAAGAAAGAAAAAAATAAAAATAAAAGGGCTGTTCGGTAAAAACGGCAAACAATGGAAATCTCAAATAAGCTGGGCCAAAGGGATCTAATACCCGCTGGTATGTGGAGAGCTACGCTGGTAAAATACAACATTTCCGGTGCATGGAAATCGATGCGGACAGTGGAAGTTTTCCGCAATGCTGACTGTGGCCGTTGTCGCAGTAGTGACTTGTTCATAAAGTTCCTTGTGGTTCTGCTCGTTGCTGGCCTGATATGGCTTGCGTGGAGATAATTGGAGTGAATCGAGTCTGTGCCCATCAGCGTAACATAACCCTTTTTATTGCATCATGAATTTTAGGATTTTCCTTCGACGTGTGCTGATTTGGGTTTTGGACCAGTCCGAATCAATTCGTCAGATTGACAAACGAACTGTAGTTTGTAGTACAAGTTTGGTTAAACTTTTTTTTTCAAAATTGAAAATTTAAAATCGGAAATAAATAAATCTACCTGAAAAGCACCCGTCTTTTACAATTATTAAATTGATTGAAGCATCTGATATCACCTACATTTAAAAATATAATCTTTCTCGATAGTTTTGATTTTAGGAAAAATTTCATGCCTTTATTTGAATCTATTCGTTCCGCTGGCAAGTGCTTGATACATTCCAGCGACGCCGAGAGATCATTGATATTTTGCTTGCGCTAGCAAACAATACGTTTGTGACTAAAGGGCCAAACAGAATGCCGCGTCAACGCATCCATCAGCGTCAATTTGACAGCGAACCCATGGGAAAACTGCCAGAATAACGCTGACGGACGCGTTGACGTAGCATTCTGTTTGGCCCTTAAGTCATTAAATAAGGGTTAAAATATTGTGCCTTGCAGCAATTTTACGAGTCCCACGCTAATTCATATTTTATTAATAGTTATCCTGCACTTACCAAATACATTGAAAATATTAAGGAAAATATGCTTGTCAAGCAAGGCGAGGTACAATGCACGGTGGTCCCGATTCGAAAAAATGCGGACATTAGCAATTGGGTAAAAAATAATATTCAAAACTTTTTTTTCCAATTTCGGGCAACTTCGGTGAAAGTACTATATTTTATCTATAAAAAAAATCCATCAGGAGATCTCTTCTAAAGGAATCTCAGAAAGAATCAATTTTAAAATGTGTTATTTTTTGATAAAAGTTTTTATAGCTCGCTAAGCGAAAGAGATAAGAGAGCTACAGTAATTAGCAAAGCTGCTTATTTTAATGTTTTCTACAACTTTGCTGAAGACACCATACCTTTTTGAACGCATTTAAATAAACGAAAATTTGTATCACCTTAATGAACCCACCAAAATCACAATAGTTTGCTATAACGTAAAAATGAGTTATTTTTGAGGCATATTGTCTTTGGAGAAGTTTGATAAAATAAAATGTAGCGCATCTTTCTGCAATCTTAAGGTGACCATGAATTCACCTACCATGGTGATACGAACTTTTGGTTTTTAAAATAATTTCAAGAAAATTTTTTTTCTCCGAAAAGTTGCATAACATTCTAAAATAAGCAATTTGGCTGAATATAGTAACTATCTATCTCTAACCGGTTGCGAAATATAATAATGATGTGCTAAAAAGGAGCGCCCAAAATCAATTATGCTCAATAACTTTGCATACGATTGTTTGTATTGCTTTCAAATGTTCTACAAAGTTATTCAGTATGCTAAAATACATATTTTCTCTGAAGACTGTTTTTCACTAAGATGCATATTTAATGAGCTATAAAAATTTTTAACAAAAAATAACACAAGAGAGATTCCTTTAGAGATCTCCTGATGGAAGTATTTTTTTGACGTAGAACCACGTCTTACCGCAGGGTGTCAATCCAAAATTGGGTCACGAAAGAATGAAAGATTTTGAACGCTGATAGCTCTTCCAATTTGGAACGGATTTTGATGGTTTGCAAAATCATTCGATTCATAAAAGATGCACCAATTTTATAGCTTTCTTGAAAACATTCTTTTACAAGTGCTACATAGTAAAAACCAACGGAAACTTTCAAGTTAAAATTTTGCCATACATTTTCCGTGTGATAGCCTTGCTTCCTAGGCACGGACGGCGATTACGTTCACTAAAAGCTTCTGGTTGGAGCTGCGGCTGCTCATTCAAGACCATTCTACCGCAGTCACACCACCGCGCATTCAAATTCAACGCTATGCATAACACAACTGGTAGTTTGCTCAGTCATAACGCCGATTGAACGCAGTAGAACGAATGCGTTCTAAACCACCTTTTTAACATGTTCGTTTCGATCAAGTGGCCTTTATCGTTTGGAGCAGCGAATGACTGCAAAACAGCTAAATGACTGGCAATCACCACTCAGACGAAAAGCAACTGCGGTATTGTATGATTCAATACGTCAGCAGCGCAAGCGGCAGATTGACTGGATTCAAAAAACAGCCAAATGATCGTTCGAAAAGCGCAGGTAGAACGCTGAAAGTATACACATTCACGCAGTCGAGACCCGAACATGTGACATCTGGCTTGTTAGAGCCATCAGTGTCGTACCTCCAGGCCAACTAAGAGGCTCATGCCTTTTGCTTGCGACATGACTTTGCAAATAGGCGACATATGCAGTCATGGACTGGCTAATGTAAATCAAATTTCGTGCCTTGAAATGCGTAGCCGCGGAATGAGAGAGCAGACAAGAGCGAATATGTTCAGATGGCAAAGAAATGATTTAAATGGCATTTGCACGACAAGCTTACTTTTTGGTAATTGGCTCTTATTAATGCCAGTAACATATTATTTTGAAGATTCAATTTTTTTCCTAGAATTTTTGTTCATATCCGGGTGCACGAGGGCGATTTCTATTCTAAAGTACTCCGCTTTTGGCTCTATCCAGGTAGTAAAAATATTCGCTTTTGGCATCACAAAATACATACCAAAAATACGCTACAATTAATTAGTACTTACTTAACGCTATTTTACGCCATCATAAGTCACCTTTTCCGTATAGGACTTTCTCAAGTAAATTTTCTCCTAGAGAGGAGTGGTTGTCAGGCTACATGGAATATGGAAAGGAAAATTTCCGACTATGCGGTCTGTTATACCGATGGTTCCTTGTACGAAGGAGGTCGTGCCGGTGCTGGTGTTTACTGTCGTGAGCTGTAATTGGAGGAATTCTATTCGTTGTGGCGGTTTACTGCATCGTTTTTCAAGCTGAAATCTTTGCAAATTCAAAATCCAAAACAGTCATCGCCTGCCACACTCAATTTGAAGATCTAAGCATTCTTTCTGGTTTGGGTTCTTGGCCATCCTGGTATAAACGGAAATGAATGGATATGGAGCAGAAAAGTTACTTTCCGGCCCAGAACCTGCTTTACTACTTGCGGCTTGTTGGATTAAACAAGAGATTCGATCTTGTTTTTTATCTGAACATGAACGTTATTACTCATTACTCATTACTCATTAATACTCATTACTCATTAATACTGTCACAGCCACAATAAAGGATTCCTGGAAATAGTTTAAATTATTTCTTAACATAGAAATATTTCAAACTATTTTCTTGTCAGTATTGACATTTGTAAAATATCCCAGATATATCACAAAAATCAAATCGGCCAGGCCAACTGTGAGGTATTGCCGCAAAGACGATTCTGTGAAATGAATCTTGTGTGAATAATTTATTCATACATAAATACATTTCTGAATCAACAGGGGAGGAAGAAACGGGGACGTCTCGTACCAACCGTTTCTGTTCAATTGTTATTTTTTAGTTTTAATGCTCGTTGGGAGTATTTAACTAGTAAAGATTAAATAATACTCCGGACCCTCGGGGATGAACCTATGGCATTTTGACCATAAGCCAGGCTGCAATAGGCCAAGGTTATAGCGCCTAATTTCGCTCTCTGAAAATAGATAGTACACTCCAGCTAGCGTAGTGTTAGAATAGAACAAGATATAAAAATAGCAAAATAATTGTTCAATTAACCAGCGTAAACGAAAAAATGATGAGAGCACATTCATACTAAAGCTTAATTATTATTATTATTGGTCTTTATTATTCGTAACTTAAGACAGTGTCTTGTAATGTCACATCGTGTAAAAGGTAGAATGAGTGTCACGTAAACTATTAAAAAAAAAATTCTACTGTACGTTTTTTAACATTAATCATAAAGCTCATTGATTGAAGTGCTCAATACATTTCCTCTTAAATGCGGTATGAGATATTTCCAAAGTTAAGTCATTTGGCAAACAGTTCCAATAGGATACACCTCTGACGAAAAAGGTATCACTGTATTTTGAGGTGTTATGGCGACGTAGAACGAATTTGCGGCATCGAGTACTCCTGAAAGGCTGAAGTTTGTTGAGTAAATAGCCTGGTTCCTTTATCAATTAGCTTGTGTAAAAATAAACAGCATCTCATACGCCCATAGTTTTCGAAAGGACATCCAATTAACAGTTTATGTAAGTGGGACACACTAGAGAGTCGACTGAGGCCAAAAACAAAACGAGCGCACATATTTAAAGCTACTCTCAATTTAGATAAAATTGACGCAGATGCCTCCGAGAGTAGAAAGTCACAAGCAACAAAGTACGGAAGGATTAAGCTTTTAAAAAGTTTCAATTTTATAATGGAGCTGCAATTCATAGCGGTTTTATGCAGGGATCGTAAAGCAGCATGTATTTTGCCACATTGTTTAAATAGGTATTTATCCCATTCCAAATTACTCTGGATGGTAAATCCAAGACTATTAGCACTATCGACAAAATTAATTTTTACATCGTTAAGTTTCAATATAGGTTTTTGACTAATATGACACGCATTTCTAGTAATGAATAAAGCGTTAGTTTTGGATATATTCAGAGATAGTCTGTTGGTAGCGCACCACTCTTTAACCCTGGTAAGGTCGAAGTTTACTTTAGCCGCCACGTCGCAAGAAGACATGCACTCACAACTGAAGTATAGCTGCACATCATCAGCAAAAAGGTGTACTGTGCAGAACTTTAGTGCATCAGGAAGGTCATTAATGTACATTGAAAATAATAGTGGTCCTAATATAGATCCTTGAGGCACTCCCGATGTTATACAGATATCTCTAGAATACGAACCGTCGTTAAAAACCCTTTGACTTCTTCCGGTAAGGTATGAATGAATAAGACTTGATGCATGGTTTGAGAAATTGAAATTAGCTTGGAGCTTCGTGCATAAAATATTGTGAGAGATCGTGTCAAAAGCCTTGGAGAAATCTAGCAAAATCAATACAACTGGCCTGCCGCCATCAATAGCAATAGCAACATCATCTAGGACCTTAAGCATAACAGTCTTTGTACTGTGTTTGGCCCGATAACCTGATTGGAATTGCGATAAGAAATTGTAACGTCGAACGTGGTCGCTGATTTGAATCTTCAAGATCTTTTCAAGAATTTTTGATAGTGCACACAGAATGCTGATTGGTCGGAGATCTTGTAAGGAACTCGAGTTAGTTTTCTTTTTAATGGGAATTACTTTAGAATTTTTCCATTGGCGTGGGAAATTTCCTGTGTTGATGATGCTGTTAAAAATGTGTGTAATAGGCTTAGTTACCAAGGGACAAATGGATTTTAAGAATTTGGAAGGCAATTCATCGGGGCCGACAGCATTGGATTTCATATGGTACATTGCACTCAACACATCTATTTCACTGATACGCTGAAAATTAAACGAATTCTGAGATGTTTCAGTTGGGCAGTAAATATCAGACGAATTGGAAAAATGACTACCAAAGCTGTCATTAATTTCATCAGCGGAAAATGGAATGGTAGTATGCGCTTTGTAATCTTGGATGCCTGCATTTTTTAACCTTTTCCATAACTCTTTAGGCGGCAAACGCGAATGGAGGTGTGAATCGAAGTATTGCTCTTTGGCCTTGCGTTTTAAAAAGGTTACTCTATTGCGGAGCCTTTTGAAAAGAACGTGGTCGCTATCGTCTCGAGAAATTTTCCATGTTCGATATGCCAAATCTCGATCAACCATAGCATTTCGAATTGTATTATTGTACCAGGGATTAGAATAATGTTTCGTCGAGTGTAATCGTACGGGAACAAATGAATCATGGAGGGCTTTCATGTTAAAAGTGAAAAAGTCTAGCAAGTCATCAGTGTTATTCGTCCTGTAAAAAACAGGCCAGTCAAGAGTATTAAAAATATTAACAATTCCTTCGACGTTCATACGTTCATAATCGTAGTATTGTGTAATTTTGGGACAAGGATGAAAATCGAAATCTAACGAGGCAAAAATTAGATCATGTTTTGATAATACTGGGACATCCACTTGATTGAAGCGCAATACGTTCCTCTTGTTGTTGGTGATCATTAGGTCGATTTGAGAAGAACCGAACCGGTGAAAAAAAGTTGGCTCGCAGCCTATACTGTATAAAGAGTAAGCTGCTAAAAAATCGTTGAAATGCTTAGTTTTTGTAGCCCTGGGCTCTTGTAAATTCGTGTTGAAGTCACCAAGAATATAGATATTATTGTAACTAGAGCCAAACTGACATAATAGATTATCTAGAATCGATGAGCAATCATACTCCGGAGGGTTATAAATAGCAACTAATAATATTTTGGAGGAATAGGTTTCACTTCATTCCTAGCGCAAAAAATTCGGTATTAATAGTTTGTTGGCGATCAGATTTACTAATAATTTTGAAGTTAATTTCATTTCTGATATAAATCAATATTCCGCCTCCTAATTTCCCAACTCGGTCGTGTCTAGCTATGTTATAACCATTGATAATTATCGAACTAAATTATGTATATAACTGATTATTAATATGCCGACATAATAATTTAATAATTGTTCAAAATTGATACATAACCAAATAAGCGAAAGAAAACAATAAAATAAATTAATTTAACACCAATTTTCAATAAGTCAGATTAAAAAATTGTAAAATCCACTATTCTACGTTTAGCATAGAGAAAATCATAGCTAAGATAAATAGTTAAAATACGAAATGATCTCACCGGCATGCATTTGCCAAATGTTCTCTTGCCCGTTCCATCAGCACAGTGAGGTTTGTGAATTTGCTGCCATCCTCCTGTCAGGTTGGAAGGAATATGAGTTATATAGCAGGGAAGAATCTTCGACTCCGTGATTGTCGGCGTTCGTCGCCGCCAGGAGCTCCTGGTTCGGCAGAGTTTGATTTTCCTTAAGTCGTAATTTTCGCTTTAATCCGTCAATTAGTACTAACAATTCGGTTAATTGAACAATTTTTTCGGAAAACCGCACGAAAAAATTGCAAGCGAAAACTTATCACACGCGCTGCTTTCGGAACGTGACGATTTCCGCAACGTTGTAAACTCTTTAGCAACTCCTTCAAGATCCAAACAAAGTTCCGCGTCCGAACCTCGCGTCTAAAAGGCAAGCCGATCACTTACTCACTCAAAACTTATCCATTTAACACTAATCACATTGCGGTGCATGGTTAAATAAGTATTTATTTAAAAAAAATCCGGAGTGAAAAATTCTTGACGCGAAAAATTGTATTTCGACCATTCGCGGTCACAGTTTGCTGCGATTCCCAAATTTATCTGAACATGAACGTTATTGGAAAAATCTTGAATGTTGTCAAACGAAATATTTGTTTACTGAAATTAAAATAACAGTGTATTTTATTTCTGTTTCGGTACATGTTTACTTTAAATTGCGCAGATTATTTCTAACTTAGCCTGAAGTTATCCATAAGTACCAGATTACGGCAGCGAGCAGAAACCAAAACAACTTTTTGCAAACACTGCCTTCCTTCCGCTGATTGTTTCTTTGAACTCCATCGTAAACTGCTCCTGCTCTATACGCTCGACCATACGGGTCACCGGCGTACTGGTAACGGTACAAAGCCTCCCTAATATCGGCCGCTCTCTGTTCTTTTTTGGATGCGGAAGTGCCCATTTTCGTATACGTTAGAATCTGAAACAATGCTAGTGTTGAAAATCCCACTTTGTCAGCGTTCTCCTACTGCGTTTACGGTCTACTGCTTTGCTTACCGTTTTAGAAATACAAATGAGCTTCACCTAAAAAGTTTTCTTTTCTTATCAAATGTTTTGAAATTCATAACTGCAAACAATCTACATTGCAAGCATTGCACAATGGGCACAAATGAGCTTGTAATGTGTAATCCCAATAATTGGAAGCCGCTGATTTGGAATCTTAAAAAGGAATCTTACCTATTCCTATGTAAAAAAATCAGGTCAGTCAAATCAGGTTGTGCACAGCAAATAGTAAATAAATTTTCAGGATCTTTTCCTACGTTGAACAGTGCTTTTCCTCTGGTAGGTAGTCGGAAGACGGTACGCAGGAGTTTTCAAAAAGCTGAAAACTTTGCGCAAGACTTTTTTGGGGCTTTGCAGACTGCAGACGGTTTGGAAGTGGCAGAAAATGCCGCCCGTGACCAGAAAACTTATTCCCGCCATTTGTTGGTTGTCTTTCTTTTCGTTGTTGTTGGTTTTTGTTTGTTGGTTTTCTTTTCGTTAAATTGGAGTACCGATAACCGCAAAACCAGGCACGGCTTCTTGGCACGAGCCAACCGGAAAGCCTCAGCAGCTATGCGATCTAAAATATTATCGACGAAGCCGTTCGGGTCATGAGTCACTGCCATGACATACCACTCCGGGTGGCCAGCTACCAGTAAAGTGGGATAATTCTGGCCTTTTTGTTGTCGCGAGCAGCATTTCCTGCCAACTCAAGCACTTCCGCAGCTAATTACTTCATCACCGCAGCCGGTGAATACGACCGACCGGGAACTGCAGATCTGCACGACTCGAGCGTGACATGGCCTTGGCCTTGTTGACATGCCTTGAGAGGTTCACAGTAACTCAGCAAGCGCTTGAACATTGCTGTTCGCCGGCTTACCACTTGTTATACACTCAAGTCGCTTTTTATGCGAAGGATACGTCCCACGTAAATCAAAACCGCGTAAATTCCGAAATTCGCGTAAAAAAACCACGTAAATTCAGAAAATCGCGTAAAAAACCCGCGTAAATTCCGAAAATCGCGTAAATTCCGAAATGCGCGTAAAAAAAACCGCGTAAATTTCGAAATTCGCGTAAAAATAGTCGCGTGAAAAAACTGCGTAAAAGAAAACCGCGGAAAAAGCGACTTCAGTGTATATCAGAGCAAGTGATAAGAATCAGCTGTGCTATGTAGATAATGGAATGGCATATGGTGAAAAATGAATGTCCGTCCTATTTTTCACGGTCCGTCATTCCATCATCTACGTTGAACAAACCGGAGAATTTCAATTTCAGTCTGGGCAAAGGAGGCAAAGTTGTCCATTTCAGTTTGTTTGTTCCCAGTGAGTCGATCACCTTTTGCTGCCAAAGAGTAATAACGCTACGCATTGTACTGTAGATGTACTGTACTAGCGTGAGACGGCGTTCTTGGTCAGCTCAGCCAACCGCGACGCCTCAGCAGCTACATCTTACGCGCTTTCGTTTCTTTTTTGCCTTGGTGATATGCTTTGCCAAACCTCAGGCGGATAGCTCATAACGCTTTATAAATATTACTTGTTTAGTTGGAAACGGGCTGAGAAAATTCAATCACATCTTCAATTATCATGTGCCGGTCCTTAAAAGGACCAATTGTTCGATTATCATCATAACTTCAACTTGCAACATTAACAACAACAGTTGCTTGGATCGTCGAACGTACTGAACAAATCGGGAAGCAAAGCTGCTGCTCGCCTTCTTATTTTTCTTCCTTTGGTAGTGTGCTTTTCCAATGCTCTTGGTGGCTGCACTGACGCCGACACCGAGAGCACCTACCGGTCCGATGGCTTTAGAGAAACTGCCAAGCAGTAGGCCCTGTTTTATTCGAACAAAGTATACCTTCGAAGGCCAGCCCTTTTTTGGTGGTTCGTCATTTTTGCCTTTCTTAGTTACCACCTTCAGCCGCTCGTTACTTTAGTATATAATGAAGCGGTAGTCTAAAATTGGCTTCATTTTCATCACCTTTTGTTTGCCGTTTCAAACGTTTCGTCTGACATCCATCGGGCAAAGCAAGGAATGGGAAAGTTCCGCCGGTCTGCAGTTCCTGGTAGGCATTGTTTGCTGAGAAAGAAAAATTACGTGCGCCCATAAACCAGCACCAGCAGTGACTTCGCGGTTGAAATTTTGAGTTAACTGCAAGCCACGCAGCTTGTGTGACGAGGTGTTCTGCCAACATTAAACCTGTTGTATTGCCCAAAAAAAGGGAGAAGAATGCCGATATTTCTAACAGGTTTACCAATTACCAGAAACCAACCTTTTAGGGTAGGATTCCATTGAATTGTCTTGTAACTTTGTTATACTAGAACTAAATGGAATTTTCCTTCAACTTTCTCATTGATTCCTGAATTGTACCAAGACTTGTTCGAAAATAATTGGAAATTATTCCAACCAATTACGTTTCTAGTTAGACCGAGTTACTTTAGAGTTATTTTCAATTTTTCAATGGTGCGCATTGAAAATCAATACTTTTCTACATTTTCCAATTCGATTTTCCGATCGATTGGTGTAAATAGCTTTGGAAATCTATTAGGAATTGACAGAATTATAAGCCGAAGCGTGAAAACGCGTTACCACTTTGATGACGTCATTTCCAACAACCAATCACGAAGCGTGAATTCTGGTTAAACATATGTTTATTATTTTCAATTTTTCAAGACCTGACCACTTTTCGAGAGAGATTTTTTGGAATGACACCTTATCCCAAACCTTGCCGTAAGACGTAGTCCTACGTCAAAGGGGGAAAAAATGAGAAGGAAAAAATACGGGAATAGGAACATGGAGAAACGAGAACAAGAATAAAAAACCAGTGAAAAAATGAAAACAGAAGACAAAAGGAATAAAACGAAATTAAAAACGGGCACGAAGTAATAGGAGGAAGACCAGCACTAATAGAAGGAAGAACGGATTAAACGAAAATGAAAAACGAGCTAAAAAAGGAGTTAAAAAGCGAAAAAAAAACGAAAACAGAGACCGAAAAAGTCGAAACGGGACAGAAAATGACAAAAAACCGAGATAGGAAAAGAGGAAAAAGGGCGAGTTTAGATTCGAGGAAAAGAAGGAAAAACGAATCGAGAATGGAAAGCGGATAGAAAAAGAGGAGTTAGAAAAAGAAGGAAAACAAGACAAAAATGGAATACAGAACAGGAAAGAATATATAAGAATAGTGTGAGAGAGAAAACCGATAGAGGAAACGAGAAAAACAGAAATAAGAGCTCTAACGGGATATGAAAGCATATCACAGGACAGGAAAAACGGACTAAAGAAAAAGGTTAGTCGGAAGAGACAAGATGAAAACCTAGAGAAAGAAAGGAAATGAGAAAACAAAGAAAACGAAAAAGAAAATGAGGACAAACGACAGGAAAGATGAAAATACGGGAGCAGGATAACGGAGAAACGAAAACAGTAGAAGCAAAAAGTGGAGGAAAAGTGGAAACAGAAGACAAAAAGGATAAAACGACACAGAAAAACAGGAGGGAAAGTAGCCCATGATAAGAAGAAGAACGGAACAGACTAAAACGAAAACCGGGATAGGAAAGGAAAACGAAACAGGACAGAGAATGATTAAATGAGACAGGAAAAGAGAAAAAACGGAAGACAAAAGACAAAGAACAGCAAAATTAGGGCTCAGGCAGGAATAGAATAGAAAAGGATTAAAGAAAGGAGGGAGATAAAGAGAAAACACGAGACACGAAATATAGAAGAATTCAAAACTGAAAATAATAGAAACTAATACGGAAAATAAGAATAGAAAAAGAGAAAGAGGAAAATCGATAGAGGAAACCAGGAAAACGGGTGAAACAGGTAAAACAAGATATGAAAAGAGAAAGATGGGAAAAAAACGCGAAAATGGGACAGAACAGAAATAAAGAAAAGAAACCCGAAGTAAGATGGAAAAGAAACCCGAAGTAAGAGGCACAAATCTTCCACACGATTGTGAGGAACGAGCTACTTGAGCCAAAAAATGCTGAAGATGAAACGGAAGAGAGAAAGATGAAAACCGAGAGATAACCTAGGAAAATCGGAGAAAAAGTGAAAACAGACGACAAAAAGGATATAATGACACAGAAAAACAGAAAGTGACAGGCAAAGAGGAGGGAAAGTAGCCCATAATAAGAGGAAGAACGGAACAGATGAAAACGAAAGCCGGGATAGAAAAAGGATTAAAGCAAAAAATGACGTAAATTGGAAATGAAAAAAAAAGAAAAGGTTGAAACAGAACAAAGAATGAAAAGAAACGAGACAGGAAAATAGAAAAATCAGAACTCGAGAAAAGGGAAAAATTGTGACAGGAAAAGCAACCTAAAAAGGAAAGCGGGCAGAAGAAAAGGAAAAACAAGTTATAAAAAGAGGGAAAACGAGACCAATGGAATACAGAACAGAAAACAAGAGGAATCAAATGGGAAAAGTGAGAAGTGAGATTGAAAAAAGAAAACCGATAGAGGAAACGAGGAATATAGGAAAAAGAAATCAAGTGCGATATAAAAAGTGGAACAAAAAAATGGAAAAGAGGAACTGGAAAAAGTAAAACGGAAGAGCAAAGAAGAAAAACTATAGAAAAAGGAAAACCCGTAGAAGACGAGAAAGAAAATAAGGACAAACGGCAGAAAAGTATGCAAAAAGTGAAAATGCCGGATAATAAGCAAGAAACAAGAGCAGAAGCAGAAACGGAGAAAAATGAAGACAGAAGACATCCAACGGAACAGAACGGAACGGAAAACAGAACGTGAAAGGAATAAAAGCTGTACATGCGGGATAGAAAAGAAATTAATAAGCGAAAAAGGAAGAAAATCGGGACAGAAAAAAACGAAACGGGTCAGAAAATGACAAACAACAAAAAACATGACAAAAAACGGAACAGAGCAAAATTAGGGCTCTGGACAGGAAAAGAAGAGCTAAGGAATAAAGAAAGAGGAATCAGCGGACCAGCGAAAAAAGAAAGAAAGGAGGGAGATAAAGGGAAAAAATGAGACAAGAAATATAGAAATCAAAATTGACAAAAAGAGAAACTTAAAGGAAAAAGTAGAACACGCTATGTCCGTAGGCACTTATTATTTAACTTGCATGTACCTCAGATTTCTCTTCACAGGATGTTAGTATTAATCAAAACAATTAATTTAGAGAAGGTCTTAAAATATTCTATCTTGGGTTTTTTGAAAAATTCAGTTTTCAAGGTTATTTAGGGGTCATCCCCTCTAAAGTGATCATATCCGTTGTATTCGACCACCTCCGATTTTAACCAAATTTGGTATAATCGCTCATTCCGATCCCACATTCATATTCCCAAAGTTTTGTACGGATTGATCAATCCCCCTTGCAGTGGCGCTTCTCCATTTTTCTCAGTTTTTCGAAAATACTCACTTTTCATTGCATGTCACCAGCAAATGTAAAATGTTTAAGATGTATCCGTCTGTTGGTAGTCGAGTAATTCGGGGTCAAAATCAAGGTATTTTTTATAATCAAAGTTCTACAGTTCCTAAACAAGCAAACATAGAGGTATACTAAATTCAGCAAAGTTGAGTATTTTTATTATTTGTACAACTTTGTAATACATGAAAAAGTCATACAATAATTACAAAAAGAGTTAGAATAGAAAAACTGACTTTACAAATTCATATACAATAAATAAGATTTTTCTATCTTCAATGAAGAGATAGAAGGTTACTGTCTTCAGCAAAATTTCTTGTAATGATATGCTCTAAAAGTTTGCAGAACACATCAATGTGTTATATTGAAACTGAAGAAAAATAATTTTTTTATTTCACTTTTAGGGGTATTAATCAAAATTCAAATTCTACCAGACGATAGAGCTTTCAATTTTAAGAAACTTTTCCAAAGGTTTAATAAACTTAAAACCAAGTTTTCTTAGTCAGAACTCTAGTGCGCACGTTTTCTTTGGTTTGGGGCTATTGTGCGCGCAAGTAACCGTGTTATAAAGGTTGGCGCGAGTGTTCGAGGGTTAATATCTTTTGACCGGTAAAACCAACTCTTATGAAATTTTGCATATATATTCGTAGAGTGAAAACTTATCGTTTGATATTAAAATAATTGAAGTTAGGTAAATTATCTTGGTTGAAATCACTATAAATTATTGTTATTTTTGGTGTGGTGTATTCGATTGCTCATAACTTTCAAATTAAACGTCCAATCAAAAAACCATTCAATAGTGATCTATCCGGCTATATTACCTGCCAAATGAAACTAATAGCGCGTAAATCGGTTCGGCCATCTCTGAGAAACAGGCGTTCATTTGTACCTGGTCAAACAGGTTTTTCAAGGTTAACTTTTAAACTGCTCATCCGTTTTCAATAAAACTTAGCAAAACGTTTAGTAATACTAAGAGCTTTCGTTTGGTACTAAGATTGTTAAAATTGGTTGCGTGGTTCCGGAGAAGACTGTGTCACGTAGTTTTCACATTTTTACCTTTGTTATACTATATAACAAAGGTTTAGAAATTGATCGAAAAACAAGAAAGTGATTCAAGGCCCGGAGGGCCGAGTCACATATACCAATCGATAGGGTTCGACGAACTGAGCAATGTCTGTGTGTGTGTATGTATGTGTGTATGTGTGTACGCCCCGAAATATTCTATCGCCTGTTACTCGGAGATGGCTGAACCGATTCGACCACTATTACTTTTGTTTGAAAGGTATTATTGCCTAGTACATTACTATTAAATGGTTTCGTGGTCTGACTTTTCGTTTAAAAGTTATAAGCAAAAATGTGAAAACTACGTAAGACGGGTTTCTCCGGAACCACGCAACCAATTTTAATGATCTTAGTACCAAACGAAAGCTCTTATTATTACTAAACATTTTGCTAAGTTTCATTGAAAACGGACAAGCAGTTTAAAAGTTAGCCTTGAAAAACCTGTTTTGACTAGGTACAAATGAACGCCTGTTTCTCAGGGATGGCCAAACCGGTTTATGCGCTATTAGTCTCATTTGAAAGGTAATATAGCCAGATAGATCACTATTGATTTGTTTTTTGATTGGACGTTTAATTTGAAAGTTATGAGCAATCGTGTACAACACATGAAAATTACCAACAATTTATAGTGATTTTAACCAAGAGAGTTTGTTCAGTTTCAATTATTTTAGTATCAAACGAGAGGTTTTGACACGGCGATTATATCTGCAAAATTTCACAAGAATTAGTTTTACCAGTCAAAAGATATTTAAAAATGATTGATGAAATTTATTCATTATTGATATGAATCAGTGGGAGCAAACCTCAAAGAAGCGATAATGTACTCTAGCACAAAAATGTGTAATTTTTCAACGGGTGTTTCTTTAGAGCAGTTTACTAATAAAATGTAGCACATTTTCTTATACTATTAGGGTGACCGTGAATCCCCTAATAGGGTAATACAAAATTTTGTTTCTTTTAATGCGCCCAAAAACATAGTTTCTTCACAAAAATTGTAGAACACACTAAAATAAGCAACTTTGCTGCATATAGTAACTATCTATCTCTTACTGATTGCGAAAATTAATAATTTGTTTAAAGAAAACTTTGCACACGATTTTTTATTGCTTTCAAATGTTCTGCAAAGTTATTCAGTAGGTTAAAATGCACTTTAAAGCTTATTTATCGCCAGGATGCATATGGATGATAGCTAACATAGCGTTAAGAAACAGTGGAATTAAGTTCCGAAGTCGTGTCGATTTCTATATGAGCATTTCCAGCTTAAAAAGGTAAAAAAGCCATTTTTTACTCAACTCTTTTAAATTGGAATTGGAACGTGAAAATGTGAAAATAGTTTTTTCTAAACCAAATATGCCCTCATTTAACTATAAGCCAAAGAAAATGAAATGGCTTGACAAAACGAGTCTTTCTTTTTAAAAGGCGGTACGACCATTAAAGACCAATCGGCATCAAATTTATATTTTTTGCTTGCTGACCTAAAACGAACAATCTGACAAAATTTAGTTCAAATCCGTGAAGGGTAATTACACGATTATCGGACACTTTTCATGAGTTCACTTTAATAAATAATTTTTAAATTTCACATTTGCAACAACTTGAGAATGACTGGGCCCAAGAAACAGTTTATATGAGAATTTAGGTCAAAATGATGCGTAGAGAATTTGATTTTGTTAGTTTCACAAAAAATAAAAATTACATAGATTTTTCAAAAATTATCAGAAAGAATGTCCATAAGCAGCTCTTTACCAGATTTTAGGGCATAATTTAAGCTATGTTTAAAAAAATGAGGCAAATAGGAGAGAATATTTTGAGATATTTTTTAATTTTAATTGCGATTTTGCGAGATATTTTTCTGGAGATACGTCTTATTTCCCATCTTATCCTTTGACACCATTTTCATCAAATAAGTGATTTTAAGAAATAATTTAGAAAAATAATCTCATTTTTAAATACGTCCTTTCGGAAAGTTCTTGGAGGAAAATTTATGTTTAATGGAAAATGAATCCTTGTGTGGTATCCAACACATCAGCAAAACTTCATACCAATCAAAAATAGTATTTGAGCTGGAAATACCCATATCAAATGACAAATAAAATGGTATAACAAAGGTTCCTTTCACCACTAGGTGGATTAAATCGGGTTTTGCTTATAACTTTCAAACGAAAAGTCAGACCACGAAACAATTTAATAGTGATATACTAGGCAATTTCAAACAAAAGTAATAGCGGTCGAATCGGTTCAGCCATCTCCGAGTAACAGGCGATAGAAAATTCGGAGCGAACACACATACACACACACACAGACATTGCTCAGTTCGTCGAACCCTATCGATTGCTATATGTGACTCGGCCCTCCGGGTCTTGGATCAATTTCGTGTTTTCGACCAAATTCTAAACCTTTGTTATATAGTATAACAAAGATAAAACGAAGAAGACACAAGATAGAACAACGAGACACAAAACACGGGACAGAAAAAACGAAAGAAAAAGAGAAAAAACCAAGGAAAAGTGAAAGCTAACAAAAGTGAACAAAAAAAAGGGAAAATCGAGCAGAAAAGCGGTAGAACGTGAAATACTAAGACGAAAAATATTAGTTCGAATTTCTCCTACGATCAAACTGAACCTTGCGTGGTGTAGGACTTTTTAACTAATCAGTAAATCCCTACGATAAAACTGAACCTTGTCGTGGTGTAGGGCTTTTTAACTAATCAGTAAATGAACAGCGGTCACGTTTACTTCTGAATGTGGGTATATATCAAAATACTTTTGTGATTTCAAGTGGGACTCGGGGTAAAAATTTACCAAATGTGATTGTTGCGTTGTTCAGAAAGTGCTTTTATTCCGTTTAAGAATAATGCCAGTATGGGGATCTCTGACAATAGATGAAGTTTTCTGGGATTCATCCCTGTTTATAACAACTGTCACAAATATCTCCGAAAAATGTCGGATTGATTCAGTTGGTCGGAGGCTTAGGGTTAGTAAGGGGATGTAAGCGGGATACCAGATCCGATTGGATGCCGAAGGACCACTCTGTAATGATTACGGGTAATAGCACTTCTTAGGTAGCAGATGGGAAAATTAGGTCAATTCGTGTCGCGTGTTCAAGTTTCGGCTAGGCGGTGCTGCTAGATAGAGTAGGATTTTTGCACTGGCCCCGTGGCTGTCCTGAGCTCTGATGGCTGCCCGCGGGCTCTGTCTATGGGAAGGGGTCGAGTCTTAAAGAGACGTTTAAGCCCAGAGCTTTACAGCACTTTGGTCTCGGCGGGCGAGTCTCTATATTTTGAAGCTTCTGTCGACTACCGCGAACGTCCAGCTTGTGCTGCGCTCAATTTACTTTGTATCGTGGGAATGCATTGTGAATGCTAAGGGGATGAAAGATTAAATTTGCCCTGATAAGTTGATCCGAGTTGCTCCGAAATTTGTCTTATCTATTGGTTCATTTGTGGTTGTTTGTATTGGGAAACTAAAAGCGTGCGCGCGGTTGAAGACCAGTGTCAGGCGGGGCTGACGAATTCTCCACTTCTTCACTATACCACATATTGCAACTCGAGTGGTACAAAAAGTCCAAAGCACATTTACAAATTCGATCTATTATTTTTCTTATCATCATCATTATCATCATCATCATCGTCATCATCATCATTATCATCATCATCGTCATCATCATCATTATATTTAAAATATGACATTCCGGCCTTTGGCAGAGAGATCTTAGAGTCAGTTCGTGGAGTCCGCGCAGGGCCGAAACGCCTCCGCCTGCGGGTATAGGCGTGACGGCTATGCTTGGGGCTCTACCTGTGTTTTAGTGGGCGCCAGTGCCTGTCTCGTCAGGTAGAATTGATGTTTGAGGTCTCCCTGACACTTTGTTGACAACACAAAAGGGCCCAGCGCAGAGTTTTATACGCTATTAAGCGACCAGTTGGATAACCCGAAAAAAAGGAAAAAAAAAGGAAAAAGGAATTTCTCCTACGATCAAACTGAACCTTGCGTGGTGTAGGACTTTTTAACTAATCAGTAAATGAATTCAAGTAAATCAGTAAATCAAGCGGGACTCGGGGTAAAAATTTACCAAATGTGATTGTTGCGTTGTTCAGAAAGTGCTTTTATTCCGTTTAAGAATTAGGCCAGTATGGGGATCTGTGATAATTAATAGATGAATGTTTCTGGGATTCATCCCTATTTATCACAGCTGTCACAAATATCTCCGAAAAATGTCGGATTGATTGGGTCGGTCGGGGGCTTAGGGTTATTAAGGGGATGTGCCGAAGGACCACTCTATAATGACTACGGGTAATAAATAGAAGTGCTTAGGTAGCAGATGGGAAAATCAGATCAATTCGTGTCGTGCGTTCGAGTCTCGGCTGGGCGGTTCTGGGGGCTGGGGGCACCGACTCCGTGGCTATCCTGTGCTCTGATGGCCGGCCGTGGGGTCTGTCGATGGGAAGGGGTCGAACCATAGAGAGACGTTTAAGCCCACAGCTTTACTGCACTAGCTCTTTGGTATCGAGAGTTGGATGGATGACAGGTGCGTCTCTATATTTTCAAGCTTCTGTCGACTACCGCGAACGTCCAGCTTGTGCTGCGCTCAATTTACTTTGTATCTCGGGACAGTGCATAAATACTAGGAGGATGAAAGATTAAATTTGCCCTGATAAGTTGATAACCACTAGTGCTCCGAAATTTTTCTTTCCTATTAGTTCATTTGTGGTTGTTTGTGTTGGGAAATTGACAGCGGGCGCGAGGTTGAAGACCGGTGTTAGGTGGGGCTGACGAATCCTCCACTTCTTCACTATACTACATTTTACAACTCAAGTAGTACAAAAATCCAAAGCACATTTTCAAATTCGATCTATCGTTTTCCTTCTCATCATCATCATCATTATTATCATCGTTGTCATCATCGTCATTATATCTAAAATATGACATTCCTACCTTTGCACTATGGGCCAGAAATTGAAATTTCGGGACAAATATATTTGCGGTTAAACGGCGTGTCTCAGCCCAATGTAGTCTTCGGCAACTTTTTGAATGAAAAAATGATGCATCCTTTGAAGAGGTCTTCCAATATTTACGTGTTACTTTAACAACAATTTAAGTAATAACTTTTTGAGTAAACTTTTTTTCACCTTTTTGGTTTCAGAATATAAAAGATAAACCAATTTCAAGTATTTTTTCTGAAGATATCAAACTTCTACCTTTTACCCATTTTCAGCAATAGACCTTTGTTTATAAACGACCCCTCAAATCACATTTCTTCTTGTAACATGTTTATTTCAACAGACAGCTCAATGTGATATTCTAGACAACATTTTGCACATTAAAGAGGAATATTTTTGCTGGAGATGGTTTCGCTTTTTCTGCATTAATTAATAAAATATAACTGTTTTTAGGCTAAAAACCGTTTGATGAAAAATGTGTATTTTTTCAAGGGTGGTGTCTTCGGAGCAGTAAAATAATAAAATATAGCGCATCTTCGTGCACTATTAGGGTGACCATGAATTCACTTATTAGGGTGATACAAACTTTTGTTTTCTTGAATAATTTTTAAAAAAAAGTTTTTTTCTCCAAAAGTTGCAGAAAATACTAAAATAAGCAACTTTGCTGAATAAAGTAACTATCTATCTCTTACCGGTTACGAAATATAATGATGTGTTAAAAAAGAGCATTTAAAAATAAATTACACTCAATAACTTTGCACACGATCATTTTATTGCTTACAAATGTTCTACAAAGTTATTTAGTACACTCAAGTCTTTTTTTACACGGGGGATACGTGCCGTGTAAAAAAAAACCGTTTAAAAAAAACCGCGTTAATTCAAAAATTGTTGTAAAAAAAAACCGTGTTAAATCGAAAATTGTTGTAAAAAAAACCGTGTTAATTCAAAAATTGTTGTAAAAAACACCGTGTTAATTCCAAAATCGTCGTAAAAATGTAAAATCTTGTATCAGTACCATGAAGCATAAAATGTACGAATTCCTTTCGTTGTTTTCTACCACGAAACAGTTTTGTACAGTCTTAAATGAATTTACGTGTAATTAGATTCGAAGTTTTGTGTTCGTACTACCAAAAAAGTGGTAGTAGGAACACAAAACTGTGTTATTTGTCACAGTTGCATAATGCATTATTCAATTATTGGTAGCAAATAACCCGCTACTACCCCAAGTCGCTGGTCGAACCACTGGGGACATCCGGGGTGGATACTCACGCTCTCTTTTCTCTTGGCTAGCTCGATCTAGAGGGAGAGAGACTCCTTTTCGAGGTCGGCTTTCTGACACCGATTAGGGACACACGGCAGCTTAGAAAGAACTTTCAATTTAGATAATGATTTTTATTTAACCTAACTTACAATGTGTGAGTATATCGGGGCCGGCCGGCTGCTGCTACTGGATCTGTGGAGGGGAAATCACTCGATCTATGAGCGGCTGCTACTGGAGCTGGCTGATGCTTTCGGGGAAGGCTGCTGCTTGCGGGGAACGCTGGCTGCCTTCGGCGTTGGCTGCTTCGTTCGGCTTGAGCTACTGTTGGCGGGGAACGCTACCGCTCTCGGGGGAGCGACTGGTACTAGTCGAGCAGATATACAATACTATAGCTCATGTGCGCGTCGAGCTTTTCGGGTAGTAGGTTGCTTTTCCTTTCCGTAATCGACGAAAGGGCCCTGGTAGGACGCTTAACCGCGTGATTAAAATTGATAGTTTTTTGTTGATTGAACACTATTTTTTATTATTAATAATGTGAGTGTGTTTTGGGGGGTTCGTAATATCCATTCCCTCTGACCTACGTTGTTCTGCGCTATTCTATTCTGGGAATGTACGTATTAGACGTAGCATGGCTTGGTACTTCATATACATACTGGCTTTTTTTAGAAAATTTCCGAACGATATACAAACATTACAATTTAAAAACCATCGAAAAAATACTGTGTAAATTCAGAAAACATAAATATCGCGCTGGAAAACCGTGTTAATTCAAAAAATCGTTTAAAAAAAACCGTATTAATTCAAAAAACCGTTTAAAAAAAACCGCGTTAATTCAAAAAATATCATAAAAAAAACCGTGTTAATTCAAAAATCGTAAAAAAAAACCGTGTAAAAAGAGACTTGAGTGTATGTTGAAATACATATTTTCTGTGAAGACTGTTCGATGCTAGGACGCATATTTATTAAGTTATAAAATGTATGAAAAAAAATCTGCACTATTCTCAGGTATTCCCAGCCATGGTATTCCCAGGTATTCTCTGAAATACACATTTGGGCAGATAGCTTTAATAATTCCCTACAAATTGGTATGCAAACTATTTGCAGATACTTGCAGATGGCTAAGATATTCGGATTTTTTAACCTAAAATCAGTTATATCTTATTAATTAATGCATATAAAGCTAAACAGTCTTCAGCAAAAATATTCCTCTTTTATGTGCAAAATATTTTCTAGACCATCACATTGAGCTGTCTGTTGAAATAAACATGTTACAAGAAGAAATGTGATTTGAGGGGTCGTTTATAAACAAACGTCTATTGCTGAAAATGGGTGAAAGGTAGAAGTTTGATATCTTCACAAAAATTACTTCAAATTTGTTTATCTTTAATATTTTGAAACCAAAAAGGTGAAAAAAAGTTTACTCAAAAAGTTATTACTTAAATTGTTGTTTAAGTAACGCTTAAATATTGGACGACCCCTTCAAAATATGCATCAATTTTTTATTCAAAAAGTTGCCGAAGACCACATTGAGCTGAGACATGCTGTTTAACCGCAAATATTTTTGTCCCGAAATTTTAATTTCTGGCCCATAGTGCTTTGACAGAGAGATCTTAGCGTCAGTTCGTGGAGCCCGCGCAGGGCCGGAACGCCTCCGCCTGCGGGCATAGGCGTGACGGCTATGCTTGGGGCTCTACCCGTGTTTTAGTGGGCGACATTGCCTGTTTCATCAGGTAGAACTGATGTTTGAGGTCTCCCTGACACTTTGTTGACATCACAAAAGGACCCAGCGCAGAGCTTTATACGCTATTAGGCGACCAGTTGGATAACCCGAAAAAAAGTAAAAAAGGAAAAATGTCAGTTGGAATTTCAAGTAAAACTGTCTAATTTTTTGTCAATAACATTCTTCTGAAAGGTTGGTCGGGTGTCCCATCCTTTGTTTCTATCTGGGCATGCTAGTGGCTGGATAATGCTTCTGTGGCAGTAAACACTATTGAGCAGGCAATTTAATGTTTAGAACTAATACCCCAGAGAATAGACTACCAGGTAATTGACAAAAAGTGTGTACAAGGTTTTTATGTAATCCACGAGTAATCCTTCAATAGAGCACCCCTCGAGTACTAAGTGGCAAACTAAATCTTGATGTCGCTACCATCGCACAGTGGTTTGATTGCTCTGGGATCGTGAACTTTTTTAATAACTCTTTTCATATTGTTTTTTTCAATATGGCGCCTTCGGAAGAATTTCTGTATATCAATAGACGCAACAACTGGTGGTTAGTATTAGTTCGGAACTCAAACACAGGTGGCGCTGCAAAATTTAACTTTCTAATTTGATGATATAGAGCTATAGTATGTTCCAGAAAGTTTTAGATAATCTTATTATGAAGATTTTTGCTGAACTCATTATTCCTCTAAGTATCACAGTTTTTGAGATATTAAGCGTCTTTCATGACGGACCCCCACAAATCGGGGTTTTCTCTGTAGCTTCAAAACTATGTGATTTAGGGAAAAATAGAGTTCTGCAAACATTTGCATCTGTTAAAATCACACACTTTTGCAGAAAAAAGTGAACACGTATTTTCTATACAGAGTGAGTTACTGAACGATTTAGGTAAAAATTAGCCATATTTCGTACTGCTATACAATAAAAACTTGGAAAAACTGGCGACCGAGATATAATTAAAGTGAAAGTACATTCAAAACTGATCTTAAAACATGCTAAGTCATTTGTCTCTTTAACCCTCTCTGTCCCATGGTAGCACAGGTGCTCCATGACTTCCGATACTAAAATCGACCGATAAAATTTTTGAGGCATTCAAATATGGATATTTTGATTTTGTAACGTAGTAAAAACATTGTTTTACAAGGTGTATAGTTGCGTTTGACGAATTGTTAATTAATAGCTTTTTTACATGATTAAAAACTGTAAACCACCAAAACACCCCTGGGACAGAGAGGGATAAGTATCTTCATCATTTAATTTGCATTTAAAAACACAATCTAGTCGTCTAAGTGACAATGCGCATATGTGAAAAACTACATCATAGTAAGCTGTGTAATGAAAAAAAAAATCGTTTCACTATGTGTGGTTGGTTTTTCTAATTCATAATCGTGAGCTTTTGTATCATTGGAAAACAATAATAAGGTAATTGTTACAGTTTCGTAACAGATCCAAGAAAAAGAAGACAAAATTTTATTTTTTCAGGCACCTATTTTTCTTCGTTTTCGTTTTTCTCAAGCTGTGTTTTGTTTACGAAACTGAAAAGTTATAAAAATCTTTGCCAAGCTACTACCAACAAAACAAAAAAAGTTTGTTCCAATACGTTGTGTAGTTTCTGAGAAAAAGGTACATAAAGTTTAAAAATCATGGTTTTTCAGGAGCGGCGTTTTATTCCGCCGAAGTTGTTCCACGCCGCACTGGAATGCTTATGTGTATGATCGTTTTTCGGCCACTTCCCGTAGTCGGATCATTAAATCAAATCAAATTCAATATCAAAATAAGCGGAAAAGATTGCAGATTCAAAATTTAAAATAAAAAAATAATGATTATTTCAAAATTTTTGGTCGTTCTTGTCCCCTTAAATTAACTGAAGCGCCATGTTCGTCGCATTACAGTAACCTGCATTATTGAAGGACAAGCTTCTGGTTCTTGGATCTGTTACGAAACTGTAACAATTACCTTATTATTGTTTTCCAATGATACAAAAGCTCACGATTATGAATTAGAAAAACCAACCACACATAGTGAAACGATTTTTTTTCATTACACAGCTTACTATGATGTAGTTTTTCACATATCCGCATTGTCACTTAGACGACTAGATGGTATTTTTAAATGCAAATTAAATGATGAAGATACTTAAAGAGACAAATGACTTAGCACGTTTTAAGATCAGTTTTGAATGTACTTTCACTTTAATTATATCTCGGTCGCCAGTTTTTCCAAGTTTTTATTGTATAGCAGTACGAAATATGGCTAATTTTTACCTAAATCGTTCAGTAACTCACTCTGTATAGAAAATACGTGTTCACTTTTTTCTGCAAAACTGTGTGATTTTAACAGATGCAAATGTTTGCAGAACACTATTTTTCCCTAAATCACATAGTTTTGAAGCTACAGAGAAAAACCCGATTTGTGGGGGTCCGTCATGAAAGACGCTTAATATCTCAAAAACTGTGATACTTAGAGGAATAATGTGTTCAGCAAAAAGCTTCATAATAAGATTATCTAAAACTTTCTGGAACATACTATAGCTCTATATCATCAAATTAGAAAGTTAAATTTTGCAGCGCCACCTGTGTTTGAGTTCCGAACTAATACTAACCACCAGTTGTTGCGTCTATTGATATACAGAAATTCTTTCGAAGTCGTCATATTCAATAAAACACTATGAAAAGAGTTATTAAAAAAATTCACGAATCCGAGCAATCAAACTACTGTGCATCGCTGCTATGTTACTCCAGCACAAAGAAATATTGATAAAGGTACATGGATATTTTTTGATACGTTTGGCAAACTATTTCTGGAGGGCGCTACCGACAGATTTTACACACAAAAAATCGATTACTTCCTTCGAGCCTGTTAATCTGTTCTCTGTGCTAATACCTTTTAAATCGATTCGTCTCAATCATTCAATCTTGCATTCATCATCTTGCAGAGCCACCTGAAGCGCGCCATCCTGGAGATCATCGCCTCCGGAGAGGTCAGCACGGCAGCGGAGCTGCAACAGTTTCTCAACTGTACCCTTTACAGTTGCGAAAAGAAATGTCCCTTCCGTTTCGATCTGGATTCTTTGGATCATAGCGTTCGCTCGACACGCTTGCGCCCGCCAACGGCGGCAGCTAGCCGCCGCGGCGCAGATTCCGACGCCGACTCGGACCCGATCGCCAGTTGCGTGCGCTTTCTGCTCGAGTACGAGTTCATTCGGGTGCAGCACTGCGCGGAAACCGGTGCAGCACTGATGACGGCGACCCAGCTCGGCAGTGCTTGTCTGGCGGCATCCATGCCGCCGAGAGATGGCTTTCTGCTGTTCAGCGAGTTGCAGCGGTCACGGCAGTGTTTCGTGCTGGAAACGGAGCTGCACGCGATCTACCTGGTGACACCGTACTCGGTAAGCTACCAGTGGCAGAACATCGACTGGATGGCCTATCTGGATCGGTGGGAACGACTGTCGGAAGCGATGCGACGCGTGGGGGAGCTGGTCGGTGTGCGGGAAGCTTTTCTGGTGAAGGCACTGCGGGGGAATGTCGGCGCTGCCGACGACTATCAGGCGTTGCAGGTGCACAAGCGGTTCTACACGGCACTGGCGCTGAAGGAGCTGGTCGATGAAAAACCGCTGTCCGAGGTGGCGCAGGAGTTCGTTTGCACGAGGGGATTGTTGCAGAGCTTGCAGCAGGTCGCTTCCACCTTTGCAGGTAAAATACCAACGCACCGAATGGTGAAAGATTGATTGTAATTTCAATTGTTTTTTCTTTAACCAGGTATTGTAACAGCATTCTGCACGTCGCTCAACTGGAACCTTTTGGCGATGATTGTGTCACAATTTAAGGAGCGTTTGTTTTTTGGCATTCAACCGGATTTAATGGATCTTATGAGAATTCCTAGCTTGAATGGACAACGTGCGCGAATGCTCTTCAATGGGGGCTTAACTGGTTTGGTGGAACTGGCAAACTCTAGTCCTCTGGTAGTTGAGCGAATCCTCTACAATTGCGTTGGCTTTCAAACCGAGCAGAAACGGGACGGAGAAAATGAATTTGAAGCACGAAGGCGTATGAATCTTCGTAATTTATACGTAACTGGACGAGCTGGACTGACGGTTAAGGAAGCAGCTGCGCTGCTAGTTAAGGAGGCACGAAACTACATCCAACTGGATACGGGGGTTCGTAATCCTGCCTGGCAAGACGAGGATACTGTGAAAGAAATCGATAGCACTCAAGCTGAGGAACCTATCCCGGCTTTGCCCAATGGGAACAGTTCCACATCACAACCAGTAGCTGACAAACAAGCCTCCACAGTGTCGTTTGAAGTATCCGAAACGGATAGCAATCGGGAAATCGAACAGTTTCACAATTCCCTCATCATGAACTTTTCCCATGTGCTCAGCGGTGAGAAGGACTCAACCGCCTCCCAGGGCGGAAAATACGACAGCATAAACGTGGTAGATGTGTGTGCAGATATAAGGCTCTTCCAACGATTTCAAACAGAGCTGGAGAATATCTTCACAATCAGCGTAGCTTTTGCGGTTTGCCGCTTTGATCGTTCAAAATCCGTGATCGGGGGGAACTTGTTGATCAATCAAAGGACTAAAATCGAACAGGAGGAGGTTTTAAAAAACTATCCCTACCTGTTTGAGGAGAATTGCTACCTCAGTGGGGTGGCTTTCACCTTCCAGCAAAGGCTGGACGAGACTCTGAACAACGCTGTGTATTATCTTAGTTTGAAGAAAGATTCAATAGTTCCATGTGCTTCTAAACTGCAGTTGTTAAGAAGTTTATTTGAGCGCGAAAATCTCACAGTCGATCTGTTCGATGCTAAGGATCAGCTCAAGATGGTGTATCGCAGTGGTTTGCTTACAGCGGAACGGCATTTGGCGGCAGATTTGCGAGATCCTAAAGTAGCTTGCTGGTTACTGCAGGCAGAGGAGAAGGTCATTTCATTTCAGGCGATGGTAAATGTTCAGAAAATCCATTAATTGCTTTTGTAATAAGTTAACTGACTTCTAGGTACAACAATACTGCCCGGAAATGTCAGCACTTTGTCAGCTGGCAGGCCGTTGTCCGGGTTCCAGTGCTCCAGCGCTTAACTACACTAGCGCAATCGATGGCCGGATTCGGTGCACGGTGGAGAGCTTCATCGTTCACCACATGGTGGCCGCTCAGGTGGAACAATTTACCCAGCTGGATCGACCGCAGGATATGCTGGCCACTTTCACCGCTCGGGAAATGCCGCTCCAGACGGCTTTGATCCAAATGGAACTGGTTGGCTTCCCGGTCGATGGGCGTAAGCTATCCGAGCTGATCGAACGATTACATCAGGCTAAGGAGCGCGTTGCCGAAAGGGTTAGACAGCTCAACGGTGGGCAACGGCTGGACTTCGGTTCGGCTTCCGCCGTTGCGGCTGCCCTGCGGGTACCGAAGGAGCGAAATGGACGAATGAAAACTACCCGACAGGTGCTGGAACGTATCGATTCACCCTTGGCGACCCTGGTTGTCGCTTACCGTAAGATCGAAAGTAATCTTAGCCGAACGATCGAACCGCTGTCGCGGTCCGCTCGAGATGGAGTGAGGATTCACGGTACCAGCTTCTGTCACACTTCTACCGGTCGAATCACCATGCATGAGCCTAATCTGCAGACGGTTGTAAAGGATTTCAAGGTAGGTACCGAAAGAATTCAATTTAAATTATTATTAAGGTACAAACAGGCGTCATTTTGAGGATTTCACTGACTTAAAAGCAGCATTTGATCTCGTCGACCACGGAAGCTCAATAAGTTGGGTCTCTTCGCTCGGGGTTTAACTGCTTGGTTTGATTCCTATTTATTAGTATGATTATCGCATTAATAGTCGAATTGAATAAGTAATAATAAGAAATAATAATCTGAATGAAAAGTCTAAAAGACTTATAAAGCGTCTAAAATTAGTAGTTTCTAATTCTGACGAAGTCTGATGGTAGTCTGAAAAAAAAAGTATTAAAGATGTCCAAAAGAAGTTTCAAGGAGGAGTCTGAAATAAGTCTAAAAGAGCTCTGAAAGAACTCCAAAGAAACTCTTTCTTCTAAAAGAACTCTAGCCATAAGGAAGTATGAAAGAAGTCAGTTCTAAATAATGTCCTAAAGAAATCTAAAAGACGTTTTAAAAACTCTAAAACATTTTTAAAATAAACCTAGAAGAAGCCGGAAAATGTCTTAACGAAGCTTAAAAAAATGTGAAAAAATTATGAAGTCCAACAAAAGTCTAAAAGACGTTTAGAAAAGTCTGAAGCCAGGTTAGGCCCGGAAGAAGTCTGAAAGAAGTTTAAAAACAGTATAAAAGATGTCCAAGAGAAGCCTTAAGGAACTCTAGAAGAAATCTGAAATAATTCTAAAAGAGCTCTAAAAGAACTCAAAAGAAAATGTCTAAAAGAATTCTAATCATAAGGAGGTCTAAAAGAAGGTGACAAGGGTTATAAACGAAGTCCAACAGAAGTCTAAAAGTAATGTAAAAGAAAACTTAAAAACTACAAGGTATACAGCCCTAAGGGTTGTACGAAAGGGTGACGTAGGACTGTGTCATATAATACTCATTACATTGAAAACATGTTTTAATCGATGAAGTATAACTTTATGTCTGATCATTAGATTAAAGACTAATACAAACTGCATTTATGGCATATGCATATTTAGGTATCTATGAGTATCATTGTTTGAGTGTTTATTTGTAAAAGAAGAGCGAAATATTCTGATTTAATTCTTCATTGAATCAATGGTGGTTTTGAAAAAACTGTTTGAAATTGTTTGGTGGCCCTGAAAAGAACTATGTTTGAACTGATAGCACTTCTTAAAAATCAGTACTATAATTACTGTTGCCAATATATAGATGGATGCCGCTATTCGGGCCTTTAGACTCTAGGATGATGGTTGCCCGCTAATACAGGAGTGATAGGAAATACCAAGTCACTGTAAAGTAGAAATGGATTAGTTTTATCAAAATACTGACCGTCCGTCAGTGCGATCGTGCGATAAATGAGCAGACGGCGAACCTAGTGTGCTATTTTATAGTCACTGGCACTGCCGTTGCTACTTGTAAGCTAGTGTAGGTGTGGGAGAAACCAGATCGGCTGCTGCTGCTGCTCAAATAATTATCCGAATGGAACGTTAACCATTTAGAAAGTGTAGAAAAATCTTTCCATTCTTCAATTACTATAGCTCTTATAAGAACTGTTTAAGACCACAACGGCCTGCTGCTGAATTTACTGCCAGTCAGTCGTTCCGTTTCCGTTTGCCATCAGTGTTGGTTTACGATAATTGCGATCGAAGTTGCCGCCAAAATGCCATCGGCTTTGCCTCCAATTGCCATTAATGTTACCACTAACAACCGGTGTTGCCGCGAAATGTCCTTGGTTTTGCCACCAATTGCCATCCCAAGCCCTTGGTTTGCCTCCAATTGCCGGTGTTTCCGCCGAAATTCCATCGTTTTTGTCTCCACTTGCCATCAGCGTTGCCGCCAATTACTGGTGTTGCCCCACCAATAGCCGTCGACGGTAAATACTGACCGTCCGTCAGTGCAATCGTGCGATAAATGAGCAGACGGCGAACCTAGTGTGCTATTTTATAGTCACTGGCACTGCCGCTGCTACTTATAAGCTAGTATAGGTGTTGGGGGAAACCAGATCGACTACTGCTGCTGCTCAAATGATTATCCGACGCTGAATGAGCAAGCATTTTCCATGTTTACCATGGCATAACGCAAAATGGAACGTTAACCATTTAGAAAGTGTAGAAATATCTTTCCATTCTTCAATTACTATAGTTCTTATAAGAACTGTTTAAGGCCACAATGGCCTGCTGCTGAATTTGCTGCCCGTCAGTCGATCCGTTTCCATTTGCCTTCAGTGTTGGTTTGCGATAATTGCCATTGAAACTGCCGCCAAAATGCCATCAGGTATGCCTCGAATTGCCATTAATTGCCGCAAAAGTCCTTGGATTTGCATCCAATTGCCAGTGTTGCCGCCAAAATGCCATCGTTTTTACCTCCAATTGCTGTCGGTGTTGCCGCCAAATGCCGTTGGTTTCGCCACCAATAGCCGTCGATGATAAATACTGACCGTCCGTCAGTGCGATCGTGCGATAAATGAGCAGGCGGCGAACCAAGTGTACCATTTTATAGTCACTGGCATTGCCGCTGCTACTTGTTAGCTAGTGTAGGTGGTGGAGGAAACCATATCGGCTGCTGTTGCTTAAATGATTATCCAACACTGATTGAGCAAGCTGTCGAACAATTTCGCTTGTCTGCGATGGGGATAATGCAAAATGTAACGTAAAGTGCATCGTGTGGGATTCACGTTGGCCATTGCCCGCTGATTCCGCTTGTCTTCGGGGTCGGTGTTGCCGTCAATAGCCATCGATGTTGCCAATTGGATTGGAAAAGGAGTGTGGCTTACAAAGTGGTCTCAAAGGTTATCATTTGGATCCAAATCCTTTGGTGTATCTAATTGCCGTCCGTGCCTGTGAAGCTAGGCGATCACAAGGGAAATGTATGGGAAAATTCGACCTTAAAACTTTACACACATTTTCACTATTTAGCGTATAATAAATTATTATTAATATATTACTATAAAATTGCTGGACATTTTATCTATCCAACGACATATTAACTGTTATGTTTCGTTCAGTAGTATAGTAGCTATTAGCGTTTGAAATATTTCATTCAAACGTTACACTTCTATTTTTCGTTTTTACAAAGTGCTACCCAGTCCCAGTATAGTAAACAAAGACGTAGTCCTACGTCAAAAAGGAATAGGAATCTGAAAGAGTTCTAGATGAAACCTTAACCTTCCTAATGCATTAGAAAAAAGTTACATATTATGCATTGGGGTCGAAAACGACCCAAGTTTTGAAATTGCCCTCATTCACCCATTTTCAATCCGAATTTCGTTTTCTTTACCTCATTTGAAAGCTGTGGCCAAAACCTGGCACCCAAGGTATGTTAGGGGATATTTGTAGACTAATGGCCACTTCTGCGTCGGTTCCGGAACACCCACTACCAGGTCCCGGGGGACATGTTTATATTTTGATATAATTCATTTTGCGGCACATCAAATCACATTGGCTTGATAAAATAAGATTAATGGAAGTACAATGGGGACATTTTGGACTCAAACGGCCATTTTCCCATTGGTTCCGGAGCATCCGGTACCTGGTTTTTGAGGACAATTTTGAATTTTAAGATGATTTATCTTGCCACACGTCAAATTACATCAGATTGATATCATTAGACTATTGAAAGTATAATAAAGACATTTTGAAGCCAAATGACCACATCAGCTTTGGTCCCGGAACATCCGGTACCCGGTTTTTGGACCCATTTTTGTATTTTAGGATAACTCATCTTGCGACACATCAAATCACATCGGCTTGATTAAATAAGACTAATGGAAGTAAAATAAGGTCATTTAAAAGCCAAATGGCCACTTTACCACCGGTTCTGGAACATCCGGTACCTGGTTCCGCGGGACATTTTTGGATTTTGAAACAACTCATCGTGCGGCACATCGAATCACAACGCCTTGATCAAATAAGACAGTTACAAGAGGTTTGAGGACAATTTGAAGACAAATGGCCATTTCATCATCGGTTCCGAAACTTCGGGTGCACGGTTTATGAGAACATTTTTGGATAGGATAATTCATCATGCGGCACATCAAATCACATTGGCTTGATAAAATAACACTAATGGAAGTACAATGGAAAAATTCCAAATTGTCCTCAAACCTCTTGTAACTGTCTAAAAAATCAAAAAAAAAGCAAAGCCATGGGTTTATACCGTCTTTAGACATTACCCTTCTTTATCGACAGACTTCGCAGCCGGCTGTTAGAGTACAGGAAAATTACGGGGCCAGTGCAACAATCCTACTGACTCTAACTAGCAAGCACCGCCTAGCCGAGATTCGAACATACGACGACTGGCTTGTTAGACCAGCGTCGTACCTCGAAGCTAACTAGATGGTCTTATTTGATCAAGGCGTTGTGATTCGATGTGCCGCACGATGAGTTGTTTCTAAATCCAAAAATGTCCCGCTGAACCAGGTACCGGATGTTCCAGAACCGATGGTAAAGTTGCCATTTGGCTTCTAAATGACACTGTTTTTCTTCCATCAGTCTTATTTTATTAAGCCGATGTGATTTGATATGTCGCTTTATGAATTATCCTAAAATACAAAAATGGCCCCAAAAACCGGGTACCGGATGTTCCGGGACCAAAGATGATGTGACCATTTACCTTCAAAATGTCTTTATTATACTTTCAATAGTCTAATGATATCAAGCTGACATAATTTGACGTGTGGCAAGATAAATCATCCTAAAATTCAAAATTGTCCTCAAAAACCAGGTACCGGATGTTCCGGAACCAATGGGAAAATGGCCGTTTGAATCCAAAATGTCCCCATTGTACTTCCATTAATCTTATTTTATCAAGCCAATGTGATTTGATGTGCCGCAAAATGAATTACCTCAAAGTATAAAAATGTCCCCTGGACCTGGTAGTGGGTGTTCCGGAACCGACGCAGAAGTGGCCATTAGTCATCAAATATTCCCTAATAAACCTTGGGTGCTAGGTTTTGGCCATACCTTTCACATGAGGTAAAGAAAACAAAATTCGGATTGAAAATGGATGAATGAGAGCAATTTCAAAACTTGGGTCGTTTTCGACCCTTAATGCATAATATGTAACTTTTTTTGCTGTGGCTCTTCTAGATGTCGCTGAAAGCTGAAACTCCCCCACAATGCTAGTTTTCCAAAGTTAGGAAAAGTCAGAAAATTTCAAGTCTCTAGCTCGTTCCGTTACTGAGTATCAAGCTTTGTAAGTATGCCGATGGGTCGAAAACGACCCCAATGCACTAGGAAGGTTAATGAAATGTAAAACAAGTCCAGAAGCAGTCTAGAAAAATTGAAAGACGTTCAAAAGAAGTCTAAAAGACGTTTAAAAAAGAATAAAACAAGTTTAAAATTAGCCTAGCAATGAGTCTGAAAAAAGTCTAAACGAACCTTAAGAAATTTAAAAAATTAAAAGAACCCTAACAATGGTTTAAAAGGCGTTTAGAAAAAGTCTAAAACAAGTTTTAAATAAGTCCAGAAGAAGTCTGAAATACACTCAAGTCGCTTTTTACGCGAAGGATACGTCCCGCGTAAATCAAAACCGCGTAAATTCCGAAAATCGCGTAAAAAACCGCGTAAATTTCGAAATTCGCGTAAAAAACCGCGTAAATTCCGAAATTCGCGTAAAAAAAATCCCGTAAATTCCGTAAATCGCGTAAAAAAACCGCGTAAATTCCGAAAATCGCGTAAAAAAACCGCGTAAATTCCGAAAATCGCGTAAAAAAAACCTCGTAAATTTCGAAATTCGCGTAAAAAAACCACGTAAATTCCGAAAATTGCGTAAATTCCGAAAATCGCGTAAAAAACCGCGTAAATTCCGAAAATCGCGTAAAAAACCAAGTAAATTTCGAAATTCGCGAAAAAAAACCGCGTAAATTCCGAAAATCGCGTAAAAAACCGCGTTAATTCCGAAATTCACGTGAAAAACCGCGTAAGTTCCAAAATTCGCGTAAAAAACCGCGTAAATTCCGAAATTCGCGTAAAAAAAATCCCGTAAATTCCGTAAATCGCGTAAAAAAACCGCGTAAATTCCGAAAATCGCGTAAAAAAACCGCGTAAATTCCGAAAATCGCGTAAAAAAAACCTCGGTAATTTCGAAATTCGCGTAAAAAAACCACGTAAATTCCGAAAATTGCGTTAATTCCGAAAATCGCGTAAAAAACCGCGTAAATTCCGAAAATCGCGTAAAAATACCTCGTAGATTTCGAAAATCGCGTAAAAAAAACCACGTAAATTCCGAAATTCGCGTAAAAAAACCGCGTAAATTCCGAAAATCGCGTAAAAAACCGCGTTAATTCCGAAATTCACGTGAAAAACCGCGTAAGTTCCAAAATTCGCGTAAAAAACCGCGTAAATTCCGAAATTCGCGTAAAAAAAACCCGTAAATTCCGAAATTCGCGTAAAAAAAAACCGCGTAAATTCCGAAATTCGCCTAAAAACCACGTAAATTCCGAAAATTGCGTAAATTCCGAAAATCACGTAAATTCCGAAAATCGCGTAAAAAACCGCGTAAATTCCGAAAATCGCGTAAAAAAACCTCGTAAATTTCGAAATTCGCGTAAAAAACCGCGCAAATTCCGAAATTCCAAAATTCGCGTAAAAAACCGCGTAAATTCCGAAAATCGCGTAAAAAACCGCGTAAATTCCGAAAAACCCGTAAATTCCGAAAATCGGGAAAAAAACCGCGTAAATTCCGAAATTCGCCTAAAAACCACGTAAATTCCGAAAATTGCGTAAATTCCGAAAATCACGTAAATTCCGAAAATCGCGTAAAAAACCGCGTAAATTCCGAAAATCGCGTAAAAAAACCTCGTAAATTTCGAAATTCGCGTAAAAAACCGCGCAAATTCCGAAATTCCAAAATTCGCGTAAAAAACCGCGTAAATTCCGAGAATCGCGTAAAAAACCGCGTAAATTTCGAAAATCGCGTAAAAAACCGCGTAAATTTCGAAAATCGCGTAAATTCCGAAATTCGTGTAAAAAACCACGTAAATTCCGAAAATTGCGTAAATTTCGAAAATCGCGTAAAAAACCGCGTAAATTCCGAAATTCACGTGACAAACCGCATAAATTCCGAAATTCGCGTAAAAAAAACGCGTAAATTCCGAAATTCACGTGACAAACCGCATAAATTCCGAAATTCGCGTAAAAAAACCTCGTAAATTTCGAAATTCGCGTAAAAAACCACGTAAATTCCGAAATTCGCGTAAAAAAACCGCGTAAATTCCGCATAAATTCGCATTAAAACGCGTAAATTCCGAGAATCGCGTAAAAAACCGCGTAAATTTCGAAAATCGCGTAAAAAACCGCGTAAATTCCGAAATTCGAGTAAAAAAACCGCGTAAATTCCGAAATTCACGTTAAAAAACCACGTAAATTCCGAAAATTGCGTAAATTTCGAAAATCGCGTAAAAAACCGCGTAAATTCCGAAAATCGCGTGAAAAACCGCGTAAATTCCAAAAATCGCGTAAAAAACCGTGTAAATTCCGAAATTCACGTGAAAAACCGCGTAAATTCCGAAATTCGCGTAAAAAAACCACGTAAATTCCGAAATTCGCGTAAAAAACCACGTAAATTCCGAAAATTGCGTAAATTTCGAAATTCGCGTAAAAACCACGTAAATTCCGAAATTCGCGTTAAAAAACCGCGTAAATTCCGAAATTCACGTTACAAACCGCATAAATTCCGAAATTCGCGTAAAAAAAACGCGTAAATTCCGAAATTCACGTGAAAAACCGCGTAAATTCCGAAATTCGCGTAAAAAAAACCGCGTAAATTCGTAAATTCGCGTAAAAAAACCACGTAAATTTAGAAAATCGCGTAAATTCCGAAATTCACGTAAAAAAACCGCGTAAATTCCGAAAATCGCGTAAAAAAACCGTGTAAATTCCGAAATTCGCGTAAAAATAGTCGCGTAAAAAGCGACTTCAGTGTAATTATAAAAGTGGTCTAAAAGTACTCTAGCCATAAGAAAATCTGGAAGAAATTTAAAAGAAGGCAAAAAGAGTTCTAAATGGAGTCCAAAAGAAATCTAAAAGTAATCTAAAAGAATCTAAAAGAAGTATAAATTTAAAAAATATATAAAGGAAGTGTAACAGTAATCCAAAAACAATCTAAAAAACTCTAAAACTAGTCTTAAAGAAGCATGGTAGGAATCTGAAAGTTCTAAATGAGCCCTAAAAATTATACAACGAGTCAAAAAGAAAATTGTAAAAAAAAAAATTTAGAAAAAACTTAGACAAGTTTGAAATAAGCCTAGCAAGCAGTCTGAAAAAAATCTAAAAGATGTTAGAAAGGACTACAAAAGAAGTCTAAAAGAAGGCTAAAAGAGCTTAAAAACTTAGAAAAAATCCTAGAAACCCGTAAAATAAACCATAAAGGAGTCTAAAAGACATTTAACTCTAAAGGAATCGTGAAAAATTCTAAAAAAGGTCTAACAAACTAGCCATAAGAAAATCCGCAGGGAATCTAAAAAAAGGCAAAAAGAGTTCCAAATAAAGTCCAAAAGAATTCTAAAAGAAGTTTGGAAGTAATCTGAAAGAAGTTCGAAAGAATTTTAAGGAGATCCAAAAGAATTCTGAAAATAGTCTTATAGAAGTCTGTTCTAAATTAAGTCAAAGAAGTCCAAAGGAAGTTTAAAAAAAATCATAGGAAGTTTGAAAGCTAAAACAACAGTTAAAATTAGTTTTTAAGAAGTTTGAAAGAACTTTGAAAGACGCCTTAAAAACTCCAAAAGAAACCTAAAAGTAATCTAGGAAATTTAAAAGAACTTTAAAAGTTGTCTTAAAGAAGCCCGGTAGGAATCTAGAAAAGTTATAAATGAAGCCTAAAAGAAGTCTATAAAAAGTTTGAAAAAGTGTTTAAAGGAAACCTTAAACAAGGTTTAAATCTGTCTAGAAGTTTAATAGAAACCTGAAAAATGTATAAAAGATCTCCTAAAGAAGTTTGAAAGAGCTATAAAAGAAGTCTACAAGAAGTCTGGAAGAAACTTAAAAGAACTCTAGTAGAAATTTAGAAGAAACCTAAAAGAAGTTTGAAAAACATCTAAAAATTTTAAAACCAGTTTAATATAAGGCTGATAGAAGTCTGCAAAAAGTATAAAAGATATCTAAAAGAAGTCTGAAAGTACTCTAAAACTAACCAGAGAATCTAAGAGAATGAAGTCCAAAAGGAGTCTTAAAGAAGTGTGAAAGCAATTTAAAAAAATCCAAAAGAAGTTCAAATTTCGAGAAAGGAATTTCGAAAGGAGTATAAAAGAAGCCTAAAAGAAGTCTAAAAGAATTCTTGAAGAACTCTAGAAATAGTCTTGAAGAAGTCTAATAGGAACTCTAAATGAAGAAGAAACTCTAAGTAAAGTCATAAAAACTTTACAGGAACTTTAAAACAAGTCTAAAAAAAGTTTAAAAGATGTTTAAACAATTATAAAATAAGTCTAGAAGTAGTTCGAAATAAGTCTAAACGACGTCTTAAAGAAGCCCAAAAGAACACCGAACGAAATCTTCAACAAGTTTCAAATAAGTCTGGAAGAAGTCTCATTGAAGTCTGAAAAGGCATAAAAGATATGCAAAAGAAGTTAAAAAAGTTTAAAACTCTTAAAGAAGTCTTTACGTAGTCTAAGAAATCTAAAAGAATTCTGAAAATCTACTGGCAGTAATCTAAAATACTTCTATATAAAGCGTAAAAAAACCTGAAACAAGCCCAAAAGAAACCTGAAAATATCTGAAAAAAGTTCTAAATGAAGCCTAAAAGAAGTCTATAAGAAGTTTGAAAAAGTGCGAAAAAAGTCTGAAAGACGTCTTAAAGGAACTGCGAAATAAGTTCTTGTAGATGTTTAAAAAAGACCTTAAACAAGGTTTAAATAAGTCTCGAAGAAGTCTGATAGAAGCCTGAAAAATGTATAAAAGAAGTCTGATCGAAGCCTAAAAGAAGTCTAAAAAAGTATATAACAAGTCTAAAAGTGATCAAAAAAAAAAGTCTAAAACAACTCTAAAAATAGTCTAAAGATGTCTGGAAGGAATCTAAGAGTTCTAAATGAAGCCTAAAAGAAGTCTAAAAGAATTCTAAAAGAACTCTAAGAATAGTCTTAGAGAAGTTTGGTAGGAATAAAAAAGAGTGAAGTTCTAAGTGAAGCCCAAAAGAAGTCTTAAACAGGAAGAAGAAAAAGAAGTCGAAAAGAACTAAAAATAGTCAAGTCGGGCGGGGATCTTAAAAAGTTCTTAAAGAAGTCTAAAAGAAATCTATGAGTTCGACTCTCACCTTCGCTAAGTCTATATTTTTATAAAAATAAAAAAAACTAAAAGAAGTCTTGAAGTCGTTAAAAAAGTACAAAATAAGTTTAGAAGATGTCTGGTACAAGTCTGAGCAAGTTTTAAAAAATACCCAAAAGAAGTCTTAAGGAACTTTAAAAGAAGCTTGAAAAAATTATAAAAGAGGTTTTAAAGAAATCTAAAAGTAATCTAAAAGAACTTTAGAAATAGTCTCAAAGAATAAAACGAATGCACTTCCTTAGTCTGAGAAAAATTGGAGGATATCTAAAAGATATTTAGAAAAAGTCTAAAATAAGTTTAAATTAAGTCTAAATAAAGCCTGGTTGAAAAAAAAATAAAAGATATCCAAATGAACTCCAAAGAAAAGGTAAAAAGAAGCCTAGAATAAATCCAAAAGAAAATCTAAAAGAAGTCTAAAAGTATTCTAAAACAGATTTAAATGAAGTCTAGAAGTAATCTAAAAGATCTCTAAAAAAAGTCTGGTATGAATCTAAAAGAATTCTAGACTTCAGTCTAGAAGTATTCTAAAACAAGTCCAAAAGGAATTTGAAAAAAATTAAAAGAAATCCAAAATAAATTAAAAAAATGTTCAAAAAAGTCTTAAACATGTTTCAAATCAGCCTAGAAGAAGTCCGAAGAAATCTAAAAGCGGTTAGAAAGAGCTACAAAAGAAGTCTACAAGCAGTCTAAAAGAAACTTAAAAGAAGCCTAGTAGAAATTTAGGAGAAACCTAAAAGAAGTTTAAAAGACATCTAAAAAGTTTAAAACAAGTTTAATATAAGTCTATAAAAAGTCTGATAGAAGTCTGAAAAAATTATAAAAGATATCTAAAAGGAGTCTAAAAGAACTCTAAAACTAGCCATTAGGAAGTCTGGAGAGAATCTAAGAGAATGAAGTGCAAACGGAGTCTTAAAGAAGTGTGAAAGCAATTTAAAAAAATCCAAAAGAAGTTCAAAAGTAATCTATAAAACTCTAAAGGAACTCTGAAAATAGTCATTAAGAAGTTTAGCAGGAATCTCACAGAGTTCTAAATCACGCCTACAAGAAATTTATAAGAATTTCGAAAGGAGTATAAAAGAAGCCTAAAAGAAGTCTAAAAGAATTCTTGAAGAACTCTAGAAATAGTCTTGAAGAAGTCTAATAGGAACTCTAAATGAGTTCTAAGTAAAGTCATAAAAAACTTTAACGGAACTTTAAAACAAGTCTAAAAACAAGTTTAAAAGATGTTTAAAAAATCATAAAATAAGTCTAGAAGTAGTTCGAAAGAAGTCTAAACGACGTCTTAAAGAAGCCCAAAAGAACTCCAAACGAAATCTTCAACAAGTTTCAAATAAGTCTGGAAGAAGTCTCATTGAAGTCTGAAAAAATATAAAAGATATGCAAAAGAAGTTAAAAAAAAGTTTAAAAGTCTTAAAGTTAAGTCTTTACGTTATCTAAGAAATCTAGAAGAATTCTGAAAATCTACTGGCAGTAATCTAAAGTACTTCTATATAAAGCGTAAAAAAACCTGAAACAATCCCAAAAGAAACCTGAAAATATCTGAAAAATGTTAAAAAAAGTTCTAAATAAAGCCTAAAAGAAGTCTATAAGAAGTTTGAAAAAGTGCGAAAGAAGTCTGAAAGACGTCTTAAAGGAACTGCAAAATAAGTTCTTGAAGATGTTTAAAAAAGACCTTAAACAAGGTTTAAATAAGTCTCGAAGAAGTCTGATAGAAGCCTGAAAAATGTATAAAAGAAGTCTGATAGAAGCCTAAAAGAAGTCTAAAAAAGTCTATAACAAGTCTAAAAGTAATCAAAAAAAGTCTAAAAAAACTCTAAAAATAGTCTAAAGATGTCTGGAAAGAATCTAAAAGAGTTCTAAATGAAGCCTAAAAGAAGTCTAAAATAATTCTAAAAGAACTCTAAAAAAAGGCTTATAGAAGTTTGGTGGGAATATAAAAGAGTGAAGTTCTAAGTGAAGCCCAAAAGAAGTCGTAAACAGGAAGAAGAAAAAGAAGTCGAAAAGAACTAAAAATAGTTAAGTCTGGCAGGGATCTAAAAAAGTTCTTAAAGAAGTCTAAACGAAATCTATGGGTTCGACTCTAACCTTCGATAAGTCTATATTTTTAGACTAGTATATGAAAAAAAAATAAAAAAAATTAAAAAAAAAACTAAAAGAAGTCTTGAAGTCGTTAAAAAAGTACAAAATAAATTTAGAAGATGTCTGATACAAGTCTGAACAAGTTTTAAAAAATACCCAAAAGAAGTCTTAAGGAACTTTACAAGAAGTTTGAAAAAATTGTGAAAGAGGTTTTAAAGTACTCTAAAACTAGGCAAAAAGAGAAATCTAAAAGTAGTCCTAAAAAGTGTAAAAATCATCTATGTAAAAGAAATCTAAAAGTAATCTAAAAGAACTCTAAAAATAGTCTCAAAGAATAAAACGAATCCACTTCTTTAGTCTGAGAAAAATTGCAGGAAATCTAAAAGATATTAAGAAATAATCTAAAAGAAATCTAAAAATATGCTCAAACAGATCTAAATGAAGACTAGAAGTAATCTAAAAGATCTCTAAACATAGTTTTGAAAAAGTCTGGGCTGAATATAAAAGAGTTCTAAATGAATTCTAAAACAATTCCAAAAGAAGTTCGAAAAAAATTAAAAGAAATCCAAAATAAATTTAAAAAATGTTCAAAAAAGTCTTAAACAAGTTTAAAATAAGCCTAGAAGAAGTCTGAAGAAATTTAAAAGCGGTTAGAAAGAAGTCTACAAGCAATCTAAAAGAAACTTAAAAGAAGTCTAGTAGAAATTTAAGAGAACCCCAAAAGAAGTTTAAAACAAATTTAATATAAGTCTAAAAAAGTCTGATAGAAGTCTGGAAAAAGTATAAAAGGTATCTAAAAGAAGTCTGAAAGTACTCTAAAATTAGCCATACGGAAGTCTTAAAGAAGTCTGAGAGCAATCTAAAAAAATCCAAAAGCAGTTTAAAAGTAAAATCTATAAAACTCTAAAAGAACTTTGAAAATAGTCCTTAAGAAGTTTAGCAGGAGTTTAGAGGAAAAGGAGTATAAAAACAGCCTAAAAGAAGTCTAAAAGAATTCTGAAAGAACTCTAGAAATAGTCTTGAGGAAGTCTAATGGGAACTCTAAATGAGTTTTAAGTAAAGTCATAAAAAATTCTAAAGCAACTTCAAAACAAGTCTAAAAAAGTCTCAAAGATGTTTAAACAATTATAAAATAAGTCTAGAAGTAGTTCAATAGAAGTCTAAACGACGTCTTAAAGAAGCCTAAAAGAACTCCAAACGAAATCTAAGAGATGTTTAAATGAAATCTTAAATAAGTTTTAAATAAGTCTGGAAGAAGTCTCATTGAAGTCTGAAAAAGTATAAAAGATATACAAAAGGAGTCTAAAAGAAGTTCAAAAAAAGTTTAAAAGTCTTAAAGCTAAGTCTTTACGTAATCTGAGAAATCTAAAAGAACTCTGAAAATCTACTGGCAGTAATCTAAAAGACTTCTATATAAAGCGGAAAAAACCTGAAACAAGCCCAAAAGAAGTCTGAAAATATTTGAAAAAAGTTTAAAAGAGTCCTAAACGAGGTCTAAAAAAGCAGGTTAAAAAGTTCTGAAGTAAGTCCAAATGAAGTCTAAAGAAAATCAATAACAAGTCTAAAGGAGTTCTTAGTGAAGTCTTCAAACATACGAACTGGGAGGCCATATAAAGTTCTAGAGAAGGCGTAAAGAACACTCTGAAACAGGTTTAAAAGAAGTCTAAAAGAGGCCGAAAATAGTCTAAAAAAATCTAAAAGAAGTTTTAAAAAAACGGCTAAAATAAATCTAAAGATTGAAGATATCCAAAAGAAGTCTAAAAGAATGCTTAAAGAGGTCTACAAGAACTATAAAAAGTTACCAGATCCCTTTGAAGTCTAGAAGACGGTTAAATGAGTTCTCGAAGAAGTCTGGAAGAGGTCTAAAAGAAGTCTAAAAGAACTTTGAATTATTTGTATGTCATTTTGAAAAAAAAGACTTGTTCTATCTTGTTTTTCTGTCGTTATTTGTGCACGTTATGATAAAAGCAAGCCGGAGCCAAAGTGTTTTTATGTTATTTTGGCGTCTTTTTTGATTTTTTCTTCTTATTTTTGTGTTAGTTTTTTGGTGTTTTGTGCCGCAGCATCCTCTTCAGACCCTTCGACTCAAAAAACCTTGCCACTAGATATCCTATTTCAGTTTTTAGAAGCGATAGCATTCATTATGGACAAAGAAATGTGATGAATTTTATTGATTTCATTTCAGATTGAAATCGATCCCGGCAGGATCGAACTGTTCAGTTGCCGCAGCACGTTTGCGTGCACGGATCCAACCAGACTGCTTCTTTCGGCTGACTTCTGTCAGCTAGAACTGTGCGTCTTAACCCACCTATCTCAGGACCGCCGACTGCTGGCAGTCATGAAGGGAGGAAAAGACGTCTTCCGAGGAATTGCTGCCAAGTGGAACGGCATCGAAGACGAACGGCTAGTTTCCGATGAGCTAAGAAACTGTACCAAAGCCATTGTTTACGGGGTAGTTTACGGGATGGGCGTAAAATCGATGGCAGCTGAGCTGAACTTGGATGAAGACGCGGCACGTACGCTGATGGAACAGTTCCACGGCACCTATCCGGAGATTCGACGATACACGGAGAAAGTGGTTCAGATTACGCGCGAGCGAGGTTACATCGAAACGCTAACCGGCCGAAGACGCTACCTGCCAGCCATTCAAAGTACGGATCTGAAAAAACGTTCCGAAGCGGAACGGCAAGCCGTTTGCACCACCGTTCAGGGATCGGCTGCGGACATACTGAAGAATGCGATTTTGCGCATGATGCGCAACCTTCGTAAGTATCGGGAAACGTTGCGGTTGGGGCGAGTGGATTTGGTGCTGCACTTGCACGATGAATTGATTTTCGAGGTGCCACAGGAGCAAGCGCGAAAGGTGGCTAAAATTTTAAAGTCCAGTATGGAAAACTGTGCCAAACTTAGCCTGCCGTTGCGGGTTAAGGTGAAAGTTGGTTCCAGCTGGGGTGAGCTGAAGGAAATTCAGGTTTGATAATTGTATATATCTGTTTTGGTGTTGTCTGAACTACAGACTTGTGATATTTTTTTGCCTTAAAACAAAAATTTTTGAGATGTACATAGGTTTGACACAATTTTCCTTTTTTTTAGTTCCTACTTAAATATACACATTTTGAGGAATGTTTTGTGGTAATAACTCGAAGATAACAACTAATTTTTCGCGATCAAAATTATTTTTTATTTTTATTCTTGTCAAAAAATAAATTGACTGATTCAGTTTTTGAAGAGATCCATTTTTTCAATTTACAAAATATTGAAAACTGCTTGTCTACAAGACATTTGTTCAAAATTCAAAAATAATAAAAAATTGTTACTATTTTCTATGAGAAAGACAAAAAAGAACATCATTTTACTGTAATTTTAAAAATCAGAGAGGTTGTGCACAAGACACGACCGCATAGGTGCCGTAGGACCCCGTAAGTCTCTTTGTAGCGATGGTAGGATGTATCCGTGTATGTAATAATACGATTCTTCATGTAAACAACCTACATACGTCACGTTTATCAAAGTAGAAACACTGTATACATTCAATCCTTAACCGATTTTGGAGTTATATCCATGAATTGATTAAATATAGTTTATTATAACGAAACCAAGTCAGTAACTAAACCAAACAGTAAATAATTATTTATGATATGTTTCTACGTTGAATAGTGCTTTTCCTCTGGTAATCGGTAATTGCGCGTACCGAGTTTTCAAAAAGTTGAAAATTTTGCGTAATTTTTCTGCGGCTCACAAAAGAACACTGATAAAGCATTTACAACCTGCAGACGTTTAGCAAGTCGCAGAAAATGTCGCCCGTGACCAGAAAACTTATAACCGTCATTGGTTGGTCGTCCGCAATGGTGAAAAATTCAACTTTTCCCTCGTTGCCTGTGTTATTATGGTATTAACTGGGCAAGAAAATATAATAAACTCTTCAATCGTTGTGTGGCCCTTGAAAGGACCAATTGTTTGATTATCATAACTCCAGCTTGCAATAAACTTGCACTAACGCACTTAACGTAATTCTCTGTTCGGTAAATTGGAGTACCGATAACCGCTAACCAGGTACGGCTTGTTGCAACGGACCAGCCGGAAAGCTTCAGCAGCTATGCAGTTAACGAAGCCGTTCGTGACCAGCTGCAAGTGACGTGGGTGGGATGCTTCTGGTCGTTTCGTTGTCCCGAGCAGCATATTTCCTGCCAATTCCAGAACTTCAGCAGCCAGATATTCCATCACGGCAGCGAAAGGAGTATTCCAGCTGCAACACACGCTCAGTAGCCGACCGGGAACTGCAAACGTGCACGAGTTGACTTTCGTTTGCCCTGGCAAACGATGTTGGCAGTAGCTCAACTAGCGTTTGAATAATGCTGTTCGCCGGCTTACCACGTATTATGTACCAGAGCAAGCGACAAGAATCGGCCACACCTATTTTTCATGATCCTTCATTCTATCATCTACGTTAAATAAAATGGAGCATTTCAATTTGCCTGTACAAAAGAGCGCAGTTACCAGTGAACCGTTCACCTTTTGCTACCAAAGAAAATTTACGGCCCCAAATTCCAAGTTTCCTAGGTTTCATCAATTACCGAAAACCGTTCTTTGAAGAACGGACAAATGCTTATATGAAGATGCAAAAGATGTTACTAAAACTTTCATTTTATTAAACCCATGGTTTTATGCATTTTGACGCTTGACCGAATACATTGAGCTGGTATATTTGTTTGATATTAATCAATTTGATGGACCTTCAATATCGGTTCATTCCATAGATAATAAGTTATTCTTCCGAAAAAATCATGATTTCTTGATATAGATAACTGTAGAGGGTTGACTTTCGGAATTAATCAACTAAATCACACAGTTACGATTTAAAATTAACTTTTATTTGTCCCGCACTTTCTAAACGCGCACTTTTAGTCGCTACCTTCAAACTTACTCCCCGCGTCCCGATTACCGTCCAAAGTACTGAACTTATTCGTCAGGTATATCTTATCACGCCGTGTTGTTGTATATGATGTTAAGGTACATCTCTTCATCTCCCTTGACATATCGTGCTCTAATACGGCACGTAACTACGGAACCATGATGGTTCCTGGCGTTGTCGTTTCCTTCCAGGTTCATCTGCACTTTGGGTATCAACAGGTGTAGATATATTAGCTTGCTCAGGCATCTCTTCAGTCGGTGCTTTATCGAATGAGTCTTTGTGAGCACAACGAATTCTTCATTAATGAATTCCGTGCTCAGTTTATTGTCCTTTTTGATCCGTTTTAATAGCACACGATCTCCAATTGATATCTCACTGTCTCGTGCTTGTCTACGGTCTACGGTTGTCGCTATATTCTTTTCCCTTTTCTTTTCTTATGGAATCGCGTTCTCTCAAATCTTCGTCATTGCAACTAGCTGTGATTTGTGGAAGTTTGGTTCGAATTTTGCGCCCAAATAACAACTCAGCAGGAGCACATCCCGTTGTAGAATGAGAAGCTGCTCGGTACGTTAGAAGAAACTTTTGAAGTTCTTTGCGCCAATCCTGACCAAGCTCCTGGGCAATTTGTAGACGCTTCAGTAGAGTTCTGTTTTGGCGTTCTACTTCCCCATTCATTTGGGGCCAGCAGGGGACAGTATAAATCGGTAAGATACCATAGTCCTTGCAAAACTCAGAGAACATCTCGCATTCTTCACTCAGTTGTGGTGCATTGTCAGCGGTTAGTGATATATAGGTATTCCGTGGCGACTGAATACAGTTGTTAACTTTCCTATGGTATCCTCAGCCGTGATCGAAATCATTTCGCACACTTCTTAGTACCTACTGTAGTAATCTACCACAACCAGCAGGCACTTCCCGTCCGGTAGTGGTCCTAAAAAATCGATTGCTATGTCCTCCCATGGTCTAGCAGGTAAACATCGTCGGCTCATCGGCTCCGGCGCATCTGGAGCAGACACAAGCAAACATCCTCTGCAGCGCTTCACATATGAATCAACATCGGAATCTGAGTTGGGCCACCACACCGAAGATCGAAGATGACTCTTCATCATCCCGGGTGCCCGGGTGTCCTTCGTGAGCCAGACATAACACTCGCTCTCTCAGATTCTTAGGCACAATTATTCTGTCTCCTCTCATCAGCACGTTTCCGACGCGACACAACTCTCTACCTATGATGCGGTATTCTATGGGTAGTTCAAACGAACGTCCGCTGCTTAGAATTTGGAAAATCTTCGATACTACTTCGTCCTGCTCAGAAATGCAGTCTATTTCTTCCCAACGGATAGCCGCAGTTGAAGCTGCAGCACGTTCTACTTCATTCACGAATAGTTCTTCTGCAACATCGAATGGAACTGGTTTCAACGTAGAGAGTCTAGAAAGCGCATCTATGATATTTTTCTCTCCTGATATGTGCTGAAAACCCTGGAGTCGAAGAACCCATCTTTCTACTCGCGCACATGGTTTCGAGCGCGGATTAAATAGGTATGTAAAAGCATTATAATCTGTTATTAGATTGAATGGCTTTCCCAGGAGGTACCTTTGGAATCTCTCCACACTCCAGACTAAGGCCAATGCCTCTTTTTCTGTCTGGCAATATCTCCTCTCCGTTTCGGTCAAAGACTTGGAAGCGAAACAAATCACGCGGTGTTTACCTTGACTGTTCGTCTGGATAAGAGCGGCTCCTAATGCGGTGGGGCTCGTGTCGGCAATTACCGACGTAGTGTCGTTACAGTTGAAATAGCCCAAGTTGTTCTCTCTCGCCAGCGCCTGTTTGATCATATTGAATGCCTGTTGCTGCTCCTGCGTCCATACGAATTTTTGTGTTTGATGCAAAAGCCTTCTGAGGGGCTCGTCCACCGCAGCCAGGTTTGGTGTGAATTTATTCATATAATTTGCCAACCCTAAGAAGCTCTTGACTTCAGCCACTTTAGCATAACCCCGCGTTTGTTAAGACGATCGAATACTATTCTTAGACGGTTATCGTGTTCTTCTTTGTCCTGTCCCTCAACATATATATCATCTAGATAGCAGACTGTTCCCTCGCAACCCGACAGAATCTCATCCATAACCCTTTGAAAAATTCCTGGCGCAGATACTAATCCGAAGGGAAGCCGCTTAAATCGGAAGAGACCGCGTTGTGTGATAAACGTGGTGATATCACGAGATTCTGGTGCGAGTTCTGTTTGGAGGAATGCATCGCTTATGTCTAATTTACTACGTACGTTTCCTGATCCTATTCAAGCCAACAGCTTGTCTACAATTGGCATTGGGAATCTCTCCCTGATCACGGCCTCATTGACTCTTCTTAAATCCAAACACACACGAAGCTCACCATTGCACAGCTCGGAATCGTGAACTTTTTCAATAACTTTTTTCATAGTGTTTTTTTCAATATGGCGTCTTCGGAAGAATTTCTGTATATCAATAGACGCAACAACTGGTGGTTAGTATTAGTTCGCAACTCAAACACAGGTGGCGCTGCAAAATTTAACTTTCTAATTTGATGATATAGAGCTATAGTATGTTCTAGAAAGTTTTAGAGAATCTTATTATGAAGCTTTTTGCTGAAAACATTATTCCTCTAAGTATCACAGATTTTGAGATATTAGGAGTATTTCATGACGGACTCCCAAAAATCGGAGTTTTCACTGTAACGTCAAAACTATCTGATTTAGGGAAACATAATCTTCTGCAAACATTTGCATCTATTAACATCACACACTTTTGCAGAAGAAAGTGAACACGTATCTTCTATACAGAGCGAGTTAATGAACGATTTAGGTAAAAATTAGTCATATTTCGTACTGCTATACAAAAAAAAGTTGGAAAAACTGGCGACCGAGATATAATTGAAGTGAAAGTACATTCAAAACTGATCTTAAAACATGCTAAGTCATTTGTCTCTTTAAGTATCTTCATCATTTAATCTGCATTTCCAAGAAGTGTTACTCAGTCTTTTAGAGGCATATATATATCATAATGTTTACTATATCCCATCGCCCTGTTAACAGCAAGGTACGATGCTAATCTAACAACCTAGTCGTCGTATGTACTAATCTCGGCTGCGTGGTACTGCTAGAGTCTAACAGGATCCTTACACTAGCCTTGTAATTGTCCTGTACTATAATACCTCTAATACCTCTCTTCAAATAAAAAATATATTGCATTACGCTAACAGTGACAGTATAGATACTTCAGTTAGTTATTTAATATCTTCACCTCTATTATATCTTGCGTAAGCAGATCATCCAACTTCTTGTTAACAGCAGCCACGTATGGAATCCTTAGTGGTGTGTCGCTTCCATACCCTTTAGCGATTCGTTCAGATCCCTTGTGCATGTTGACAACCTTAACACATTGCTGTTTAAGAAGCGTCCAGGCTTCTTTATTTATCACGTTGATATCGGAGCCGGAATCTACCAATAGTTTAAGGGGAATTCCTCCTACACGACATTCGATTACATTTGTCTCGTTCCCTCCGTAAAAGCAATAGTACACCTTCGAATCACGGGATTCTTCTGAAAGTATCTGTTCATATCTTTCTACTTTAGGGGTTTCCTGAGCGTCGTTACTTTTAATTAGTCGAACGTTCTGGTTTTTTTTTTGTTTCCGATGCAGGAACCGATCCGAAGGGACGCTTGCGGCATACAGCTTCAAAATGTCCAACTTTCTTACACCGACGGCAAACCTGGTCGCGTGCTTTGCAAATTTCTGATGTACCAACGATGTTCTGATGTTCGTTACACAACGATAACAGACGATAGATTTTTCTCTGAGCTTAGAAATGTTTCTGTTGAACGATCCAAAAATGAACTGTTTCTTAAGGTTTGCTGCGATTTTACTTGGAAAATATGTTCTGTTGTATCCGGTGTTTTCATTGTCCCAATGTCCTTAATTTGCTGTTTAACTCCTTCCATCATTGCACCCATTTCCACGATTTCAGATAACGATCTGTCTTTTTGTAGAATTCGACGTTGCAGTTCATCAGAGCTGCATCCTTCAACAATAGTGTCAATCACGAAGATTTCCGTTAGAACTTTTTTTTACTTCGACGGAATATTTCTCTAATCCGCTATCAGAAAGTTGTTTTCTGATTCGCATCACAAAATGTGACAATCGTTCGTTTTGCTTTTGCTTAATTTTTCTCAATCGACAGCGCTCTAGTATATACTGACGCCCCGGCTCAAAGTATGCGTCCAGTTTTTCCACAGCTATGTCACACCAGTTAGCTTTTATTGCCACTAACGAGATCTTATCGCTGTCTGACAGGTTGTCATACACACGCTGCAGCTGTTGTCAACCGAGATGCAACAATTTAGCTCTCATTTTTCTTTGGTCCGTCACGTCCTACGCTCCAAATAAATTTCCAATGCGGATTTCCAAGCCTTCCACTCATTTGCCAAATGATTCTTTTCAATTTCTTCGCATCGGAATGCCGGAAGCGCTCGCGCTTCATCAATCTAGAAAGAAACAATAACGCAACAACCTTAGTCTGGCGTATTCCAAACAGCAGCTTTTAGGAATTCCGTAATTGAACATCCCTATACAACCATTGTCCAATACGTAGCTCAGCCGCCTTAATTCCTCAGAATTAGCGTCAATTCATTTTCTCAAAATTGAACGTTTTTTACCGTGAGGCACGTAACTTCACTTTTCTCGCAATACAATTGTTCATTATTTACGTTTTTTTTCACTTACGATTTTCTCCATCCTCGTCGCCAGATGTAGAGGGTTGACTTTCGGAATCAATGAGCTAAACCACACAGTTACGATTTAAAATTAACTTTTATTTGTCCCGCACTTTCTAAACGCGTCTATCACATGGCCATACGTAGTACCTTCTTCCAGCATAACCTCTACCATCGGTACACCTGGAGATCACCCAACCAGACAGAATCACAAATCGACCACGTTCTGATAGATGGTCGGCACTTTTCAGACATTATCGACGTCAGAACCTATCCGGGCGCTAACATTGATTCGGATCACTACCTAGTGATGGTAAGGATACGTCAAAAACTATCTGTTGTGAACAACATACGATACCGCCCGCCACGGTATAATCTAGCGCGACTGAAGCAACCAGAGGTCGCCGAAAACTACGCGTTATCTCTCGAAACCGCGCTGCCGGAAGAGGGAGAGCTGGATGAAGCCCCTCTTGAAGACTGTTGGAATGCCGTGAAAACAGCCATTAACAGCGTAGCGGAGAACGTCCTAGGCAGTGTGGCACCGAATCGACGTAACGAATGGTTTGACGAGGAATGCCAGCAGATATTGGATGAGAAGAACGCAGCGCGGGTACAAATGCTGCGTAGAGCCACCCGTCAGAATGTGGAGCGATACAAACAGAAGCGGAGGCAGCAAACCCGACTCTTCAAGGAAAAGAAGCGCCACCAAGAGGAGAAGGAGTGCGAAGAACTCGAACAGCTGTACCGCTTTCACGACACACGGAAGTTCTATCAGAAACTTAACGGATCTCGCAAAGGCTTCGTGCCGCGGGCCGAAATGTGCAGAGATAAAGATGGAGGTATCTTGACTGATGACCGTGCGGTGATCGAAAGGTGGAAGCAGCACTACGATGAACACCTGAATGGCGTGCAGGCGGAAGACCATGATAGCGGAGGAAGTGACCACATTGGTGCAGCAAGCGACGAAGATGTGCCACCCCCATCGAAAAGAAGCCATCCAGCGGCTGAAGAACAACAAAGCAGCGGGAAAGGATGGCATTGGAGCGGAACTTATTAAAATGGGCCCGGACAAGTTGGCCGGCTGTCTGCATCAATTGATTGTCAAGATTTGGGATACGGAACGACTACCGGAGGAGTGCAAAGACGGGGTTATCTGCCCTATCTACAAGAAAGGTGATAAGCTGGATTGTGAGAACTACCGAGCCATCACTATCTTGAATGCCGCCTACAAAGTGCTGTCCCAAGTCCTCTTTCATCGACTATCGCCAATAGCCAATAGATTTGTGGGAAGTTACCAGGCCGGCTTCATGGAGGGTCGGTCTACAACAGACCAAATCTTCACCCTGCGGCAGATCCTCAAGAAGTGCCGCGAATTCCGAGTCCCCACGCACCACCTGTTCATCGATTTCAAAGCCGCATATGATAGCGTAAACCGACAAGAGCTATGGAAAATTTTGGACGAAAACGGCTTTCCGGGTAAGCTTACTAGACTTATCATGGCTACGATGGATGGGATCCAGTGCTGTGTGAGAATCTCGGGTGGATTGTCGGACCCATTCGAATCTCGCAGGGGACTTCGACAAGGAGATGGTCTTTCCTGCCTGCTATTCAACATTGCGCTTGAAGGTGTTATAAGGCGAGCGGCGATCGAAATGCGGGGCACGATTTTCAATAAATCCAGTCAATTTATCTGCTTTGCTGACGACGTGGATGCTGTCGGCAGAACATTTGAGGCGGTGGAAGATCAGTACACCAGACTGAAACGAGAAGCAGAGAAGATTGGATTGCAGATAAATACGTCTAAAACGAAGTATATGCTGGCGGGCGGGACCGAGCGCGACAGGGCTCGCTTGGGCAGCACCGTGGTAATCGACGGGAATGAGTTCGAGGTAGTCGACGAGTTCGTATACCTTGGTTCGCTGGCAACAGAGGACAACAATACCAGCCGTGAGATTAAAAGACGTATTATCAGCGGAAGTCGGGCCTACTACGGACTCCACAAACACTTGCGGTCGAACAATTTGAGCCCCCGTACAAAGTGCACACTGTACAAAACGCTAATTAGACCGGTTGTCCTCTACGGGCACGAAACGTGGACACTGCTAGAAGAGGACCTACGAGCACTCGGAGTTTTCGAACGGAGGGTGCTAAGAACCATCTTTGGCGGAGTGCAAGAGAACGGTGTATGGAGGCGAAGAATGAACCACGAGCTCGCGCGTCTCTACGGCGAACCAAGTATTCAGAAAGTGGTTAAAGCTGGACGGAATCGTTGGGCTGGACATGTTGCTAGAATGCCGGACAACTATCCTGCAAAAATGGTTTTCGCATCAAATCCGGTAGGAACAAGACAAAGAGGGGCACAGCGAGCGAGGTGGCAAGACCAGGTGGAGCGAGATCTGGCGAGCACTGGGTGCCCGCGGAACTGGAGATCAGTTGCCATGGACCGAAACAGATGGAGAAATTATACTGCGCAGGCCTTGTCATAAGACGTTAGGCCAATTAAGTAAGTAAAGTAATTAGAAAGAATAATTAGTTTTAGTCATGTTTTAGACAAAAAGAGTGATTGCAATCATTGCTTTCCTTAGAAAAATGCGATGCAATAATACGCAGATTTAGGCACAGATTTTTTATTCATGTTCCAAATTCGGCGCAGTGAGGTATCCCACGAAGAAATCGCGAAAGAATACGCAACCTCATCCAAATGCCTGTGGTATAGAGGCATGAAAATTCAAGTAGAATATTTAACTTGCATTGATTGGCATCCTGTGCTGTGTCTCGGGGTCCGAACCTACGAGCGCCAATTCATGAAACCATGTCTTCTATTTTTTTAATGTCCAACCACATGGGGCTGTCACTGACAGCTTGTCAGAAAGTGGGGAAGTGGTTTCTACATAAAAATATAATTTTTAGTATTAGTTTACAGTGTAATGTTCAGTATGCAGAAAACCCAAATAAATTCGCCCTTCACGTTATCGAGAATAAAATATTTAAAATGAGGCAATCAAAATGATAACAATATTCCTTTGCCACCCGGACAGCACAAGAAGGCCGGATCATGGATTTAATTATGGTAATGGCTAATGCCGGATTTTTTGGTGTGCTTTCAGCGTATAAATACATATACAGCATGGCAGGAGTATTTATTTTCACTTTTTGGGTGCGCAGAATTAGGAGCAAACATGCGCAGAATTAGGAACATGGGCAAGAAAATGCGCAGAATTAGGCACCGTGCATACGTTTACAAAACGTAAAATATACTCAATTGTTGGTCGACTTATAATTTCCATATTTTTTACCAGATATTATAGACCGTAGCACTACACGTTCGGGCTATCCACGTTGTTAATTTAAATCTAGAATACTTAGAATAGCGGAAGAATCATAAATATGTCTTAACTGCGCAGAATATGGTACGTTCACGGTAATAGGATGTAAGAGCAGAGTTTAGAGTTTAGTTTAGAGAATAATAAATGAATAATTATTGTTAATTAAATAGTAGATTACAACATATTTTGGACCCCATCAGCAATTGTACATAATTTGGACACTTACAGCAAAATCAAATGGAAGTGTCCAAATTATGTAAGGCTGCTGATTGGGTCCAAAATAGATTGGCTACCCTATTTCATTCATTGAGCTAAATATTATGAATAACGGTAATCAATTTCATAACTTCGTATATTTAGAATTAATAACTTAAAACTTTCCAATTTATAATCCATGCACTTATAACGCATTGGTTGTTTCCTTAAAAGTTATATGCGATCATGTAACAAATTGTATGTACGAGATTCATTACTTTTATGTGTACTAACATATACATGCATGTTTTAAGTGTTGAATATAGAATTCAAGGACGTGGAACATACTTTTCAGGTGCCGAAGCTAATTGCAAAATTTTATGTGTGATGCACATATAATATATTTAGCCAGTTTTCTCAGTGTAAAGGTGTGCAGCAGACTGCCACGTCAGCATAATTGTTAGGATTAGGGTAACTCAGCCGCAGAAGGTTAAGTACAACAAAGTGATATACAAGTGACTTTACTGTTTACTTTAAATTGCTCAGTTGGTTGGGATTATCTGTAACTTTGAAATTGTATTCAATTGCTAGCCATATGTAGGAGATTATGGCAGCGACCACACAGTCAAACAACCAGCTGCAAAGGCTACGTTCCTTCCGCTGATTGTTTCTTTGAACTCCATCGTAAACTGCTTCTGCTCTATACACTCGACCATACGGGACACCAGCCTGCTGGTAATAGTACAAGGCATCCCTAATATCGGCCGCTCTCTGTTCTTTTTTGGATGCGGAAGTGCCCATTTTCGTATACGTTAGAATCTGAAACAATTTCAGTGCTGGAAATCCCACTTTGTCAGTGTTCTCCTACTGCGATTACGGCCTACTGTTTTATCTGACTCACTGCGATTATACGTGTTATTGAAATAAAACGTAACCATACGTTTTATTCGTTTATAACGCATATGCAGCTAATGTCTAAGGCTAATTGTTATTGCATTTAACTTGTAAAAAGTTGCACCAATAACAATTCAGTTTCACAATACAATTATTGCGCACTACTGGCACTTGAAATATAACGTTCAAGTACGTTATTTTTAGTGATCAAAATTAACGATATTTTCGATACAATGGCGATATTTTTCGAAACCTTTCGAACCAACACGATCCCGCGAACACAACGCATATTCGCAGTGAGTCAGGTAACACAGTAGGCGCCTAGGGTCTACTGCTTTGCTTACCGTTTTGCAAAATAGGAAAATGATGTGCTTCACTTGTTGCTGTTTGTATTGAAATGAAAACTTGGATTTTTAAACACACTTCTTCAGTCACACATTTGTAGGTGAGAAAAGTTGCCAAAATATCATGGAGAAAAAAACCATGAATCTTGGTTGTTTACTATTTGAATTTTAATGCTTACATAAAGTTGTTATCGACGTTAAGATTAATTTAGAAATAGTTTCTAAATGCACAAGCCATAATTTGACTAAATATGCAGCATATATAAACTAAATGAAAAATTAAATACTATTTACTTTTCCTACAACTGGTACTGGTACCACTGCCAAATCGATTGTCGGCTCGGGTCGGATGTGAGAGTTGTAATGATGATGAGAAATGCCGATCAAAATCTAGAACGATTACACAGGTGTGCAAAATTGCATTCAACACTGCATTAATGTACTCAGGTACGCTCACGCAAATTCAACTGCTGTGCCTCACAGGAGCAAAATCTGTAAAAGATATGTAAGAAGCATTTGTAGAGCTGAATATAATCTGCAATTTTGTTAAATAGAGTAGTGCGTAATAAAGATGGCCTTTAAACCTTGTTATTTATATAGAACGTTTGTTCTTGCTAAGGATAAAGTTGCAATACTATTATTACGTTAATACAAAAGTAATGGAGTACTCAACTCAGAAAGATTGTAGATTGCATTCATAAATACATGTTTCATGCATGATTTTTGTCGAATTTGCTTGTATAAGGCAATACAGTCGACTGAGCGCACCAAATTTGCTTTAAAATAATATTCTCCATAGTTTGTCCACCGTCGAGGTGACCGATAGGTGGAAGCAGCACTTCGACGAACACCTGAATGGCGCCCAGGCGAAGAACCATGGCGGCGGGGAAAGCGATTTCGACGGTGCAACAAACGGGGAAGGGGTGCTAGCCCCAACGATAGGCGAAGTTAAGAAGGCCATCATGCAGCTACAGAACAACAAGTCAGCTGGAAAAGATGGTATCGGAGCGGAGCTTATTAAAATGGGACCAGAAAAGCTGGCCGTTTGTCTGCACCGACTAATTGTTAGAATTTGGGATACGGAACAGCTACCGGAGGAGATGGGGTTATCTGCCCGATCTATAAAAAGGACGACAAGTTGGATAGTGCTGTCCCGAATTATTTTCCGCCGGCTATCACCAATTGCGAATAGATTTGTGGGAACTTATCAAGCCGGCTTCGTCGAAGGTCGGTCTACAACGGATCAAATATTTACACTGCGGCAAATCCTTCAAAAGGGCCGTGAATACAGAGTTCCCACGCATCATTTATTCGTTGATTTCAAAGCCGCATATGATACCATTGACCGGAAAGAGCTATGGAAAATCATGGACGAGAAACTGATAAATACGTCTAAAACAAAGGACATGCTGCCCAGCGGAACCGAGGCTGAACGACACCGCTTGGGTAGTAGTATATTGATCGACGGCGATGAGTTTGACGTAGTCGATGAATTTGTCTACCTTGGCTCACTGGTAACGGCGGACAATGATACCAGCCGTGAGATTCGGAGGTGTACTATCAGCGGATGTCGTGCTTACTATGGACTTCACAAGCAATTGCGGTCGAGCAGACTAAGTCCCAGTACAAGACGCTGGGTCGAGTGCTAAGAACGATCTTTGGCGGCGTACAGGAGAAAGAAGCATGGAGGCGGAGGAAGAGCTATGAACTCGCACAGCTCTATGGCGAAGATGCGTTAATGGGTAGATATCCCTTTGGGCCCTCGTCAAACTGCTTTGTAAGGTTTGAAAGGTTATAGTCTCCCAGCACCATAACAGCAACTGGAAAGCAGTAATCGTAAATCGCTCGTTTTGGTGCGTAAACCCCTTACATTCTGCTAGTACACAGTAAGAAGGTTTTCGTTATTGGTAGCGTCTCTAACAGCGGCAGTTGATTGATGAAAGTTTCCGCGATCATTAGTTGTTGGATTGTAACAGCAAAGTAAATCAGGCAGGGTACGTCATTCAGCTTGCTAATACTCGCCTGATGTAGGATTTTGGAAGCCTCTACTATGACGTTAGGGCCAATATGAATTTTATGGATGGAACACACGATGGATGAAAACACCGGCAATACTGCTGGAGCGACTGGGTTGGGAGGGTTGGAGACTTCCAGCATGCTACCTAAGGTGCGTGTTAATAAAGTTTCTGAGTGTCTTGTCCTTATTTTCGCCATGGAAATGTTATGTTGCTCGCTGTTGACAACGTGTGGGATGTCTCCATTGGTACTAAAAGCTGAAAAATTATATGGGAGATGACCAGTTCGGTTACAGAGTACCGACATCCTGTTCGGCAGTGATCATTTGAGGCCTGTTCTGTGTAGAAAACAGGACCCAGTACGTGATAGCAGGCTCGTAACATCCACAATCGGATGACCTACCTGTTGAAGGGGAAAAGGCAGTATGCAAAATCAATGTCGCTCAGCATGGCACGTTCGGTTCTGGGTGATTCTTGGCCGTGGTTCCGTTGCAGGGTGGACCGTCGTTTCCTCCACCTTGTGGGCGCCTGCATTCCATGTTAGGAGCGGCTCATGACATCGTCTGATCCGGAGTGGGCGGCTGAATTGAGACCCATGTTTTCTTAGACGCTTAAGTCTAGATGGCAGCCCCAGCAGCACGAGCCTCGGTAGCGTGTTCCTAGTAAGGAAATCTACGCGGAAGTGCTTCGGAGCATTCGGCATGGGCTCTGGCAACGAAATAAAAACATCGAAGATTAACTTACGTACTGGTTACTGGTGGCCACAGCGAAGGTGTAGAAGATCCGTGGCGGCAAGGCCCAACTTTACTACGTTCCAACGTGCTAGGAATCGGTTTAGTAGTATTGGACAAATACAGGATCGCGCGGCGAACACTTTCTTTCTCCGCATTGGTTTGTTTTCCTTCTATGCTTCTATGTTTATTTTCAATTTTTGCGGGATTAAATTTAACTCTTGCTCCAGTTTGATGCGGGATTTTCGATAAAATTTCTCCTGAAGACTATTTACCACTAGCATGCATATTTATTTTTATTTTTATTAGAAAAAAGCACACTACTAAAACAATTCAATTTAAGAAACTTCGGGTAGACCAAACAGCTAATAATAAAATTAATAAAATAAAAATACTTTTGAATTTCGTCTGTATTAAAGTATACAATTTGATCAAAACTACGAATAGATATTTTAATTTCTGACCAGAATTTAAAATCGAGTCATTTTCCCAAAATAATATTTCGATTCGCGATTGTTTCTTAAGTTATTCGCTTTTTTTCACTTAACAGGGTGTTTAGGAAATGCATTGGCTGCTGGCTGGCACAATGCTTCAGTAAAACAGTGGTTATGTTTTTGCAATTTATTGACCGTTTAGCACTGCAAATCTCTTTTATTAACTTATCCTCCTACTTGCCCTGCTTGGCAGCCCACTCGGTCCAGGATCCCTTATAATTCCGGGCACTGAAAAACATAAAACCCATTACTCATGGTGAGACATTCGAAAAAGCCTAAGCCGTGTTATGATAAAACACCACAATGAACCACAAAAGAAGCCAACACCGATACAAAGCTAAGTAGGCTAGAGTTAAGCAAAGCAACATACTTTTTGAATCCCAAACCCGTGGCCATATCCGCCGCTTTCTGCGCCCGTCCACCAAGTTTACAGTGGAAGATCACTTCCGTTTCGGGGTTCGGTTTGGTTCGACCGTATTTGGCTTTGAATTCATCGTCCGAAAGCTGCAGCGCTTGCTCGACAGTGGGCACTGCAAGTAGACACAGACGAAACAAACACCAGTCAGTGGACAGGTACACCAGCACCGTTACAGTTACAGAGGGTTGACCAATTGGTTGATTAGTGGTATACCAGCAACAAGCGCAACAGTAAAAATCTGAGCCAATGACTCAGCAAATTTTGTTTTTCTCCTGTTTGGTACGTACTTAGTGAAGCCAAGTTCCTCTAGTATGTCCGCAGCCATTTGGCTGCGCCTTCCCGTTCTACAAGACACTATTATGTAGTGGTCAAACGGTGGTTTTGCAACACCGTAAAGTTGCTCGAATTGTTTCGAATCAGTTTCCGCTGAAAAGGCTTTCTTCACATGATCAACTATCAGCAGCGGCAAAAAATTGATCCTAATTAGTGTCACATTGTTTCACTTCACTGAAGAAACATCGCTGGCAGGTAGGGGGGTTAGGTGATAATTGATACTTTACTTACGTGGGATGTTAATACTGGTTGGTATTTGGCCGGTTTCGGCCAGCTCGTCGGCACCTCGGACGTCGATCAGTAGCTTCTCCGGATGGTTCGGCAGATCCAAAACTTCCTCGTAGGTGGCAATCGACATGCTGCTGCTGGAGTGTTTACCGAACAAACCCGAGATCTAAAATGATTGAATTCAGAACACACAGAAAAAAAAACTCGTTAGCAAAGGTATTTATATAGCCGAAGTTATTCGTGCTTCGAATCTTCTGTCGGGTTATCTCTGTTTGTTATCATTGATAAGAAACTTCTTTTACAGTAACTGTAGTTTAAACGTATTTTTTGAACTAGATTTCGATTGTATTATCTCACGAATTCACTTGAATATTTACCCAATTAAAAAATGACGCACACATGAACCGCGCTACCTCGCTACACTGAACGTTGGCAAGGGGGAATCTCCTGAGGTTTCCGCTAATGTGCGTTAATAAATTATGGCGCTTTGCTGTGCAACGTTTTCTGTACCGCGTCTGTTGCTGGGTTACGAATGAAGCCCACAACGAATGCAGTCGTGCCTCCAACCATAAGCTCGTTCGGTAAGGAAACTTCTTCATACCACGCACAGGCATGGTTGTGTTGATTTGGTACCGTGGCCTTGTTGCGGTTGTATGGGTTCGCCATGGAGGGTAAGTAAGATAGTTTATCCACCGACCGGTTTTATTATTAATCGAAGGTGAAAACAAAACTAATTCATCTAGCAGGCTGGCGGCACCTCGCGGCGTAGCTGCTTGGATTTTGAGTACTTTTAAATAGGCATGGTTTGTCACTAAGTCAAGGGAAACTTCGATTTTATGTTTAGGTTTTATGAAATCAAATCAACTTTTTCATAAGTTTACTGATAAAGTTGTTGGCCCCTAAATTAAAATACAGTAATGACCCGATTTTGTCACCCCCATGATGAATTTAGGGGTGACAAAAACGGGACAGTGACAAAATCGGGTATTTTTTCAATTTTTATTTTTTTGCAGATAACTTAGAACGAACTACATATATTTCATTCTGATCACTTTTAGGACATTTCGCACTCACATGTACCTCTCTGTGGACATTTATTACCTGTTCACAGCAGCCCCACAGGTATGAAAACACGCGTTTTTTAATTTCGCCGAAATGGTTGATTATACTGGTTAACTATGTTCATAGAAATTTCATAGCGTAAAAAGCTCTTTCTTATGGTGTGAAAGATTCTTTGATTAACCCCCCTAAAAGTAAGATAGAAAATTTATTTTTCAAGCAGTAAGAGATAGAGCAAAACAATGTTCTACAACATTTTTGAGAAGATTATTATAAAGAACTTTGTCAAAGAAAGTGACCTTCTAGCTATTATAGTTGTGGAGATAAGAAACAACTTTTGTAAAAACTCCACGATAATCAACACAGTTCTTTTCACAGTGTTTTAACACATTTGACATGTTTCAAAATGATTTTCAAACCAAGTTTTTGATAAATCAAAAGCGTGACAAAATCGGGTAAAAAACGTGACAAAATCGGGGGTGACAAAATCGGGTCAAAAACGTGACAAAATCGGGGGTGACAAAATCGGGGAGTGATAAAATCGGGGAGTGACAAAATAGGGTTACCACTGTAATAGTCAGAAATTTGCTTATGCCATTTAGGTTTCGGTACATTTATTTTGCATCACTTTAATTAAGTACGAGAATCAATAATTTATTAAAATAAGTTTTTGGTAAAATTTCCATTCACTGGGTTCGAAAAGTTTCAACCAAATATAACTTTCATTGTTAATTTTTTTGAAAGAAAATTGCTTATTTTTAGTTTTGTAGTTTACAGTTTGGATTGTGCTTGTATACAGACACACCTCAATTAAATGGAACATTCCGATATCGGTCCTAGAATAATAGATCCCAAAGCCCCCGAAGTGGTTCTTAGTCCCTTATCCTGTAACTTCTATCCCTACCTCTACCTCCTCGTGGTAACAGCCAGAATACGAGCAAGCTTTCCGGAGATTTGGCAACTAAGGTCGCATACCCACAGGGAGGCAGCCTTCCGTGCGAATTTTTGAAACGGTGGTTCTACAATTGATGAAGGTAGGGGTGAAAGTAATGAATTTTTTTTGGAATGGAAGAGAAAGAGCGGAAAGGTGAGGGGGGGGGGGGTATATTAGTAGGTACGCTTAACAACTAGTCGTTGTGACTCCTACCTTTTGTCGAATGCTGGAAGGTGCATGGGTCGAACCAAGCTATAATCTGAGATTGTAACCGGATTCGAACCCACAACACCCGCCAGGGGATGTGACTCGCTGGTACCCATGTACCTTTGAATCGCAGAGGCCTTCCTCCGTCTACTGTAGAAACTACCGACCGAGAAATTTTAATCTAACTTGTTTTTGCTGGCAGACGACTACACTATGCAGGCCCTTGCGATTTACAAGGTACTGCGTGTGACTCTGTTCGTCTGTCAGCGAGTTAGCCGCGATTCTCAGCGCGAGTTTTCGGGGAAAGGCTCCGTTCCTATGAAATAGACCAACCTCGTGTTTTTTTTAGTCTTGACCTTGAAATGCGCTCAAGCATATAATTAATATTTTTTTGAAACGGTAGTTCTACAATTGATGAAGGGATGGAAGGGATGAAGGCGGCATTCAGGATAGTGATCCCTCGGTAGTTCTCACAATCCAGCTTATCGCCTTTCTTGTAGATAGCCCAAGTAACAATTCCAAGTTTTATAAAAAAAGCAGCTAAAAAAAAATTGCTGCTAAAAGCAGCAATAAAACCGATTAAGCTTTCGCTGCTTGACAGCCATCGCCATAATTTAAAAAAGCTTTTCGCTTTTTGCTTTTCGCTTTTCGCTTTTCTAGCAAAAACCAGATGAAGTTCGCTAGCTTTGTCAACTTGAAAATATATCCGTGAGCAGAAAAGTTTTAGTTTTACTGACAGATCATTCTGAACGATTTGGTTTATAGCGACCAGAATAAAATATCCCATAGAATATTTATTAAATTTTAAACAATTTCTTTGATTTGCACTATGTGCGCATTTAATTTCATCGTGAATTTTGATATGATAGGTCGATAAAATCAGCGCGCCACTGAAATTTTTCAATTTTCGAAAACTGGTTGTTTTAACAAACTGAAAATATTCAGTTAGTCAATCTCAATTTCTAACAAAATCATTTTAAATGCTTCCTTTGACAGGAAAACCGATGGATAATGACCTCCTTTTTGCAAAATACTTTGCTTTGATGAATTGTTGTTTGCGAGCTAAAACAAAATACTAGAATATGGCAATATGGCTTCGCATAAAAAAATGATTTTGGTGTTGAACTTTGGTATTCTTCATAATAGCAGCAAAAAAACTGTTTGGTTAGGGTGTTACCATTTTAATAGCTCTATAAAACTAACAGATTTATTGCGGTTTGACAAGTAACCGCGACAAGATCAACTTTGATTGGTGCGCCATTTTGTGTTGCTTCGCCACACTTATGGTAATTTTATAGGAGACGTGGTGCAGCCAACAGGTTTTAATGTGGTAATATAAGCAACCACAATAAATTCGCTTTATTAACAGTTTTATTATGGTTTTCTAGCTAGCTATAAGTGTGTTTGGACTCGTATCCTCTTGGTATTGTGCAATACCACAATAAATCCAGTGGTAATGATTCATACCGCAATAAAACCTTTATAAAATTCAAGTAAAACCAAGTGGCTTCGAATTGTTACTTGGGAGGGCAGATAACCCCGTCTTTCCACCCCTCCGGTAGTTGTTCCGTATCCCAAATCTTGACAATCAATTGATGCGGACAGCCGGCGAGCTTGTCCGGGCCCGGGTTGTTCTTCAGCCGCTGGATGGCTTCTTTAACTTCCCTTATCGATGGGGGTGGCACATATTCGATGATTGCTACACCAATGTGGTCACTTCCTTCGCTATCATGGTCTTCTGCTTGCGCGCCATTCAGGTGTTCATCGTAGTGCTGCTTCCACCTTTCGATCACCGCACGGTCATCAGTCAAGATACCTCCATTTTCATCTCTGCGCATTTCGGCCCGCGGCACAAAACCTTTGCAAGATTCGTTGAGTCTCTGATAGAACTTCCGTGTGTCGTGAAAGCGGAACAGCTGTTCGAGTACTTCGCACTCCTTCTCCTCTTGGTGGCGCTTCTTCTCCTTGAAGAGTCGGGTTTACGGCCTCTTCTGTTTGTATCGCTCCACGTTCTGACGGGTGGCTCTCCACAGCATTTGTACTCGCACTGCATTCTTCTCAGCCAATATCTGCTGACATTCCTCGTCAAACCATTCGTTACGTCGATTCGGTGCCACACAGCCTAGGACGTTCTCCGTTACGCTGTCAATGACTATTTTCACGGCATTCCAACAGTCCTCAAGAGGGGCATCATCCAGCTCATCCTCTTCCGGCAGCGTAGTTTTCGGCGACACCATTCTCCGATAAATCCTCCAGAATAGTCGAAAGTACAACGTTCCCAAGGCATACGACCAACAGGCAAAGCTTGCCCTAATCGAGGCACACGAGTGGTCATAGCGAGGAACGTTGCTAGCGGCGTCCAATACTTATCCTGGTAGTGAGCACTTCGTTGCAGAATACACTGGCAAATTTCGTTGCAAATTGCATAGTAGAAGGCGAAACTGACTGCTTTTGCTGTTCGTTGACCAAATTCCAAAACCGCTTAGGGTCTGACTTTAGCCTTTTCTCCATCTCTCCTTTCAGCTGAACAAGCCACTTTTAAACAGCTATAAACATTAAACCACTTTACAGCTGCTTTAAGATCTTGAAGCGGCTTTATAAAGCAGCAAAAATTAGGCTCATAGCTTTCAAATTGCTTTTTTTTAGCGAGTATGGAAATCTGCTATTAGACACCTGAGAAAACAACTCAGGGAGTGGGGTTTGGTATCCCGACCCCCCCACTGGGGCGTGAGGATCCAGACCCACTAAAACCCTACTCGAGTCTCCAGCCTCAATCCCCCCTGGCACCACCTTATCGGTATTACTTCTGGGAGGGGCTATTGTGCTTAACGCACTCTCTTAGATAACTACTGGACTATGGTAGTTAGGCTGTTTATTCGCCGTTGATCGGCTTTCCAGTGGTTTTGTAGCTCAAGTAAGATCTGGGTAGCAGCCGCATTGACCGCTCCCCCAGACGTCCGAGCTAGAACACATCCTTTGGACTAAGTTATCCGGAGTAGTGTCCTGTCCGCTTACTGCCATCATGTTGCTTCTCACGCCCGCGAAACGAGGGCATATGAAGAAAGCATGTTCTGCAGTTTCCTCAACTTCCACGCATTCGGGACACGCGGGGGACTCCGCATGCCCAAACTTGTGCAGATACTGTCTAAAACAACCATGCCCTGACAGAATTTGTGTCAGGTGGAAGTTGACTGTTGACCCACTCGGATAGTTCCGGGATAAGTCAATGTGTCCACCGATTTTTTGTGGAGTTAGACCATGCCCGCTGCCATGTGATCATCGAAGCCGATCTTGTGGTACCGTGAATTCGGGTGAAATTGATCACTTTTTCGAATATTTTTTAAATATCTTTGAATAGAAACATATTTAGGAAGATGATTCAATTTTAAAATAAGTACTGTAGTGCTGGCTACACGACAGTATCATCTATATCTTATATAAATAGTTTTATTTTAGATAAAACTTAATGTAATCGTGAAATTGAAAATTTACAAATAACGGGTGAAATTGATCACGTAGAAATCAAGACGATATTGCTATTAAACCATACGCTCTGACAGCAATAACCTATCGTGCAGTATAAAATCTGGCGTAATCGAGATATTGCCTGTATGTAGGCAACAATGTCGCGTACAGCAACTAGCACAAAAATCAAACAGTCAGCTCTACATTAGCATGGTTGATGCATCTGCTAAATAAATATGAACGATAGAAAAGATATTAAGCCAATTTTAGCATCGTAATCGTTTGTTTTTGTTTAAACATTGCTGTATATATGTGTAAATGTACGATTTTCGTATACAATCTTCACCAATCTAGTGAAACAAATAATTTAATTCTCCTCATATACGGGAGCTTGATTGTCTCTTTGAATGTGTAGTTGCATTTCGCTATGTAAGCACAAACCGATCTCTTGCACTCTCATGCAACTGCCATATGGAGCGTTTGTAAAATTTGTGCAAAGTATTGTCTGTCTTTTGCACCCTTTTATAAATCTCCATTCTGCTTTACAGAAAGAATAAACTTTCGCAGGTGGCAGCTCCATTTCGCACCCATAGCGATCTAGAAATCTATGTTGCCTCAGTTCATGATGTTATCAATCGTTTTATTTCGTAAAAGATCAAATCAAACAATTTCTATCGCATAATTTTATTCATGGAAATTATCAAAGCACAGCCAGATAATTAGAGAATCGAATTAGTTCTATCAAAATTTCCTTCTGCAACGAAATTTGTGTTAACAGCAAGGAGTTTTATCGGGCATGTTGAAAATTGCGATTCGATCAAAATAGTAAATTTTAAAAAATCAAGCCATTTACAAGATCAATCTTGCTGAAAGCCAAGTGAATTTGACCTGTAACTCAATCTTTATATGGATGGGTGCATATTCAGCTTTATGAATCAGTATAAACGTAGAATAAAGAGTTTTTTACTCGTTAGTCCAAGCTGATCAATTTCACCCGACTGATCAATTTCGCCCGAATCGACGGTACTCCGTATGTCTCTAGTTCCACGTTGGTTGAAGCACGTCCTCGCTGATGATGATACCAATAGCCATCATACCCGCTAAGACGCAGATTGCGTCATGTAAAACTGTGCGATACGCACTCGCCACTCTTAAGCACATGAGGCGATAGGTGCTTTTCAGCTTGGCTAGATAACTTTTGATACCTAACGCCGATGACCACACCGGCCCGCCATTCATGAGTATGGACTGGACCACGTTGGCTAATACCCTTCGTTTGCTGCCATATACCGCAGAGCTATTAGACATCACACGAGACAATGCCGAAATAGCTGTGGAAGCCTTCTTGCAGGCATAGTAAACGTGGCTCCCGAACTTCAGCTTGTTGTCGACCATGACTCCCAGGAGTTTTAGGGACCGCGTTGACGAAATAGTGCAATCCCCAACGCTGATATTTGCTTGCTGCACCGACTTGCGGTTGTTCACCACGATAACCTCCGTTTTATGATGCGCTAGGTCCAGTTTCCTGGATCGCATCCAATCTTCAACAATGCTTATAGTGGGCAGCCGTCCACTCTACCTCTCTGATAGATTCGCCATAGACTTCCAAGATGATATCGTCCGCAAAGCCGACAATCACCACCGCTAGCGGGAACTTTAGCTTCAACACCTCGTCATACATGACGTTCCACAGCACCGGGCCCAGTATGGAACCTTGCGGAACCTCTGCGGTGATTGGAACGCAATTCTGACCCTCCTCCGTGTTGTAGCATAGCACACGATTCTGGAAATAATTTTTCAGGATCCTGTACAGCGACACCGGCACTTGGACGTTCCGAAGCGAGTTGGCTATGGAGTCCCAGATAGCGCTATTAAACGCATTTCTCACGTCGAGCGTGACAACTGCGCAATAGCGAATACCTGTCCTCTTGCGCTGGATCGCCACCTCAGCTGTCTTAGTGACAGACAAGATGGCATCCACCGTAGATTTGCCTTTTCGGAAGCCGAATTGGTTCCTTGACAGACCGTTTGTACCCTCCGTGTACTGTACGAGTCTGTTAAGGATAACCCTCTCCAGCACCTTGCCGGCAGTATCGAGTAGACAGATCGGCCTATATGACGAGGGGACACCTGGAGGTTTTCCCGGCTTCGGCAATAGGGCCAGGTTCTGTCGCTTCCATCTGTCCGGGAAGTGGCCAGCTTCCAGGCATCTACTCATTACTGCCCCGAATAATTCGGGAGCCTCCAGAATAGCCGCTTTAATGGTCATATTCGGGATTCCGTCTGGTCCCGGTGCCTTGCTCACCTTTAGGGATTTAGCGATCTCAATGAGTCCTGGTTCGTATTCCTCGTTCGTAACCGTTACTTCCTCCCCGACCAATAAACTGCCGTCGCTCACGTTACTTTGGATGTTCGGCACGGAGGCCGACCATCCTATGCTATGGTCTGAGATACTGGAACGTCGGCCGTGGGACGACTCTGCAGCCTGAGGCCAGGGCCTTGGCTCGTGGCGCGGAAAGAGGCCCTCTATGATCCGCTCCAGCATCTCTGGCGATCGCTCTGTGGGCGCCATCACGCCCTTGGTCTTTGCCATTGCGATCCTGTAGGCATCACCCCAACGGTTCGCATTGGCACTGGCACACAACCTTTCAAAGCAGGCTCGCTTGCTAGCTACTATCCCACTCTTAAGCGCTGCGCGTGCAGCAACTAGTGCTACTCGACATTCTGCTCTGCCCTCGTCCGAACGAGCTCTTTGCATAATTCTCCTTGCACGAAAGCAGGCTCAGCGGAGTTCCGCAATTTCTTCTGTCCACCAGTAAACCGGTGACCTACCATATCTAGGTCGACTTTTCCTAGGCATGGTGGCATCACACGCTCGCGACAGCATCTCAATCAAATGATCAGCGTTCGGATCGGGCATATCGCGATCACCGCACTCTCTTCGGATCGCTTCCACAAATACTTCGGGATCAAAGTATGATGTCTTCCATCCACGGGTGGTTGGAGTGTTGGCTCTACCCGCCGCCTGCCGCCTCATTATCTGACCAACACCATAGCGGACAACCTGATGGTCACTGTGAGTGTAGCCATTGTCTACCCTCCAGTCTCCTATCAGACCAGGACTGCCGAATGTCACGTCGATGATAGACTCTGCACCATTCCTACTGAAGGTACTAGTGGTGCCGACGTTGGCCAGGTCTACGTTGAGCTTTGCCAGAGCCCCAAGCAGAATCCGACCCCTATGGTTCGTGCGACGACTTTCCCACTCAACCGCCCAAGCGTTAAAGTCGCCCGCCACAACCACCGGCCTTAGACCAGTCAGCACAACTGATACTCGGTCTACCATCCGCGTAAACTGCTCGATCGACCAACTCGGTGGAGCATAACAGCTGCAGTAGAACACTCCACCCACTTTGGCAACCGCAAATTGCCAAATTGATTTAAGGTTGCTTAAAGGTGACAAATACAGATGCACAGATACAGATACATATACAGGTGGGACGGATCATATGGTGAGTGCTTATGGATCAGAATTCCCGAAAGAAGGCATGCATTTTTAATTAGCTATACAAATTAAAGTTATTTGACATTAAAAATAGCGCGTTCGGACGTAAACGCTGATTAAGCGACTGGAAAAGCATTGCAAAACTATTTCAGGTTCTAAAAATATAATTGAACGCATTACGAAATTTGGCTAAAAGCGCGACAAAGCCTCTATTAAGTTTCATTGCAGCTTCGAATGCAACTATTAATAAGTCCAAAGCTTGATAAAATCACCGGATTTTGATGTTCAGTAGCTGAAAAAAGGTTTTCGTTTCTAATAACAAAGCTTAGTCCAAACAAAGTTTGAATCAAATCAGCTACAAAAGCGATTGACCAGCCGGAAATTTTTACTTGGGTTATTGTCTGGCATCGTTCAATTGATGAGATCGGGTTGCCTAAAATACTAGCACCTTAAATTTTCAGCACTTGAAAATTTAACAAATTTTTCGAATTACTTTGAGGAAATCAACTTGTTTGGTCGTCAGAAAAGGTTAACCAAATCAAGTAAATATATCGATGTTGAAGCCCGTAAATGGTGTATATTATGATCCATATATAAAGCAAATACTCCAATACTTTTCTTCCCCCCGAGCTTTTGTGCAAACGGTTGGCCGGTGGTGCGGTGGGATGGGTTGGTGAGCTTTTTCTTTGCTTCTTGGTTTGGTGCGTTGTTGGTAATGCGTCGTATGGAGTTGAAACGAACGAAAAACAGTTTGGTTTGAGCTAAGTTGGACACTAACCTGTTGACTACATTTTCTACTGGTGGTAGTAGTAGTAGTAGTAGTAGTAGTTTACATAGAGAAAGAAAAAAGGAAAAGTGCAAGTCATCGTGACCGCATCTTTTTTGGCCCGGTTTCACCGTCCTTCTCGTCCTCCGCTGCGGAACTACATACCTATGTTCATACATAGTTTGGCGATTGCAAATTTCGTTCGTTGTTGTTTGTTGCTGTTGCACAAAACCGGTCGCTTGATTGCAAATTTTCACTTTTTTTTTAAAGATTTGCTAAGAAAATTAACACTTTTAGTATAAAAACTCTACTCTACTTCGAAATGAAAACTAAGTTCCACTTTGCAATGATTACTACGATCGTTGTTATGTTCAATATTTGACAAGTTTTATGAGACGAATCAGTAGGTATGAGAGTAAATTTCAGACATGTTTTTTCCAATTACAGTACAGTTGTTTAGGAATTGTTTAAACATTTTATTGCATTTTTCGGTTGAAGTCATAGTTATAATACCCGTAAGCGTTGTAATTAATGCACAACTAGACTGGTTTTCGCTTCCCACGCACGTTCTGCTCAAATTAAATTTTACTGAACAACTCGAGCTGGTCCAGGGTTCAGGTTGTTCTTGGTGGCATACTCTTGCCAAGATCCGGTGTAGTTTTTAATACTGAAATGTAAGAGAAGGTGTTTTTGTATAAAAATTGTATCGCAGAGTAACAGCATTTTTCTTACTTTTTAAAACCAAGCTTATCTGCCTCGAATGCTGCTACGCCAGAGCGCTGACCTACGCAGCAAGTGAATATCATGGGATCGTTGGTGGCCGGCTTCTTGCGCCCATATTTGCTCTGAAAAGCCTCCGAACTTAGCTTTAGCTGATCGGCTATGGTGTCGACTGGACGAATAAAATATGATTTCGATTACTAGCTCTTGTACCTAATTGATGAGTATTCAGCAAAAAGCTTACCGGGGATATTAATACTGGTCGGAATGGCTCCGGTGGCTGCAATTTCGGACGCATCGCGGACATCGATTAGCAGTTTTTCCGGATGGCTTGGTAAAGCAACTATCTCTTCGTACGTGGCAACCAGACTCGCATCGATGCAAGCTTTGTCGAATCTGTTCTTACCGCTCTTGGCTGAGCAGTACCGCAATCCTTTTGGGGTAAAAAAATCACAAATTTTTGATTTTAAAATTTATTTTTAGTTTAAAGGCGTGGCACGAGCTTCCTACCAGTTCCAGCAGCCGGGATGACTTGCAACTTTTTCGGGTTTTGTGGGGCAAAATGGCTCACCGCGGGGAGCTGTTTCGCCCAAACACTGTAGCGGTTCACTTTTGTAACATTTTGCACTAGTGCTCTTTGCAAAAGAATTCTCACTCCACTGGTGTTCATCGTTGTTGCGTTTATTCTTTGCTTCGAAACCGATTCTAAGCGCTCGCCAATATTTGACTGATTGGCGAATTCGGGTTGCGAATTTATATATTTGCCCTTCTTGCTAATCTTATCTTCTTATTGTTAATATATTTTCCTATGAATGCGTTGAAATTGTGTATCTTTTTCTTGGGACCAGCAGCGAAAACGCATGCTGCAAATTTTTGCCCCGAACACAGGGAAGCCAACGCGAATCATCGCGCTTCTGCTGGCACGTTCTGTGTTGTTTTTATTTTTCTTGTGTGAAAACGTCACGTGTTCATTCATGGGTTCAACTTTGTAAATTTACTTGAAGGGCTTTAAAAAAGCATAGTATGCTTAGACAATTTTCCGTGGCATGCTAATTCCATTGACTTGTGAACATTTTATGAATTAAAACTTTGTCTTTTATCAAAAGACATGAAAAATATCCAATCACTCTGTTAGAGGACCGAAAACAGATGTTTTTATATGTTTTTTACCGGCATATCAAAACGGCACACACCGATTCTCGCGCTTGTTCCCGCTTTTGGGCCGGTAGTCGTGAGTTATACACGCACGACTGCCTTCTCTCCTGGTGTAAGGGTGGAGTACACTATACATTTCCTACTTGTTACTGTTATGCAATGTTTATTGTGCACATTGCATCATACCGGTAAAAAAGCCGGTTAATGTAATGTTAAAAATGCGACGCACAAGATATTTAACGAATTTGTTAGGAAATCGGTAATTGTTGGACAAGTTAAAGTTACAATAACTTTTACGTTTAGAACTTAACTAGTTTCTATATATACTCATAACATTATAATTTACTATAGTCTTTGGCTTTTCCAAACATTATTTAAATCGTTCATATTATCGACCGTAAACTTTTCGAGGTTTGAAATATCCCATTCCATTTAGTTTTCACCAATGTATTTCCATTATAATCTTAAAACTAGTTCGAGAAAACCTCGGAGTAGAATTTTATGTCCACCGTTTTTTCTTCATGTTCATCGTGACAAGTCAAAATAGAGGCCTGGCTATTTTTGTTTTCGTTTTATTACGCGTCGTGATCCGCTGACTGAGCGCTGCGGTCTCCCACCGCTCTCTTCGTTTTTTTCTGGCGTTAAATTAAACTGAGAATTTTGCAGAAAACGTAACAGAACAAGTGCCACGGAAGCTGCAGTCGATGCAGCTTTCGTGCTGCATACATGTACCCGCCTGAGCTGAAGCGAAACACTCGGAAATACTCACCAGCAGGCGCAAAATGTGACTTTCAGGTTTCCCCTAGAAATTTGAATCATTCCGTTTTCGTAATATCGGTAAAGCAAATCGAAAACTAACCTTGGTATAACGGTGAAAGTTAACCTTTTTAACACTTGCTTACATCACGATGCGATGCAAAGTATACTGTTAGTAAAAGTTTGTTTATACAATCACAGTTTATTTACAGTATTGATAGACGTCGGGGTAACTAAGGAAACTTGGGGGTTTCCAGCAACCAGAGATGCCAGGTGATTTTTTGAAAAGTCTTCACGAATCAAGGAAAAATGTCTTCATTTGTCTGCTTTCGGCTTTCCGCCCATTTAAATTGCATGGTGAAGACATGTCTTCACATGTCTTCAAGTGAAGACATTTCACTTTTTTGTAACAAAAATGTCTTCAAAACGAAGACATGTCTTCACTTCTGGCATCTCTGCCAGCAACGTCTCTGTGACTACTTGATGAATGTTTATTGTTACGGTCGCAAACGTTCAATCGATTAACGGGACTCACTAGTTCTTGGCGTAGGACTACGTTTTATCACACAAGAAGGTAGCTTCACACGCTTGAATGCCATGGGAAGAATTCATTAGACCGTAAAAAAAGTTTCCACATGAGTTAAACGAGTACATCGTTATTCAAGTATCGGAATAAAAGAGTTGGCTTTACTTCTCTCATAAGGATTCCACGAGATAAACAGATAAACTGTTTGGTCTTACTAATATAACTTTATTTTGATGTAGGACTACGTCTTACGTCTACGTCTGATAGGTTTTGAGCGCTAATAGCTAGGTGGTTTCCCGATCGATTTTATATATTTTTGCACCAATCGATCGGAAAATCTTTTACGCACGAACCCCAATATAGAAACCTATTAAGCATAAGCATAAGCATAGGGTACCACCCGTGTGCTGCTACTCCGTTATTGACCAGGACCGATGAAAATTGCAAAATGATGGCTGGAAAAAGCATACTTGGGACAGCACGCTATTCTTCATTGTGCAGCCTTATCAGGTCCCTGCATGTTGATCAATACCGACGCCGGCCACGTCCGAATGCGGGCCCTGGTGGGATGGGAAGGAATGTTAGTCCAATACTTGTTGCTACTAAAGACCAGGGAATCCTCTGCATCTTCACAAATATTTCGGGAAAGGAATTGTTGTTAGTATATGGGGGAGCTAGATGGATAATGTAAGTATGTAAGCACCAGTTATATGAGACTAACCTGGATATTCGAAAATTTTCTTGTAAAATCAGTAATTACGAAAGTTAAGATATAAAAAATACCTTTTTAACAAATTTAATATAATGCCAATGGTGCTCATATACAACGAGAATTTAATTATTATCGAAAGATTCTATCCACATGCGAGATTTACGGCTCGAAAACTACGAGACAACTTGAACTTATTATACCTGAAAATAAAAGTCAGGGATAATGAAACGAGCCAACATAGTCCCTAAATTGATAAGCATTTCCTCTTACCAACGCTAATATGCAGAGATATAGCGCTCTACACGCTTAATTAAATTAGACTTGATATTGGGCTTGAAGTCGGACAAACATTTTGACTTGAAATTGAACTTGACATTGAATTAGAATTTGGACATTTTTCTGAATTTGGTCATGGACACATGACAGTTTCAATTGAAATTCGGATTGGTATATTGAGTCTTACTCTCTCACACGTTTTACTTCTTTTCTGTTCCTTTTTTCTCTTTTATAGTCCCATTTTAACACTTTTTTCGGTTGTATCTTCTTTTCTGTGCCATTTTCTTGGTTTTTGCTCTCATTTTCTTGTTCTTTTCGGTTTTCCCCTTTTTTTCTAGCTTTTATGCTTGTCCCGTGTTTTTTTCACTGCTCCGTTTTCTTTTGTTTCCTGTTTGATTTTTTATTTTTCTCATTTTCAATCCTGTATTGCCTACTGGGTTTCACTCATTTTTTTGTAATTAGTTTCCGGTTTTCCATGTTTTTTACTCCTCTTTTTCCTTAGTCTGTTTACGGTTTTCGTCTCTTTCTAACCTGTCGTCTCGTCATTGTCTGTTCCGTTTTTCCTCTTTTGGATATCCTGTTTTCTCTTCTTTTTTGTCACGTTTATTCTGTTTTCCCCGTATTTTCCCTTTGCTCTCCACTTTTCCTTTTTTATTTCTCGTTTTTCATCTTTTTCTCTCCAGTTGTATTTTTTTCAGTGGACTGGTTTTTCTGTTTTTGTTTTCTTCTTTTTCTGTCCCATTTCCCCATTATCTCTCTCTCTCTCTCTCTCTCTCTCTCTCTCTCTCTCTCTCTCCTACTCTTCTCTTTTGGCTGTACTGTTCTCCAGCTCTTCTGTCCTGTTTTTTTCTCTTCCGACTTCCCTCTATGGTCCCGTTTTCCCTCTTGTTTTCTCTCGCTTTTCCTTTTTTCTAGCTGCTGGAGGACCTTCTTTATTTTCCAGTAAAGTTTTCGCCCATTTCAGTCATAATTTTTCTCTTGTTTTTCTTCTATTTTCAAGGCCGTTTTCCTCTTTTCAGATTCATATTTTGTGTTCTGTTCCGTTATCCCCTTTTCTGTTCCATCTATCCCATTTCCTAGTTCCATTTCGCTTCCACCTATTATGTTCTGTTTTCCCTCCTTTACTGTCACGTTTTGTTTTATCCCGTTTGTCTTCCCTTTCCATTTTTTCCTCCGTTTTCCTCTTGTTCTGTACTCGATTCTCAATTTACTTGCTCTCGTGTTTTCTATTTTTCTATACAGTTTATCCCTGATTTGTCCTGTTTTATCTAGTTGGTCCTCATTTTCTTTTTTCTTTTACTCGTTTTCTGTAGTGCTTTTCCGTCTCATTTTTTGCCTTGTTTTGCCTTTTTGTCCCCAATTTTCTTCATTGTTCCCTTTTTTCACATCCCGCATTTTCTCCGATTGTGTCAAGAATTTTTTTCGTTTCCCTGTACAGTAATGTTCCGATTGTCAGCACCCGATTTTGCCTACCCCCGATTTTATCAGATTTTTATCTCGATTCTGTCAGCCGATGAACTTTGTTTAACTATTGTGCTTTTAAACATAATTTTTAAAACTTTTCATCCTACTTAAAACTGTTCTGATTCTCTGGGGAGAGTTTCTGAATAAAATGATGCCTTCTTGCGAGTAATTCGGGGTCAAAATTAGGGTATTTTTATAGTAAAAGTTCCTAAACAAGCAAAGATAGAGGTATACTATATTCAGCAATGTTGTGTATTTTCACTATTTGTACAACTTTGTATAACAGCAAAAAGTCATACGGCAACTACAAAAGTAGCTAAAATAGAAAAAGTAATTTTCACGATTTTTCATTTATGCGAAATTGGATTTTCTATCTTTGCTGAAGATAGATAGAAGGTTTTACTGTCTTCAGCAAAATTTCTTGTAATAAGTTCATTACAAATATTTTAAAAAGTTTTTGTCCCTCCAGTGTTGAGCCACTAAGGGGGGGGGGGGCGAAAAAAAAACAAAGAGAATTTTTTAATCGAGTAAAAAAAAATATGGATTTTAGGCATTTTTATTTTAAGTTTCAACTTGAAAACTAAATCTATTTTTGCTTTTAATATATACGTTGTTTATTTTCATGCAAAAATCTACGAAAAAACGACAAAAACGAAAGATAATTTTTTGGCCGATTTTCGGAAATTCCGCTGTTTGGATTTCCATTTCTCTTTCATGCTAGAAGCGTTAACACGACTCGTACACTCGTTTTTCATGTTTTACTCGCACACTCACTTGAACCACAATATAGAAACCTATTAATTTCAAAGTACGCACTATTGAAAAATTGAGAATAATGGAGCATTGTCCAACTGGCAATCCTCGCTTCGTGATTGGTCGCAACGTATTTTTAGGAAAAAAGTGACAAAATCCCCCCGTCTCAACAGGTCGAAGATGTTTTGCGAAGATTGAACCTAGACCAATTTGATATCTGTGCTTGGGAGGTACGCTAGAAAGAGTGACAAAGTCTCCTCGTCCCAACAAAATTTTTTTACGAACGCGATTAAACCTAGTCCAATTTAAAATCTGTGCTTGTGAAGTATGCCAGAGTGCCAAACCACCCCTCTTCTTCAACCGGTGTTTTTTCTTTCCTAGTTGGGGACCTTGGACCACTGCGACCAGTTCTTTGATCTATTGTGGTGTGTCCTCTTTTGCTGTATGCCTTTACTTATGAACAGCTACTATGTTGTTTAGTAATTGTTATTTTAATTGAAGGCATCATCCCAACACGGTAATATGTTGAGAATAAATTGTATTACTTTCTGAGGAGAACTAGCCCATATTTCCGAAGGCTCCAACAGTCCTTTATCAAGAAATTTGCGCCTTTTATTGAATAATGCCGTGCATTCGCACAGTATATGATGAGCACTTTCACACTCTAGATTGCAGAAACGACATCTATCATCATTAAGCTTTCCTATTACCTTCAGATGATATTTGCTTGGACAATGACCAGTAACCTCCGCTAAAAGTACTCAAATCTTTTTTTGAAAGATTCAATAGCTTTTGCGTGATTGAGGCATTTGGCTTAATAAACCGTTTTGCATGACGAGCTGATAGAGTATTATTCCAGTTCAATATGACCTGATTCTCTACCCATTTTTTCAGTTCCATCTTGCACGTACTATTGGATACCCCACAGAAAGGTTCGGGACCTATAAATTCCATTGCAGATCCAGTTCTGGCTAACTCGTCTGCTCTTTCATTACCTTCTATACCGGTGTTACTGTTCAAACATTAAATTTAGCCCAATTTGATGTCCTGAAGGTAAAACTTCATAGAAAGTGAGCGGTCACCTTTTCCTTTTGCCAGATTGCATCCATATACTGCAAGAATTTGTTCGAAACTGTTGTCTTGCTCGGAAAAAGGGCTGAAGGAATATTTGTGTATGTGACATGACGCACTAATTCTCAAAGCGAGGAAAATCCGCAACTCTCTTATCCGAGAATAGTTTTGAACGTTTCATTTGCTGCTTTACGTCAGTTAGTTGCCTGCAATTCTATACATAGGTACAGTCTTGCAATCATGAAAATAAGTAAAAACATGTAAAAAATTATCGACTTACAAAAATTTGAATTTTTCAACCTACAGCAAAGTCAAGCCATTTTAACTGAACATCTTTTTGATGTCATCAAAATACAATTATATGTAAATAGTGTTTGATGTTGAAGTAACATTTGAGGCAATCGAATTTTCTCAACCCGCTGTTAGTCCCAAGCTCAACCAATGCTGCATTTAGCATGATGTACATGAAGAATTATATTATTACTAGCTGACCCGACAAACTTCGTCTTGCCTCAAATTAAACTGTGTTGTACATAAATCATGAATCTCGGATGATCTTTGTCACTATCTCGAGTTTTGCAAGCCCCCCAGTGGGCGGCGCTTCCGACGGCGGGTCACCGGCAACACTCGCGACCGGCTCGTCCTGAATGATCTAGTGTTACTATAGATAGTTTTTGTGGTCTTGTTATTGATTAATGTTTTATGGAAGAGTCTCGAATTTCTCGAGTTGGATTAGTTTTTGAGTTTCGCAAAAATTTCTGTTTTATTTGTATGAGAGTCCATATCCCCCTACCACAGGGGTGAGAGGTCTCTAACTATCATAAAATAAATTCAAGACTCAAAAATCTCCTACATGCTAAATTTGGTTCCATTTGCTTGATTAGTACTCAAATTATAAGGAAATTTGTATTTCATTTGTATGGGAGCCCACCCTCTTAAAAGGGAAAGGGGTCGTAATACACCACAGAAAAAAAATTCTGCCATCTAAAACTCTCACATGCCAAATTTGGTTCCATTTGCTTGATTAGTTCTAAAGTTATGAGCAAATTTGTATTTCGTTTGAATGGGAGCCCTCCCCCCTCCTAAAAAGGTAAGAAGTCCTAATTCATAATGGGAAAAATGGTTGCCTCCAAAAACACCCACATGCCAAATATGGTTCCATTTACTTGATTAGTTCTCGAATTATGCGGAAATTTGTATTTCATTTGTGTAGAAGCCCCCCCTCTTGAAGTGTGGAAGGATCCTAATTCACCGTAGAAAATATTTTTGCCTCCAAAAACCTCCACATGCCGAATTTGGTTCTATTTGCTTGATTAGTTCTCGAGTTATGGGGAAATTTGTATTTCATTTGTATTGGAGCCCCCCCTCCTAATGTGGGAAGAGGTCCTAATTCATCACAGAAAAAATTCTTGCCTCCAAAAACACCTACACGCCAAATTTGGTTCCATTTGCTGGATTAGTTCTCGAGTTATGAGGAAATTTGTATTTCATTTGTACAGGAGCCCCTCCTCTTAAAGTGGGGAGGGGTCCTAATTCACCGTAGAAAATTTTCCTGCCCTCGAAAACCTTCACATGCCAAATTTGGTTGCATTTACTTGAATGGTTCTCGAGTTATGAGGAAATTTGTATGGAAGCCTCCCCTCTTAAAGGGGAGAGGAGTTATAATTCCTCTTACAAAGAGGGGAGCGGTCTCAATTCACCATAGAATAAATTCTTGTCACCAAAAAAAACACCCACATGCCAAATGTTGTTCTATTGCTTGATTAGTTCTCGAGTTAGGAGGAAATTTGTATTTCATTTGTACAGGAGCCCCCCCTCTTAGAGTGGGGAGGGGTCCTAATTCACCGTAGAAAATTTTCCTGCCCTCGAAAACCTTCACATGCCAAATTTGGTTCCATTTGCTTGATTAGTTCTCGAGTTATGAGGAAATTTGTATGGAAGCCCCCCCCTCTTAAAGGGGAGAGGAGTTACAATTCCCCTTATAAAGAGGGAGGGATCTCAATTTACCATAGAATAAATTCTTGTCACCGAAAACACCCACATGCCAAATTTGGTTCCATTTGCTGGATTAGCTCTCGAGTTATAAGGAAATTTGTATTTCGTTTGTATAGGAGCCCCCCCCCACTTAAAGTGGGGAGGGGTCCCAATTCATCATAGAAAAAAATTTTGTCTCCAAAAACACACACATGCCAAATTTGGTTCCATTTGCTTGATTAGTTCTCGAGTTATGAGGAAATTGGTATTTCATTTGTACAGGAGCCCCTCCTCTTAAAGTGAGGAGGGGTCCTAATTCAACATAGAAAATTTTCTTGCCCTCGAAAACTTTCACATGCCAAATTTGGTTCCATTTGCTTGATTAGTTCTCGAGTTATGAGGAAATTTGTATGGAAACCCCCCCTCTTAAAGGGGAGAGGAGTTATAATTCCCCTTATAAAGAGGGGAGGGGTCTCAAATTACCCTAGAATAAATTCTTGTCACCGAAAACACCCACATGCCAAATTTGGTTCTGTTTGCTTGATTAGTTCTCGAGTTATGCAGAAATTTGTGTTTCATTTGTATGGGAGCCCCCCCTCTTAGTGGGGGGAGGGGTCTCTAACCATCACTAAAACCTTTCCTGGCCCCAAAAACCTCTACATGCAAATTTTCACGCCGATTGGTTCAGTAGTTTTTGATTCTATAAGGAACACAGGACAGACAGACAGAAATCCATTTTTATAGGTATAGATTACATGCGTGGATACATACTACTATCACTACAAAGAGACTTACGTAGTCCTGCGTCACCTATGCGGTCGTGTCTTGTACACAACCCCTCTGATTTGGTGTTCTTTAACTAGTTAGTACCGGAAAACTAACCATTAACGATGGCACATGACCTGTCATTAGATTTTTGGTCATTACTCACAAATAAAACATAACGCCTTCGTAAAATTTTGGTCACTAATAGGCTATGAACTTAAAAAAAATCAAAGCTGTATTTTCCAAAATAAGACGAACGAAAGTGCAGCACAAAGCGGGGCTGTAGAAATTTAATTAAAATTCTCGCCTTGTTGTTATAAAATTTAGTTGCCGGCTAGGTTTAGCAGCGATTAGTGCAAGAAAGCTTTTTAGTCGTTAATGTTCTCAAATCACAAATCTCAAATTATTTCTTTAACCTTGTTGTTGAGTTGAGTTGAGTTTCTCGATGTGGTCGTTTAAAAATAATAGGTGTAAACGAGTTGGCACTCATCATCAAGCAATGGCCCAACATCGTTAAAAATACAATAAAATGCCCCAATTAGCTGCCATGGAATACGTAACTCAAGCAGGGTTGCTCACTCAGTTACACTCACATTATTATTTTTTGAATTTCTTTCTTTGATTGTTAAATTTGAATGTTTTGCCTCGTTTTACCCTACAGCTTGTACTGAAATTTGAGAATGTATTAATAGGAAAAGGAGCAATTTTAAAAGTGCTCAGGTTTTATTCAAATTTGGTGTGTTTGTTCCTAGTCGAAAAATTTTAGACCCATACTTTTTTATGTGACACTTAAGGGGGAACCCTGCTCTGGAAGACCGAAAAATAATAGATTTTCGTAAATTTTTTTCAGATACTAGAATTATGGTTAAGTGTTGGAATATTTTGGTAATTGGTTACTGTATATTTGAAGATATATTTTGTATTTTTAGGATACCAGAATAGTGATTATTATGCTGATGGCAGGTGGGCGCGTGAATGCCCTCTAGAAAATAGTTCCTTGCTGGCGGTACGTGCCGGGAAACAAGACTATCGTAGAACGGATTTCAAGAATGATTTTGAAGCTTTAGGTTAATAATTGTAAATTGTAACGTAGCGGCTTTTGACAATTCGAAAAATTACCAAAATGGCGGCAATTTTTCCAAAAGACAGGTGTTTTTTCATCAAAAATCGTCAATTGAAAGCTCATAAAAAATTGAAAAGTTGAGATATCAAAAACGGCTACGTAACAATTTGGATAATTCATTTTTACATGCTGAAAAAAAAATTCTGGCAAACCGGTCCACTAGATTCTGAGATACACGTACCACCAGCTAAAGAAACATGGTTTCGGGGAAAACGCGTTCAAAGTTTCGTACAGCAATGGACTTCCCTTGAGGTGACACCACAATATTTGCCGTAAGTTTTTAACGAGATCAGATATTAAGAAATCCTTTTGGCATGACATTTCTGAAGGTGTAAGCGTATCGAAAATGCAAAAAAATAAAATTCGATTTTTCCGACTTTCCGGAGTAGGGTCCCCCCTTAATATGCTCTCGACAACGATAATCAATTGGAACCGAGCTCTAACCAAAAAAGACCAGAATAACTGGCAACACCAATTGACTTTTTTATACGATAATACTCCATCTCATTTTGCAAAACTGGGCAACGAAACGGTTAAGTCATTTGTTTCGGAAGTTCTTCCACATACGGATTACTTCCACCTATTTGCACTTGCTGAGCAGCGCTTCAATTGTTCCGAAAATGTGAGAAAATAGGCTTTGAAAATAACAGAATTTTGTTTACTTCTCCCATAAGGATTTCACGGGAAAAGCGAAGTAAGCTGGTTTATTCCTACGACCAAAGGGCTTGGTGAATGATTTGCTTTTATAGAAGGAGACTTCTTTTGTCGTGGAATCCACAAATTACTAGAGATAGAGCATCATCAAATGTGTTTTCTTGTGTTATTGTGTTCATAAATTTCATACTTCTTGGTCCCCTGCTGAGCTTCATTTCTCCTATGTAATAGTCAAAAATAATAAGTTTTAACGTAACCAGCGTAAACTAGTTAACACCCATTACCAAGCAAAGAAACAAACACCGTTGAAGACAAACAGCACAAGCCGTAAGTTGCTTCCTTGGGGTACACCACATGTTCTCGTTCATTGCACCACTCTACCTTGGCATCAAAAAATGTTACTCGAAAGAATTATAAAGAGGAACGGTACACAATTTTTTAAACGTTGCTTCAATGTCCTTCTCTGACCTTACTTATTTTTCACTGTTTCCCCTTTATGCCTGGTCTAATTTTGTTGGATCCTATTAGCATCTTTGTTTCATTACCGTCCCACCCGTCGATTGTAAGAAACCTATCTTGAACCCAGCGTCATAGAGCAAATTTTTTTATGTAGATGTAAAAAATTTTCTCGGCAATCTAGGTAATCTATCTTTCCTAGTAGGAAAAATATCGATTGAAAAAAGTTTTTCACAAAATCTTCCACGACGGTGAAAAATTTTAAAGAAAAGTCGGAAAAACCATTTTCTAATTCTTAGGAAATGTTTGAAAGTGAATAATCTTCCGTAAAAATATTAGACCTCCATTAGATTGAGCTCCGATGCAAATCCAGCATCTGCCGGCCGGCCCAGCCTACTCACATACACTACACACATCCAGTAAGTTTAATAAAAGTTTAATTAAAAGACCGTGTTTGGACTTCCGATTGGTGTCACATTGTCCCAGAGCCGACCTTGAGCCTCCGGACCTCACGCTTGAGCTAGCCATAAAAAGAAGCTTTCGGAGCCTAGCTCCGGATGGCCCCAGTGGTTCGGCAGGGGCTGGGTCCTTCCGACACGCAACAACAGTTTGGTGAGAAGATTGGTAGACTGAATGAAACTGGGAAATTTCGATATGAGGCCAAAAATATATTGGGTAGTTCAATTGGTAAGTGGGACTCCAACTCCGACTTTCTCACTGGGCGCTTGTGTGGTAATAGTTTACTTGCCAACACACTCGGACGCACATAGCTGGATGAAGACAGGAAATTTCTCATGAGTGGCGTCAGGACGGTGACGTTTGCTGTATAGCAAACGCTGAATATGGCTGAATTGTTGCAGTTGTATCCTTACCTTCGGGGTCTGCCGATCGATTCGTATCGTTCATAACTCAGTCTTGCTGTCAGCCAATCGCCATAAGGCTCGACAGTTTGCGAAGGATGAAGCTGTGAAATCAACACGAGTATACACCATTATACGTTCCACATTTCTTCCTGTGATATGCTACTCAAAGCCTCGGAGTGGCCAAATGTGAGAAGGTGCAGTTATCCGTGGAAGACAAGCGGGTACTATCAATGCTTCAATCGCTGACCCGTTGTAAACGTGGCCAATAGGAGACCGATTTACTGTGGTGGTACGACGATGACCAACTACTCTACAGTCGTGCAATGGCGTTGCGACGTTTTCAGTGCCTGACGAAGCGAATGGAGAAGGATCCGGAATTGGTAAGAACTCTGCAAGCGACGATCAGTGAACAAATATGTGGAGGAAGGTTACATTCGAAAGCTCACCGATGAAGGGGTGAAGAAGAAAACTCAAAGACGCTGGTACTTGCCGATCTTTACCGTTACCAACCCAAATAAGTCTGGGAAAGTGCAAATTGTGTGAGAAGCCGCGACCATCGCCTACGGGAATGCCTGAACTCAGCGTTGCTGAAAGGACCGGACCTGTTAAGCTCACTCCTTGTGCTTCTACTTCAGTTCCGAGAACGTCGCTTCGGACTGTCCGGTGACAGACAGTGTTTCTTCTGGATGACCGAGAACGGTGATGCAAGTGATGACCTTCAGGGCATGTTGCTCTCCAAGCACTGCTCAGTTCGTGAAGAACATGAATGCTGAAAGATTCGTGAACCCATTGCTTGCGAAGCTATCATCAAGTCCCACTATGGCGAATTGTCGATGGTATGTTCGTTAGCGTGGATACCGAAGAACAGGCCAATGTATTGGCAAAGGACGTTAGGTACGTCCATGATCAGGGCGGCTTCGAATTCTGAAACCGGCTAAGCAACTCGAGGACGGTGTACTCACCGTGCTACAGGGAATCGACAACGAAGATAAGTGCCTCGACCTATCTCTAGAGTTGGTCACAGAGGAGGTGTTAGGTATGGGGTGGAACACTACCGGCGAGGTCTTTACATAAATACAAGATGGGTTGGATCCGTTATGATTCGGCTCTGCTGGAAGGCGAACGACGCCCCACAAAGCGAGAAGTGCTGCGTGTCCTAATGACCATCTTCGACCTGCTAGGTCTGATCTCCTACTTTCTGTCGTTTCTGAATATTCTTCCCCAACAAATCTGGCGATCCGATGTGAACGAAAAAATCTACGACAATGCTTGAGCAAAGTGGCAACTATGGTTGCAAGTTCTACCCCGGCTTGAACACGCGAACCCCGCGGTGCCAAACCTCGGATATCCCCCAGAGGAGGCCGACGATGTTCAATTACACACGATGGTCGACACCAGTGAGAACAGTATGGCTGCCACCAGCTATTCACAGTTCTGTTCAGTAACTGCGGAACCATCATTTGCTCCATAGTCGCTGCTAAATCGAGAGTCGCACCACTAAAGTTTATGTCAACCCCTAGAATGGAATTAGTTGCTGTAGTCCGGACCCACTTAGCTCGCAGGAAGGTATACTGGTTCGACTCCAGAGATGTTCTCGTCGTTGCAATCAATACGTGGGCCACCGAATTAGTGAGATCTTCGAGATTTCAGTACAACGCGAATGAAGGTAGCACTGCGCCGATGATGCCACTAAAAGGAGTTGTTTACCAAACATGTCCTCCGATCATCGATGGTTCAAAGGAGCCAACCTTTTTTAGCGCGCGGAACTAAATTGGCCGCAAATACCAACCATAAGTGGGTCAACCGATAACGAACAGCGCCCGTCGTTTCTGACTGTTCATGCATTATCGGAACTTGTCATCGCTGTCAGCAACTACCCAAGCTGTCGGACTCTCGTCAAAATTACTGCACTACTTTATCGCTTCGTTTACAGCAGTCGCTTCAAGCACGCCAAGATAATGATTCGCACGGGACCACTTACAGCAAATGAACTGCCCATCGTCGAGCGCTCGCTTATGCGGCTCGCATAACGGGGACGTTGCAGCTTGACGAGATCGCTGCCAACCAAAAAACCCGAAATTCGGATTCAGCCACGAGCACCGTTTTGAAAACAAGCTCACTCTACCAACTAACATCATGGCTAGATGAGCACGGGATTATGCGCATGCGGACACGCATTGTCCATGCGTGAAGTCATCGACGAACGAAGAATCGAAAAGCGTTGGGGAATGTTAGCCATCTGCCGCACCGGGGTTGTGTACTCGCTAAGCACAAGCTCATGCATGATGGCGATCCGCGATTTCATTGCTTTGATACTCGCCAAAAAATATACAGTGACTGTGGCACAAATTTCGTAGATGCAAATCGAGGGCTGAGGCAGCGCAGCAACGCACTCAATCAATACGAGCTGATGAAGCAGTTTGCTAGAAATCGATGCTCAACTCACCACTGTCGCCCCACATATGGGCGGTAGCTGGGAGCGACTCATCCGCATCGTTAAAAATAACCTCATGGCAGTCTGGTCCGCGAAAAGACCATCCGATGAGGTCCTTCGCAACCTGTTATCGGAAATAGGAAAAACCGTCAACTCACGTCCCTTTAGACACGTGCCGATAGATGAGGAGTCGGGTCCTTCACTGACGCCGAATCAAGACTTGTTCAATGGCTCGAAGTTGTTTAGTATTCTCGACGATGGTGGTGCCATAATCTGGCAGTATTGGTGCACGTCACAGATTTTGGCGAACAAGTTTTGAGGGGAGTGTTGGCCATACTGGCCTTTCTGCACCTTCCCATAATTGGTGGATTCTGCAGACATGTTGATAGTATCTATTAACCGTTTATTCCCATTTTATTACTTGCTATAAAATTATAAATTCTATGCTCAAAGCATTCACAGGAAAGCTACTATGACTGGACCTATCGCCAATTGCTGTCTCGGTAGTTAACATAAAACCGATAAAAGGACTTTAAAGCAAACTAAACGTAAGTAGGATCTTTAACCTATAAGCTGGACCTGCTGCGCACGATTACTCAGAATGATCATTCTGACCATATATATTCAAAATTAATAGTTTTATTCTGAGTCTTATGAAATATTATGTAACCCAAAACATGTATATCGCTCATAGGAAAATTATACTGACGGAGAATTATAATTTCAGAAATTGCCGTTGAATTAAATTTGATGATTTGATCAAAACGCATCATTTGTCGTGGTTTTTGCGGTTCAGCCTTTCATTCGATTTGTGCCAACGTCGATCATCCGGTGCTGCAGATATTAGGCGAGCACAAGCGAAACATATTCTGGATGTGTAATGCTAGCGCCGACTTGTTTTCCAATAAGCACTTCAGAAGCATTACTTTCCACGAGGGTTCTGATCAGGTCGAATTACCAAATGCAATGGTGTCAATGCAGGCTTATATAGTTAAACTAAGCTCAACAATCAAGACACTTGCAGCTAAAGTAGAAAACAACATCCCAACAGCTCGACCATCTGCGCTCCCTCCTGCACCCTTTCCGAATCGAGTAAATACTCCTGTCAATGCTCCTAAACGCAGATGTATGGAAGACAATAGCAACCACTGCACTGGAACGATTCAGACGGTTTCCATGAATGACAATGTTGTTCGCTTTCCACCCAAACACTTCTTCGGAAAACGACATTAGAGCTCTGGTGCGTGAATGCTTAGGACTGAGCGCTGATGCGAATCTGAGGGTTGTGAAGCTCGTTCCCAAAGGGAAAAGATCCATCATCACTACGTTTCGTGTCGTTAAAAATTGAAGTTGCTTCGGAACTTAAAGATATTCCACTTTCAAGCGACACCCGACCCGAAAACGTGTACTTTCGGAAATTCGAGGACCGGGACGCACCGCAGTTGGCACTATGGAAACCCAGGAACCACCCACCACAGTCGCACAGGTGAAGCCAGCGATCACCAGTCGTCCCGGCCCTGTGTGTGGGAGTGGTGAAAGGGTTATCCGTCGCCTGCCTTGGAACAACCCGCTATAGCTATCAAGATACGAAGCACGCCTGATGCTGATTGGACTGGACACTAGGAATCAGCAACCAGGAGAAATCTGTGCCGAGCAATCCTTGCAGCTGATTTCCTAATGACGAGGGCTGATTGTCCATGGCTCAGTCTACGGGCTCAACCATGACCTCTTCGTAGCAGAATGTTTCTCCAAGTACCGTTTCGAACCAAATTATCATTAGGACAACTATATGTCTGTTGATATAAACAATAAATGTAAATGTAAGAAAAATGTAAAGTATATAATTGACCTGAAATAATATATATTGAATTGTTCATTTTACGCGTGGGGAGGATGTGGCATCCTAATATTTATACGATATTGGAGGATTTGCTTCTAGTGTGCAACCGGCATAGAAAGAAAGTATCGGAATTGGTTGATAGTACCTCGTGTGAATGGGAGGAGAGTCAGTCACTGGTGAGGTGAGACGTTAAACATGCAAGATATCACAGGTGGTATGAACCAGGAGGTAGTTGTTTTGAGTAATTGCATCATTAAGAAAGATTTAGTACTTGTTGAGGAGTCGGAGATGTTTTTATGCAGGAAGAGCGCAACAGACCACCGCTCAGTGTAAAAGGAAAATGGAAAGGAAATTTTGCATCTCAAAACTAATTACTATTAGAGAAACAAATAGTTTTTTTCAACAAAGGTCATCTTGATACATGAATATTTTGCTAGATTTTGCTTTATACGAAAACTTTGAATATATCCTATACATTCTAACGAAATTAAAACGCTGGTCGTGAACCTAGCCACGTGTATCTTCCAGGTAATTTGATGAGGGCACGACAATGTCACCTTAAATTAAAAAATCATCACGCAACGATAAAGCAATGAGTCATAGAATTTAACTACGGTGCTTTTGATTCATTTTAAAACCGGTTTCCTTCACCGTCAGCGAAGCGAGTTTTAATTCATCTTGACTTGTAGGGCTTAGGCTTATTCATCAAATATTAACTAACAGGACAATGGATTAAAATTGAATTGGATTACATTTATCGTGCCTGATTCGGATTCCAAACTGCGTTGTTAGAAACAATCTTGAACGTCATTTGAAGTTCTAAACCAGAATCCATCTTCGTTAACGTATTTCGACCATGTCCATTAATGAATGTCATTTATTTAAATTTAAAACTACAGCTTTAAAGCAGACAACTTTTTATTGAAAAGAAACTTAAAAACACACTAACACTATCACTGAGATGGCTCAAGGGGCAGATTGTTCTTCTGGGCATACTCCAGCCAGGATCCGACATAATTTTTAACACTGAAAAACAAACCAAGTGAGTGAAGAAACAACCGTACTTACTTAATGCGAAAGAAATCCATACTTTTTGAATCCCAACTTATCCGCTTGATTGGCCGCTTCGCCGGCCCGCACTCCCGAGCGACAGGAAAAGATCACCGGATCGTTAACAGCCGGCTTCTTCCGACCATATTTAGCTTCGAACGCATCCGGACTCAGCTTCAGCTCCTCGGTTACGGTTTTGACTAAAACAAAGCGAATCAAACATTAATTAGTCTTAAGATTAATTTGTCTTAAGGACACCCTTACGGGGAATATTGATGCTGGTCGGAATGACCCCGGTGTCGGCCAGTTCCTGTCGTTCGCGAACATCGATCAGCAGCTTTTCCGGGTGATTCGGTAGATCGACGATTTCATCGTACGTGGCAACCAGGCTCGGGTCGATGCAGTTTTTATCAAACTTGTTCGTAGCGCAATCAGCCGAACAGAATCGCAAACCTACAACAAAAGTTGCAACCGTTGACCAAAGAACGATACGTACAGATAGTGCCATTGCTTCTTTAGGTCCTCCTTGTGTGAGCCTGAGCAGTTTCAGTGTTCGGGTTGAACTGAGCTCTTCGAAGCGAAGCGCTCAGTCCTGCCTCTGGACTGAACCTTTATGATGACCATTGATGTGCATGTTTGAGTGTTGACTTATTTCTAGTTCACAGACTTGACTGGCATCATGTCAGTCAGGTCAGTGTGTTGATTCATGCACATGATGAGAACAAAATTAAAAGAAATATAAAAACTTACCGCCGGTAGGAGCATTCGGGCTGACTTGCAACTTTTTCAGGTTTTGCTGGGCAAAATAGCTTACCACAGGAAGCTGATTCGCTAAGCAACTGTATCGGTTCACTTTGGTAAAGTTTTGCACCACTGCTCTTGAGCCTGCTTGCTCCACTCGCAGCAACGGCAGGAGCCGTCGCCGGAATCCAGCTAAACCACCACCGGCAATCATGGTTCTGCTGATTGTTTTAATGGAGAGACCGTTTTGAGCGAAAGTGTAAATTTGACTGACTGATTTTATGTATTTACCTTTTCGTTAGTATTACTTTATATCTAGAATACACTTGGACACTTTGTTAACTATGTATTTCTTCGTGATCACTAGTAGATACCACTTACAGCATGCGGTCAGTACGTATTCGTCGGACGCACGGAAGCTAACGTAATCATTACTTATTTTTCTCTTAAAGAAACGTCATGAAAAAGCTGTAAAAAATGCGGTATTCAAAGTGCTCATGCTTTACTGTTTACATTGCTTTCATTATGAAATGTAATAAAAACATCATTAACTTAAATCTCTTTCTATTTCACACGCAAGCAAGATAGCTCTGTTAAGGGGATTTTACAAAAATCTTTCGCAGTGTGCCATCAAAACATATGTTTCTCATGTCGTATTAAATCAGTGTTGGTGAATGCCTGCTGTTAGATTAGGGTGAAGCATGCTATGTTTACTATGTTACGGAAACTTTTTTGACGTTAGATTAATATGCTCATGCATTAACGACGAGGTCGTCAGAGTCCATTTATGTCAGTCAGTATGGCACCGAATATCACCCTTCCCTTCCCTTCTTCAATGTACCAACATGCTCCCATTGATTCGGGAAACCATCTGAAAAAAATAAAATTAGTTCAACTAATCCGCTAGCCGTAATGAGATCTCGCAACTCGAAGCACTAAACGTTGCATTCTATAGGTTCTATTACTTTTTGGGACAGAAGTTACACTAAATACTGAGATTTCTGCCCAATTAATATTCATCACTATATTTTCACCTTTTCGCCGTCGGTTTTTCATTAATTTTTTTCGGCCGTTCCAGTCGTCACATCACTCACGAAACTTAACTTGAGACACAGAAAACTTTAATTTTTCACCCGAGCAGTTAGTTGGTAAGATATTATAATGGTTTCGCAGAAACTGTTCGCTTGAATTGATAGGAAAAACTTCACTTCGTTTCGATTGCAATTCCGAATCCGCGACCGTCGTTGTTGATACGTTTCCAAGGAAACGGACGCATATATCGGGTGATGCCAACGTGAACATTTGAGCATGAGGGTCGTAGTGCGTCGATAATATATACTTATAAAATTCGCCGATGATAAAATTCACCGTAAACAACATTTTGTGTGATAGAATTACTGTCGGATCTAGTTCAACAGCAAAAATAGATTCTACGTTTCATAATTGTTCATAACAGATTATTACCTGCTACTAGCGACTCAGCATAAAATTAGCATAAACAAAACGGTAGTGGCAACAAGTACTGAAATCAGTAAAAAAGCAGTTGGTCTCTGACGACCTTCACTTTAAACCGCACTCTTTTCTTAAGCCCCACTTTGATTCCGTTTTTAAAATAGGTAGGGTAAGCAACCAACTTTAATTTATCTAAGCCGATCAATGCTTCCTCCAACTTCTTTCAAGCGATGGGTTGACTAAGTGGGGGATATCAACATACCAATCTTCGTGTTCACATTAGTTATTCAAGCCGTTATCCCTGAAAATCGCTATTATTAAGCTAAACTTCTGATTTTTTGCGTTAGAAATTAGTGCGCTAGAACTAATTTCAATCATGCGGAACGCTGGTGCTTTCTTAAGCAGTCCTAAATTCATCATATTTTTTTGTCAAAAACACAGTAAATTATGTTCGTATAAGAACACATTTTGAAGAAAATATGAACAATAGACACTGCATTTTCAGCTTATTTATTTTGAACTGAATAAAATTGGCGCCCATGATTAATCCGTTCCTCGCCCCTACAATATATTTTTATAAACCTTACGCTTACGAATAAACAAAGTGATTTTTTCATACATGAAGCGACAATTGTCTGAGGCAGTACAGTCCAAGAAGTAATTTTGCTTGAAAGTATAAGAGAGACAAGGAGATAGAGCGAAAACGAGGAAGAGAAAAATAGATAGTGAAAGGGAGTCAAGGTAACAAAGAAAGCTAGGGAAGGAGAGGAAGAGAGTGAGAAAAAGAGGGATAGAGAAGAGAGGCATATAGGAACAGAAAGAAAAAAAAGCGAGATAGAGGGAAAGGGAAAGAGAAGGAAAATCGAAAGAAAGCGAGAGAAAAAGAGAAAGAATGAGTTTGAAAAAGAGACAGAAAGAAACCAAGGAAGAGTGAAAGGCACAGTGAAAAAGAGATAAAAAAGAGATAAAAGAAGTAACAAAGTGAAGAAGAAAGAACGACAGAAAGGAAGAAATTAGCAGATAAAAGGAATACAAAAAATGAAAGAAGGGAATAGGAAGAAAAAAAGAAAGAGCGAATAAAAGAACGAAAGGAAGAGCGAATGAAACAGAGAGAAAGTGTACGAGAGAAAAAATAAGCAAGAAAAAAAGTGATAGAAAGATAAGCTGATAAAGCGACAAAGAAGAAAATTAAGAAACAGAGAGAGAGAGAGCGAGAGAGAGAGAGAGAAAGAGAAACAGAAAGAGAGGAAACGATGAGAGAAACAGAAAGAGAGGAAAACGGTGTAAGAGAGAAACGATGTGAGAGAGAAATGGAAAAAAACTGCGTTCGAGAGAAACGGCGTAAGAGAAACAGTGAGCGAGAAAAATACAGCGTGAGAAACAGAGACAAACAGACAGACTGGACAGACTGGACAGACAGACAGACTGGACAGACAGACAGACTGGACAGACAGACAGACTGGACAGACAGACAGACTGGACAGACAGACAGACTGGACAGACAGACAGACTGGACAGACAGACAGACTGGACAGACAGACAGACTAAACAGACAGACAGACTGGACAGACAGACAGACTGGACAGACAGACAGACTGGACAGACAGACAGACTGGACAGACAGACAGACTGGACAGACAGACAGACTGGACAGACAGACAGACTGGACAGACACACAGACTGGACAGACAGACAGACTGGAAAGACACACAGACTGGACAAACAGACAGACTGGACAGACACACAGACTGGACAGACAGACAGACTGGACAGACAGACAGACTGGACAGACAGACAGACTGGACAGACAGACAGACTGGACAGAGTGGACAGACAGACAGACTGGACAGACAGACAGACTGGACAGACAGACAGACTGGACAGACAGACAGACTGGACAGACAGACAGACTAGACAGACAGACAGACAGACAGACAGACTGGACAGGCAGACGGACTGGACAGGCAGACAGACTGGACAGACAGACAGACTGGACAGACAGACAGACTGGACAGACAGATAGACTGGACAGACAGACAGACTGGACAGACAGACAGACTGGACAGATGGACAGACCGGACAGACAGACAGACTGGACAGACAGACAGACAGACTGGACAGACAGACAGACTGGACAGACAGACAGACTGGACAGACAGACAGACTGGACAGACAGACAGACTGAACAGACAGACAGACTGGACAGACAGACAGACTGGACAGACAGACAGACTGGACAGACTGGACAGACAGACAGACTGGACAGACAGACAGACTGGACAGACAGACAGACTGGACAGACAGACAGACTGGACAGACAGACCGACTGGACAGACAGACAGACTGGACAGACAGACAGACTGGACAGACAGACCGACTGGACAGGCAGACAGACTGGACAGGCAGACAGACTAGACAGACAGACAGACTGGACAGGCAGACAGACTGGACAGACAGACAGACTGGACAGACAGACAGACTGGACAGACAGACAGACAGACTGGACAGACAGACAGACAGACTGGACAGACAGAGAGACTGGACAGACAGACAGACTGGACAGGCAGACAGACTGGACAGGCAGACAGACTGGACAGGCAGACAGACTGGACAGGCAGACAGACTGGACAGACAGACAGACTGGACAGACAGACAGACTGGACAGACAGACAGACTGGACAGACAGACAGACTGGACAGACAGACAGACTGGACAGACAGACAGACTGGACAGACAGACAGACTGGACAGACAGATAGACTGGACAGACAGACAGACTGGACAGACAGACAGACTGGACAGACAGACAGACTGGACAGGCAGACAGACTGGACAGGCAGACAGACTGGACAGGCAGACAGACTGGACAGGCGGACAGACTGGACAGACAGACAGACTGGACAGACAGACAGACTGGACAGACAGACAGACTGGACAGACAGACAGACTGGACAGACAGACAGACTGGACAGACAGACAGACTGGACAGACAGATAGACTGGACAGACAGACAGACTGGACAGACAGATAGACTGGACAGACAGACAGACTGGACAGACAGACAGACTGGACAGACAGACAGACTGGAAAGACAGACAGACTGGACAGACAGACAGACTGGACAGACAGACAGACTGGACAGACAGACAGACTGGACAGACAGACAGACTGGAAAGACAGACAGACTGGACAGACAGACAGACTGGAAAGACAGACAGACTGGACAGACAGACAGACTGGACAGACAGACAGACTGAATAGACAGACAGACTGGACAGACAGACAGACTGGACAGACAGACAGACTGGACAGACAGACAGACTGGACAGACAGACAGACAGACTGGACAGACAGACAGACAGACAGACTGGACAGACAGACAGACTGGACAGACAGACAGACTGGACAGACAGACAGACTGGACAGACAGACAGACTGGACAGACAGACAGACTGGACAGACAGACAGACTGGACAGACAAACAGACTGGACAGACAGACAGACTGGACAGACAGACAAACTGGACAGACAGACAGACTGGACAGACAGACAGACTGGACAGACAGACAGACTGGACAGACAGACAGACTGGACAGACAGACAGACAGACTGGACAGACAGACAGACAGACAGACAGACAGACTGGACAGACAGACAGACTGGACAGACAGACAGACTGGGCAGACAGACAGACTGGACAGACAGACAGACTGGACAGACAGACAGACTAAACAGACAGACAGACTGGACAGACAGACAGACTGGACAGACAGACAGACTGGACAGACAGACAGACTGGACAGACAGACAGACGGACAGACTGGACAGACAGACAGACTGGACAGACAGACAGACAGACAGACTGGACAGACAGACAGACTGGACAGACAGACAGACTGGGCAGACAGACAGACTGGACAGACAGACAGACTGGACAGACAGACAGACTAAACAGACAGACAGACTGGACAGACAGACAGACTGGACAGACAGACAGACTGGACAGACAGACAGACTGGACAGACAGACAGAGAGACTGGATAGACAGACAGAGAGACTGGATAGACAGACAGACAGACTGGACAGACAGACAGACTGGACAGAAACACAGACTGGACAGACAGACAGACTGGACAGACAGACAGATTGAACAGACAGACAGACTGGACAGATAGACAGACAGATTGGACAGACAGGTTGGATAGACAGACAGACAGACTGGACAGACAGACAGACAGACTGGACAGACAGACAGACAGACAGACTGACTGGACAGACACACTGGACAGACAGACAGACTGGACAGACAGACAGACTGGACATACAGACAGACTGGACAGACAGACAGACTGAACAGGCAGACTGAACAGACAAACAGACTGGACAGACAGACAGACTGGACAGACAGACAGACTGGACAGAAACACAGACTGGACAGACAGACTGGACAGACAGACAGACTGAACAGACAGACTGAACAGACAGACTGAACAGACAGACAGACTGGACAGACAGACAGACAGACTGGACAGACAGACAGACTGGACAGACAGACAGACTGGACAGACAGACAGACTGGACAGACAGACAGACTGGACAGACAGACAGACTGGACAGACAGACAGACTGGACAGACAGACAGACAGACTGGACAGACAGACAGACTGGACAGACAGACAGACTGGACAGACAGACAGACAGACTGGACAGACAAACAGACTGGACAGACAGACAGACAGACTGGACAGACAGACAGACTGGACAGACAGACAGACTGGACAGACAGACAGACAGACTGGACAGACAGACAGACAGACTGGACAGACAGACAGACTGGACAGATAGACAGACTGGACAGACAGACAGACTGGACAGACAGACAGACTGGACAGACAGACAGACAGACTGGACAGACAGACAGACTGGACAGACAGACAGACTGGACAGACAGACAGACTGGACAGACAGACAGACTGGACAGGCAAACAGACTGGACAGACAGACAGACTGGACATACAGACAGACTGGACAGACAGACAGACTGGATAGACAGACACACTGGACAGACAGACAGACTGGACAGACAGACAGACTGGACAGACAGACAGACAGACAGACAGACAGACAGACAGACTGGACAGACTGGACAGACAGACAGACAGACTGGACAGACAGACAGACTGGACAGACAGGACAGACAGACAGACAGACTGGACAGACAGACAGACTGAACAAACAGACAGACTGGACAGACAGATAGACAAACAGACAGACAGATTGGACAGACAGACAGACGGGACACAGACAGACGGGACAGACAGACAAACGGGACAGACAGACAAACGGGACAGACAGACAGACGGGACAGACAGACAGACAGACAGACAGACAGACGGGACAGACAGACAGACGGGACAGACAGACGGGATAGACAGACAGACAGATATGGTTAAAATCTAATCGAAAATGCAGTCCAAAATCTGGTCTAGAACCTAATTAAAATCTGTTCCAAAATTTGATATAAAATCTAGAACAAATTTGAAAGAAATTGTGCTCCGCGATCTAGTCCTGGTCCAAAATACGGTCCTGGTCCAGAATCTGAGTTCTAAACCTGATCTGAAATCTGGTTGGTGGATTAAAATGTGATCAAAAATGTGGCCCAGAACCTGAACCCAAGTTTGTTTCAAAATTTGGTCTAAAATTTTGGTCTAAAAAATCTGGTCCGGCATCAGGCCAAGGCCCACAATCTGGTACAGAATGTGTACCAAAATTTGATCCAAAATGTGGTCCAAAGTATCCAAAATCTGGTCCAAATCTGATAAAAATGTTATCCAAGATCTGGTTCAGATCCAGAATGTTCCAGGTTCAGAATCTGATCGAAAATGAGTTCTAAAGTGTGATTTAAAATGAGGCTTACCGTCTTATCCAAAAGCTGGCCCAAACCTGATAAAAATGTGGTCCAAAATCTGGTCCGGAATCAGATACAGGTCCAGAATGTGGTCCAAATCAGGTCTAGAACAGGGGTTCAAAATTCAATCCAAAATCTGGTCAAAAATCTGATCCAAAATGTTCATAATTTTGATAGAATTAACTTCGTTTAAAATAACAACAAAATGCTTGAAAAGTTGAAAATATTTCGAACCAAAATAGAGGAAACCGAAAATAGGGAATGTTGCTGATTCGTCGTAATTGCCTATTCCCGTCCTATCCAACATTAATTATTAAAAATATCAACGATTTCTATTACACAATGCACAATTAGTTATTCCCTAATATCATACGCGATCAATCAAAGTAAGCTGAGATTTATTTAAATGACATTTTTCATTGAAGAATTCCTAGCAGCCAAATTTCCTACGTTTTTTCGTGCGACGAAGAAGAAAATGTCGACTAATCGTTTTAATTTCCGTCATTCATAAAATTAAAATAACTCACGCAACTCATTGTCGTTATTCTGCAACCGGCAAAACTTGCATGACCTGCAGAAATTTTGCAGAATAACATTCGTCATGCCGTCCTACACAAAAACACGCGCGCTAGCTTCGTAAATATTATTTTGATTTTTAGTTCGGACGATGAAAACTTTTGATGGACGGATTTCAAAACAGTACGACGAAATTAAGATATAAAGTCAGTTACGTAATTTGAATAAAATGTTTTAATAATCGCTTTTTAGTGAATTCAAAGGGCATGGATCGGAAGGTAAGTGTGTTTGAGTCAAATCAGCAGCAGAACTTTTGAAGTATTTATTAAATCCACCTAAGAAATGATGAAAATTAGAGTGGCTTTCCTTACTACGACGGGAATTAGAAATAAACTCTAATAATTCATAAATGGATTCAAGAACGAATAATTCTAAAATGTCACTTAACACGTATTTGCACTCAAAATTCATTGTAGGGTAAAAGTGTTAGTAGTCCTCGTATATGAATCTTAACTTATTGTGTTGCGTTGAACTATTAAGATTAATGTGGTTGCGCACATGTTACGTTCAGGACATCAAACTCGTTTAGATTGACAGAAAAGAATACAGTTCGTGACCGTTTGGTACGGAAGGATCTGGTCACAGTTTTACAAAAATGGAAACAAATGAAATCGTCAACTATGATAATCCTTAACGTTTATGCATTTGTTCAAGAGTGAATTTGTAAATGTAATTTGCAGTGTTCAATTCGTAGAAAGATTTCTGACCAATCAATAAAAATATCATTCGAATTGGTTGAGGAATGTCCGAGTTATTAGCACTCAAAATATATCATTTTTTCGTGACGATCGCATTTTTAGATTTTTCTTTTAATTTGGGATTTGATATTACTATAAGACACTTGGTATGCTACATAAATGGATTATCGCAATGGTTAATCAGCCCACACAGAAGACAGACGAGAATAGTAACCACTTCCATCCGATGGCGTTTTCGCCTCGTGTTTGATACCTACGAAGCGTTTGCACCTCTCCAAAGGTCCAAAGGCAAAACGCTTGCCTGCGGGTTTGTGTCCTGTCTACTTCGCCGCTACCAGCATTGCTCTTTTGACGTTATGCTTTGCATACGAAATCGTGTATGTTCGTACCAAGGGGTTGTCGAGTTATCATGGTTTTGTACAAAACATAAGACCATATGCGAACATTAAACATAAAAGTACCGGAAAAATCGCACAAAAATTTGAATGGAACGAAAAACGTATCCAAACCAATGACCAATAATTAGGTTACCCGTTCAATTAGTCAGGACTTCGCAGCCCCCCGGTTCATACGCGGTCATCAGCGTAACTGGACGGCAGCGCCACCACCGAGGAATGCAGCAAGCTCATTCTAGTGTGCCAAGAGAAAAGTGGAAGTCGGGTAGTGATAGCGCTGGATTATTTTCACTAAAATCGTCTGTTTAAATCGAACGTAAGTGCTGAAAAATGGTTTCGAAATGAGCGGTAATATGTGAGAAACCGATTGTGATAACCGTCGTTGGTGAAAGGGATCGGGAAGATCGAGAAATTCAAACTTGAATTGGCAGCGACTGCGGTCGCTGCTGGTCGGTGATTTATTTTCTCGAGTAAAAGGCAAATAGGCTGCACGATTCTTGTGTTTAGTTGCTGAATTTCGTAGAATTGTGCTTGATTTGAGTACTTAAATGCAGTGGGAAGATTTTTTCAAGGTGCTCTTCAAGAATATGCGTAGCTAAAAATGTCAATGAGAATCGCAAATCGCACATTCCATTCATAGTATTTTTTCCTCATAAATATCATGATACACGCACACATCGCTGGGTGTAATGCGATCTCTACTACAGGCCTGAGATGACACGCACACCGCTCCGTTGCCGCCGATAAACGGATTCCGTTTGCCATGGAATGCCACAGAATTGCTAGCTAGCTGTAGCTATAGTGTTGATGTTGGTAAAGTGCCTCGTTTGGAGAGCACTGTATCGAAGGCATCGTAAAGCTTATAGGGACGACGAGTTGAATTTTTGTCCGAGAGGGTCCGGGAAGGTGGTCCGCGGCAATCGAGGTGGTAAAGAAGAAATCTGCGATATGTTATGAGCTTACCTCACTGGCGGCGGGCGGTGAAGTTCGTACGGGAGAGAACGAGACGGGATGTGGTGTTTGTTGTTCGCTTGGCCGCAAGAATGCGAGCAGGCTTAAGAAGATTAAGAAGAACAGTGTCGCATTTCAAGTATTTTTTTTCTTCGTTATTGCTGTCTATACACGCATTCCTTTCGGTACAAAGGGGGTACGCAGCGGTGATGAATTTCTCAATACAAGTTTTGCAGTGAGTGTTTGTAAGAGAATATAAACAACCGCAGCCGGCAGCCAAAAATGTCGTGTTGTTTCTGTCGATTTCGTGTCGAGTGCAGTGAAAGTACATTAACATTAACATTCTGGTGAGAAGCGGATTAGCTGAGCTTTCAAAACGTGCAATCGGTCAGTATGGTAATCTACCGTTGGGGCCTATTTTTAGCCTACTTTGATTGATAAAATTGCGCTACTGCGCTATGGAACGATAACCGTTGTCAACGGAACGGTGTACTGTAGGCGAAGCAAGCGGCCGTGCCAGAGCCGTCAGTCAATTGGCAAGTGGCGTTATGCAATTTGCGACTACCGTTTTGAGAAGTGTGGAATTTCAAGCTCGGCAATTCGAGGCCAGTAGCGGAGCCAAACCAACTATGATTAATGATCGACACGAAGCGCCCGCACCACCGGCACTGGCACCGGCACCGGCACCGTCCGGCCTGAGGTGGAGTGAACATTGATAAGTGATACTTGTGCGGCGACAGTCGTCGATGGTGTTTGGAAATTGAAAACAATCAGCTCACTGGCCACAAGTTGAAGGTTATTCAAGTGCGATTGGTGGGAAGGATTTGGAGAATTGCGCAAGAAAAAACTAAAAAAAAAAATTGACAATTTGTGTTGGTGTTATTGGCGAATAATTATGAGTCATAGTGTTGTAAGTTTTATGATTCGGGCTTGGGCTGCGATGGCACAAATCTTCCAACTGCTTGCGGAATTTAAGTTGACGTTACTGATTTGAGAAATATACGGTTGTGACTCACGAGACCCTACACGAATGCAAAAAGTTGTGATTCCAATGGTTTAATATTTCCGGTTCAGAGTATGCAGTTATAAACAAAAACAAATACGTCTGGGTCGTGCTAAACTGAGTTACTATACAATGTTTGGTTCTGCATCATATTTAGAAACAGAACTGGGGAATAATTTATAACAATATGCACAAGTTTGTCTGCATTTGATGAATCATCCAACATAATGGCAAAGAAAACTGAGTTTTAATAGAAAACCAGGACTACCAGGAGAGCAGAAACGGAACGGAGATGTTTCATATTGAAACTGTTGGTTTCATATTAAAACTTTTGGTGATGGAAAAACTGTAAACTTGAGAGAATGTGGAACGTTTAATGCCGAATACAACTCAATTTAGTGCTCAAACTCCATCTGAATAGTTTAAACAGACCAGTCAGACTATCTGGAAAGAAGACCGACCTACTGAGGAAGGTTGAAGAACTACGGTCTACGTAGTGATTTAGGCAGGTGTAGCACAAGAAATACGTGAATTGTTCTTGTTTGTTCCGCCCCTCCATCAATTGTAGAACCATCGTTTCTAAAAAATAATAATATTAATGCCTGACCGCATTTCAAGGTCAAAGACTAAAAACACGAGTTTGGTCGGAACGGAGCCTTTCTCCGAAAAACCCGCACTGAGAATCGCGGCCTAACACGGTGACGGACGAACAATGTCACACGCAGTACCTTGCAAGTCGTAAGGGCCTGCATAGTGTCGTCGTCCTGAAAGTAAAAACAAGTTAGATTTAAACTTCTCGGTCGGTTGTAATCTACAGTAGACGGAGGAAGAGGCACAATTTGTGTGTAAAAAACCCAGCCAGACGCTACCTTGATAAGTGGGTTTTGCTGTCTCCTTCTGTCCAGCGCCTCTGTGATTCTTAGGTACACGGGTACCAGTGAGCCACATGCCCTGGCGGGTGACGTGGGTTCAAATCCGGTTTTAATCTTAGATTATAGCTTGGTTCGACCCATGCATCTTCCAGCATTGGACAAAAGGTAGGAGTCATAACGACTACTTGCTAAGCATAGCTACCAACCCCCCCCCCACTCACCTTCCCGCTCTTTCCCCTCCACTCAAAAAAAAAGTCAGACGATAGTTGAAGCAGAGTTAGCAGAAACGTTACGCAGTTCAGGTGCCCGCTTTATGAAAATATTCAGGCAACTATCACGACATAACGCCGATAAACGCCACCTACAATGTACTGCTTTCCCAGATGTTGTTAAGCATGCTGTCACTGATAGCTCGAAGATTCGTAGGTTTCACGGGAACTCGCGCTTCTCTTAACAAAATTTTCACCAACCGGCAGACTCTGCCGAAACGTCATGCCTACATACACTGTACATTATATAATTATAGAATTCAAAGCAGCATACTATTCAGTCGATCGAAACCAGCCATGGCAGATAACGCACGAACGTACGGATTTCCGAAGCAACTTGGAATCCATTGAAGTGGTTCTGTGTGTGTCTCGGGAGCAATTTCGAGCTCTTTCGAGACCTGGTGAGCGTTGAGACAAGATGATGCCTAATGCTGATACTATTTAACATTACCCTTGATGGATTGATTCGACGATTCCACGGATGGGTTTAGAAGTAGAGGAAACGCAGGGCAACGTTAGACTTAAATCCAAAGCTAAGATTGGGGTAAACTAAACGTTTCGAAGACCGAATCCATGAAAGGTAGAGTCTTGAACGAGATGAGTGTGTTCTCCACGGACGGAAATTGGAACGGAGGTGGTAAATGAGTTTGTGTACTTGAGATAGCTAGTGACCACGGAAAATACCTCGAGTAAGGGCATCCAGTGGAACATTCAAACATTAATTAGGCTTACTTTGCCATTCACAAGGCGCCATGATCAAGAAGTATACTCAGCTGTACGAAACTGATAATGTACAATTGTACAGTATAAATAGAATACTGTGGGTGGCCCCAACACTCTCTGCTAATCAGAACCGTAGCGTGGCATTGTGGCGCCCCTGGCGAAGACCAGATTTAGCACTCCCTCGTTTCTTGAATCCATGTTCTATCTGATAAGCTTTTAAACTACCAATCAGATTCTGAACCTGGACCAAATTATGGACCACATTTTGCATCAGTGCTTGTTCCAAATTTTGTATCAAATTTTAGAGCAGATTTGGCTGAATTCTGGATCAGATTTTGAACCACATTTTTCCACACATTCCGGATCTGGACTAGATTTCGAACCGCATTTTTATCAACTCATGTTTCAGATTTTAGAATAGATTTAGACTGGATTCTAGACCAACTTTTGGGCCACATTTTTTATCAGATTTTTGACCAGCTTTTGAATCATATTAGATTTGGACCAAGATTTTAGACCTGGTCTGAATCACATTCTGGACATTACATTAGATTCTAAAACAAATTTTGTACATCATATTTATCACATTTGGACCAGATTTTGAATAAGATTTTGACTACATTTTTAATCACTTTGTAGACCTCATTTTTGATCAGATTTTGGGCCTGAACAAGATCTCGGAGCTGCACCAGATTCTAGGTCAGATTTTGGACCAAATTTTGGACTAAATTCTAGACCAAAACCAGTTTGTGGAGTTTGACCCAATTCTGGACCACATTTTTATCAGATTTTAGATCAAATTTGGGTCCAGATTCTGGAACTAGAAGAGATTATAGAGCAGATTTTGGGTTACATTTTTGATCAGATTTTAATCCACCAACCAGATTTCGGATCAGGTTCTGAACCAGATTCTGGACCTGGACCGTATTTTGGGCCTGAACTATATGTATTGCGGACCACATTTTTTATGAAATTTAGTTCCACATTTTAACTAAATACTAGACCAGATTTTGGATTACATTTTTAGTTAAATTTTGGCCATATTTTGTACCAGATTCTGGACTTGAACCAGATGTTGGACCTTCCTCAGATTCTGGATCAGATTTTGGCCCACATGTTTATCAAACCAGGCTTTGGATTTGGGACCAAATTTTTTATCAAATGCGGGACCAGATTTTGAGCCACATACTAGATGAAGATCCGGTTTTGAGTCTGGACCAGTTTCTGTAGCACATTTTTAATCAGATTTTGGGCCATATTTTGTTCAAATTTTGAACCAGACTCTTAAACTGGACCAGATAATAAACTAGATCTTGGACTACATGTTAGATCAGATTTTTTATCAGATTTTTAACCAGCAACCAGATTTTAGATTATATTTTGGACCAGATTCTGGTCTTGGACCATGTTTTAGATCTAGCCTATACCGTGGACCGCATTTTTTTAACAAACTTTATTTCAGATTTTGGAACACATTTGGACTAGATTGTAGACCATGTCTTGGTACACATTTTTTGAATCTAGTTTTGAATCAGATTCTAGACCTGATTCCAGTGCGTCCTAGCGTGACACAGTGCCGGTCTTGGGGAAGACCCTTACGAGAGTATGCTTTTAGGGAGAGGTTCAGGCCGTTTTAGAGCCAGAGCGGTGAGTAGCTTGGATTACTGGATCAGACTCTTTTCCGGAGACTTTCAGATTCGACGACCGAGCGTAATTTCCGCCGGCGACTTGCCGTCTAAAGCAGAAAGATTAGGAGCCTCTTCCCTCCTCGATTCTTTTTTGTCCATGAATCATTCGGCTTGCCCGTTGAATTGTGAATGGACCGGCGCCGGCGTGATGGTTAAATGCTCGATGAATATCCTCATACAAAACTTTTTCGAGCTTCCCGCTTGTGTACTGCGGCCCATTGCCCATTGACCAACGCTGGAGGCTGGAGGGTTGACAAACCGAGCGAGTAACTTCTTCAGGATTTCGATTATTGCTTCGTTTGTCGAACTACGAGTTTCTAAGATTTAGGGCCACTTTGAGTACAAATCCACGATAAGGTAGGATTATCCGGAGATGGGTTCAGCATAGTCTATGTGATCACGTTTTCATGGCTTGCTTGCTTTTGGTCACGGTACCGGAGCACACTTCGGTAGAGACTTTGAAGCGGTAGTGCAACGTCGGTTGGATTAGATGCCAGGAAAACCACGGTAAGGTTGGCACCACCAGAACATCGCAGGAATGACCAGACGGTCGCCGAAGAGGTTGCAGCGGTGACGGTTCCAGAAACATTATTGCAAATCGAGCGAGAACTTAACCATGCCTGCTCACAACCGAAAGAGTATGAGAAACATAGCATTCAACGCTTACGCCGCACACGCAGGCGTAAAAGAAACAGCCGCCGGTGCTGTGTGTAGACATTCTGCTACTCACACACTCACGCACGCCCATCCTCACATCGTCTTCTTGCATAGCTTTTTCTCGAGTTAAAAATCAGAGGGGTTGTGTACAGGACACGACCGCATATATAGGTGACGCAGGACTACGTAAGTCTCTTTGTAGTGATAGTAGCATGTATCCATGCTTGTAATCATTCGATTCTTCATGTATACATGCTATATGCAACATATATACATGCTACATGCGTTGTAGCACAGCACAACACAGATATCAAATTCGCCTAGGTTTAATCGTCTCGCAGTAAAGAATTTGCGATCCGTTGGGATAACAAACTTGTGTTATTTTTTCTGGCACACTTTTCTAACACAGACATCAAATTGGACTACGTTTGATCGCGTTCGTAAGAAATCTGTTGACACGAGGGGGCTTTGTCATTCTTTCTGGCGTACTTCCCAAGCAAGGACATCAGAATGGTCTAGGTTTAATCGCGGTGTTAAGAAATCTTGTTGAAATGTGGTAACTTGGTCACTTGTTTTGGCTTATTTCCCAAGCACAGATATCAAATTGGTATAGGTTTAGATCATCGTAAAGAATCTTCCAACCAATCACGAAGCGAGAATTCTGTTCAACATCAAGAATGCATACTTTTCTTCATTTGGGTCAATTCTTAGAAGATTTTCCGATCCATTGGTGTAAGAATATTGAAAATCGATCGGAAAACCGCTGAGCTATTAGCGCTCAAAACCTTTCATGTTTCGTGACGCAGCGATCGGACTGTAACGACGAACGACGAGCGACAGCTGTATCTGTTAGCTAAACACACACTCACACAAAAACTCGTTGCAGTGCATGAAGAAATAAGAGCGATGCGGGCGTTTTCAACCTTCGCCCGGTCTCGGCCTCAAGTGCTGGCTGATGAGTCGAGAGAGCATGTCTGCGTTACGCTCGATGGTTAAAGTCGTACAAAAGCGGCGTTAGTACCCAGCCCTGCAGTGGGTTAGGTGTGTAGACCAGAATGTATGGTCCCTCTCCAGATGGAATTACTGACCAAACAGCATTCGATGAAAGTTTGATACTGCGAATATGATCGCTAGACCTTCACGATCCGATCGGTTTGGCTGGTTGTAGTTTCGCTCGGTCGGTGTGAGTGTCCTGGAGCAGCTCGTCCAACGGGTATCGAAGAGTTCTCATCCTGGAGACGAATTTCCCTTTGATAAGCGATTGAGCGAATGTCCACTTCTCAGGCTGAATGGTGAAGGTTGGTCCCGTACTCCTGCACGTCTTTTTCGCCCGCTAGACTAGACCCATTCTCCAACTCAAGGCGGATGTCCACGCCGTTGACTTGAGCTCAAACAAAATGACGGTTTTATTGACGGTATTTACCAGGAGACTTACAGACTTTTGTTGAGACTCGCTGCCAGCCTTTCCGCTTCGATTTAGGGCTTTTGCCAGCGCTCGAGTAATGCACTTCACGATACCCGACGACAGAGTTATAAACTGCAGCTCGACCCGTCTAGTGTAGATAACCCGCGAATGAGAAGTTTAACTGGTTTTCTTCCCGGTACGATGAATCTGTACGCGCGATTCTCAACACGGATGTTCGAGGTAGGGTCCGTTTCTATTACTTACTTACTAACTTACTTATGGAAGCTCTTGATCGCCTTGGCACAGTCATGCAATTCCTATCAGTGGCCGGTAGTCGTCCATGGTCTGTGTGCTGGTGGGGTGACAGGGTCTTCCAATCTAGTTGTACCAGCAAGTGCATTCCTTCCGCTGAGGTATTTCCGGCTTCCCGCTTGGCATCTCCACGTACAGGGAGTTCTGTTTTGGAACTTTATGCACAAGCCAATAACGCGTTCTATCAGAATGTGCGAGGTTTAAGGAATGAAAACCTATTCCTTGCATCTAATGATTGCAACTATGATGCAATAATGCTGACTGAAACCGGCTTAGATGGCTGCATCACTTCCCTTCAGCTGTTTGGATCAACCTTCAACGTGTATCTTTGTAATCGTAGCTCGTAGAATAGTGACAAAGTAGTTTTTGGTGGCGTACTGATTGCCGTTGCTTAACAGTTTCCTAGTTCACTGGTCAATTTAAGACATGAAAATTGTCTCGAAAAAGTCTGTGTTTCTGCTACTGCCGAAGGCATGAAACTTTAGCTTGTTGCAGTTTACATCCCACTCGACAGAAGTTATGTTGTTAAGTTTATCGACGAGCATATCGTCTCAATCCGTGAATTATGTGATAAAAGATTTTCAGACGAAACAATTCTCATTTGTGGTGATTATAACTAACTGCAAACTTTTTGGTTTAATGAAGAGGACGGACAGTACGATACTTCCTGATGCTAGTGCTGTTGCGCCCAATGGATTTGAATTCGTAAAGTCAATCCATTGGATTTATTACTGCCTACACTGGTACGCCCCGTATTGCCTACACTGGCGTTTGGACATTCGTGTGTGATCTTGGACGGAACAGAATCATCAACTGTTTCCGAATCTTGCGAATTGTTTGCTGATCATTTTTCTGCTCTGTTCGCCAGTGGATGTACCACACAGTCTGATGCTGATGCTATTTGCGTCAGGTGTCTCTGATGGTACCGTTGATCTTGACATTTTTGACATCACTCCCGATATGGTCATTTCTGATACAAAGAAATTGAAGAGCTTCTACTCACCTGGTCCCAATGGTTTTTCAGCTATTATTTTCTGTTGCAGCAGTAGCGCGTTGTCGTGCCTCTCAGAACTGGGAGTATCTGATAAACTGACCTCATGGTTGAGCTCATATCTTAAAGACGGTATTTAACGTGTCAAGCTGGATTCCACAGTTTTACGTGCATTGTGGTGTTCCGCAAGGCAGTAGTCTGGGGTCTTTGCTATTGCCAGATAAACAGATGCATCGATAAAATCAGCGATCTTGAAGTACTGTTGGATATGATTTGTTGATGATTTGTTCGTATCACCCTGAGACATCTACCCTGGCGTCTACCTAATAATCTTCCCCGCAACATAGACCGATGCCAGCTTTTGGATTTGAAGCCATTAGAGTGTCTTCGAAGGATTCAACAAGCAAGCTTTGTATAGCATTTTGAGTCATTTAAATCTGGTTTTAATCCCGCCCCAGGTATTCCAATCTTGCATCTAGCTGCTGTGTTGTCAAATATTTTCAAACGATTTTGTAACGTGTGGTCAAGGGATTCGAAAGTATTTTTGACAGCCTCACGGTTTTTATCATTAAATAGCTACAAAAAATCAGAGGGGTTGTGTACAAGACACGACCGCATATATAGGTGACGCAGGACTACGTGAGTCTCTTTGTAGTGATAGTGGCATGTATTCATGCTTGTAATCATTCGATTCTTAATGTATACATGCTATATGCAACATATATACATGCTACATGCGTTGTATGTAACATTTATCAAAGTATTAACATTGCATACGTTCAATTCTCAAAAGATTGTGCATTTGAAAACAATTTAACAAAATCAAGAACACAAACTATTGCTTTCCTGCTACCTTACTGAAATTCAAGATTGTTTTTATTATCCATGGTTTCCCACGTTGAAGGGATTTTACCAATTCAGTCCTATTTTATCTACAGCACATCTTTCCACTACACTTCTAATGAAACGGCAAGCATGCGTATTCATACAGAGTCGCATTATAACCGAACACTACAGCTGTAGCACATTTTTTCAATACAGATATCAAGTTCGCCGAGGTTTAATCGTCTCGCAGCAAAGAATTTGCGATCTGTTGGGACAACGAACTTGCGTCATTTTTTGTGGCACACTTCCCTAACACAGACATCAAATTGGACTAGATTTAATCGCGTTCGTAAGAAATCTGTTGGCACGAGGGGGCTTTGTTACTCTCTCTGGCGTACTTCCCAAGCAAGGACATCAAAATGGTCTAGGTTTAACCGCGGTGTTAAGAAATCTTGTTGAAATGAGGAAACTGTCACTTGTTTTGGCTTACTTCCCAAGCACAGATATCAAATTAGTATAGGTTTAGATCATCGTAAAGAATCTTCCAACCAATCACGAAGCGAGAATTATGGTAAAACATAGATTCATTATTTTCAATTTTCCAATAGTTCAACATCAAGAATCCATACTTTTCTTCATTTGGGTCAATTCTTAGAAGATTTTCCGATCGATTGGTGTAAGAATATTGAAAATCGATCGGCAAACCGCTGAGCTATTAGCGCTCAAAACCTTTCATTTTTCGTGACGCTCGCATTTTTCGATTTTTTGGAATGACACCCTATCTCAAAACTTGCCGTAAGACGTAGTCCTACGTCAAAAAATCTTGCCTTCTGAAACCCCCACATGCCAAATTTGGTTCCATTTGTTTGATTAGTTCTGGTTCTAGTTCTGAGGAAATTTGTGTTTCATTTGTATATGAGCCCCCTCTCTTACGCCCTCCATAAAATTGCTCTCTCACCCCCTCTATAAAATTGTTGGTCATTTTATCTATCCAACGACACATAAATTGTTCAGTTTCGTTCAGTAGTTTAGTAGTTATTACCATTTGAAATCTATCATTCAAACGTTACACTTCTATTTTCGTTTTCACAAAGTGCTACCCAGTCCCAGTATAGTAAACAAAGACGTAGTCCTACGTCAAAAATGACGAAATAACGATGAAAAGATGACAAAAAAACTTGAAAGCCGAAATGACGTCCAAAATTCGCCAAAACAGAAACAAAAAAAACTGGAAAAAACGGCAGAAAACTGACGACAAAACATGTCAAAAGCAGGCATGAATATACGATGAACACCGACGAAAATATGATTAAAAGAACTCAAAATAAGATTGCACAAATTCGACGGAGAGATGACAAAAAGACAAAGAATACGAAGAAAAGATGACAGCAGGTTGACGAAAAGGCGTTGATAAGACAACAATATGATGACCAAAGAGTAACGAAATCACAGCAAATAAATAAAAAAATGACAACGAAGAGGTGGTGAAAACTGGTGTAATGGCGACGAAAATGATGACGCGAAAGTTATAAAAAGATGGTGAAAATACGATAAAAACGCGACGAAACGTCGAAAAAAGACGACAAAACATGCTGAAAGTACGACGAAAAGATGTCGAATATACGAAGGAAGAACAACACAGAGGCAGTAAGGAGACAACTTAGCTTAGCTTAGCTTAGACTGATTGTACATATCAATGGTTGCACTCAGTGATTGACCAGAACCAGTGAAATTGCACAATGAATCAAATGAATGTGGTTGGGATTTACCGATCATTCTCATTGTGCAAAATTCAGTGATTCGACATAGTAATGATCAATAACTGCGCCGGCCACGTCCTTGCAATCAGGTGGGAACGGGGAAGGAATGTTAGTGTAATCTTTGCTGTTCTAGGGACCGTGTTAACCTCTGCATCCCTACAAAGATTACAGGAAGGAGTTTTGCTAGTAAGGTTGGGTTTGTTGGATCAGGATTCACCTTGATAAGTGATGCGATCGTTGCTTTTTTTGTTTTTTATAAAATGTAGAATTTTAGGTATGTTTTTCGTCTATTCATTAGTCATTCGATCGTATTTAATTTTTTTTCATTTATTATAGTTTTGAGAATATATTTGTTCCAATGAAAAATTTGAATGAGTACTCACACTATTACTAAGTCTAAGCAGAGAGTTATATATTAGGTAAAAGTATTTATAGCAATTTAAACTCCAGACAGCCGGCTGTAGGGAGTGTTGCTCAATCGTGCATAACCGCGACAATGTCTCATCCCTGTAGATGGTGTATTTCATAGTATAGTACGAATAGTACGTTTAAACATAAATACTACTCACCGAAAGATGGTAGTGGGGTAAAATAAGTCAATATTTCGCTTCATTCATAACTCTCGGTAACATGGATGAAACTGGCTACTTGTTACAATTTTAAACTAGTAGTTATTATCTTTATCACGCGATATAAGAAATATATTGAAGGAAATTATATGCTTCTAATAGTTGATGCGGTGTGGCGGCAAAAACCGCTTACGAAGTCTACAGATTAAAGTGAAAGCCTGATACCTAAGTGTACTCAGAACCGCACGACCACTCTGTACGTGTCGAAAAAGTTACCTATCGCGTCCCCAAACAGGCAAAATTCCATATATCTAGAGCTCTGAACAACATAAAAAAACGAAACGACAGACAATACATAGTTTTCAGTTGACTGAGAAAATGTCAAATTATCCAAATTTGCTTAAAACACATTTGCACTAAACCTATTCACAGCTGAGAATTCACAGGTCTTCCAAACAACCATCAAAAGAATCTATTCAAAGCATCCAAAGCCAAGCCAACGTCCAAAGGCGAAAAAAACGCATACCACCCACCGCACCCTCAATTAATTGCAAGTCCAAACCAAGGGTTAAACACTTTTATGAAATCTGCACAATGCCGATTTACCGTCCCGCAATATAAGGCTCGACCTGGAAGCACAGTGAGCTCATGTAACTGCATTTACGAAACAAAAATCAGTCAATGGTGTTCAACGACATGCGCACGCGGATAGCAAACATGACGAATAAAATCAAAAATGACAATATTGCCCTTTGCATTGAAAGTTGGATTTTGAGCACACTTGTTCAGTCACACATTTTGTAGGTGAGAAAAGTTGCCAAAATTTCGTGGTAAAAACCCATGAATCTTGGTTGATTCCTATTTGAATTCTAATGCTTACGTAGAGTTGTTATCGACGCTACGATTAATATAAAAATAGTTTCTAAATACATAATTCCGCGCTTAATTCATAATTTTAACAAATATGCAGCATATATGAAATAAATGAAAAATTAAATACTATTGTCAATTGCAAGGAAAATTGTACCATCCAAAGTGCGATATCGCTCATAAAAGTGCTATTTCGCATTAAATCGTTTCGGTATCTTCGGCGCACTTATTGCTTGAAAGGTAACGAAAAAGTGCGCCGAAGATACCGAAACGATTTAATGCAAAATAGCACTTTTATGAGCGATATCGCACTTTGGATGGTACAATTTTCCTTGCAATTGACAATATTTGCTTTTCCTCCAACTGGTACTGGCGCCACTGCTAAATCAAATGTCAGCTCAGATGGGAGAGTTGTAATGATGGGAAATGCCGATCAAAATCTATAACGATTATTGATAAAGTTTTCTTATCGTTAATAATTAATAACGATAATATGACAGTATAAGCAAAAATACGTAAGAAATAGTACAAAAATGTTAAAATAATAACAAGCCAAGAAGAAGATTTCACTTTAAACCCTCCAATTTTCGATACTCTTCCGTGACGATAAAGTTTGATGGTATTATCGATATAAGATTACTAGCGATATTATCAGTAGCACACTTTTCATCACAGTTTTGAAGGTTGCACTTTATAACTGTGCAGTCCAATTGAGTGTGAAGAGCGCAATATCCTCCCACGCTTCACACCATATCTACTTCGCCAAAAAAACGTGACACTATATAAGAGAAAGAGAGGTATTTTACAGTTGCAAGTGCAAATATGAGAAAGAGAGAGAGGTAACTAGTTCTAATAAGAATCTGTCTGTAGGATAAACGGTAATGGATCGGTGCGGTGCAGCACTTGCTTCGCGAGGGGGCTGCAGATGTATTGATATCGGAAAGCTTGTAATTAGTATGATTTCAATAACTGTTATCACTAAGAAAGAATTTAATGTTTGCATTTAAGTTAGTATGTTTAAAATAATTATATGAAATATGAAAATGGATACATGTTGGAGTGTTTAACTTGATGCATTTAGTGTTGAATTAATTTGTAACCCTGTATGAAATAATACTAATACTTATCCCTCGTTGCTTTGCTTCTTTCGTTAACATGACAACTCGTTGACTCGATGACCGGCAAACATAAACCAAAAACTATATTACAATTCAATAGGAGTATATGGCATTCTTCATTCTCTATGATGAAATTGATCACTATTCTTCATTTGGCACACTAGCAATCACTTCCACTCGCGTTGCAACACACCGAAAAACTTTCTAGAACATACGCGGTAACAAAACCTAACTGTTCGCCATGCAGTGTTTCCAGCATCAGAGGCACAGAGGCAGTAAGGAGACAACTGATAACAAACAAGATGAAAAAAGGACAATAAATCGATGACATAAGACGATCAGAAGTTGAAAAAAACAAAGAAAAGACCACAGAATGGTGACGAAAAGTCACTAGCAAAAAAAGGGGACAAAAACGGCACAAGCCGCCGATAAAAGCAACAGCAAAATAAAGAAACGAAAACAGAGGCAAAAAAAGACGAACAGATGACGAAAATTCTATAAAAATGCTACATAAATACGACAAAGAGACGACAGGAAGACGACGAATACGAAGAAAAGACAACGAAAGAACGACAAATTTAACGAATGACGAAGAAGTGATGTCTAAATATACGTACAGTCCACGTACAGACGGAAGACGACAACAATATGATGAAAAAATGCCATGAAACACGATAAAAAACGACAACAAATCGCTTAAAAGAGACAAAGAAACGCTGTAAACATGACAGAAAAACTACGAGATTGGCCTTCACAAAGCCACAAAGAACACGTCGGAAGTCACAAAAATTGCCAGAAATAAACGTCAAAAATGACGAACAGACGAAGAAATAACGCCAAAACAGCAACTGGCTAAAAGACCATGACAGGCCAACAGCATTAAGATAGAGGGATGACAAAAAGATGATGAAAAGAATGCAAATAGAAACGAATAACGAAGCGGCAGTCAAATGACAGCAAAAACGATGCAAAAGTAATGACAAGGCTGAGGTTGGAAAAAGATGGAATGTGTGTGTATGTGTGTGACAATAGAAAAAACTACAAGGTATACAGCTCTAAGGGTTGGTGACGAATGGGTGACGGAGGACCAGGGCTTCGACCGATCCTTTTTTTCTACCGCAGTCACACCAACGCGCATTCAAGTTCACACCGTCCGTTTAGAGATGGAATACGAACGCTATGCATAACACAACTGGCAGTTTGCTCAGTCAAACGCCGAATGCACGCAACAGTATGAATGCGTTCTAATGCTTTTTGACATTTTCTTTTCGATCAAGTTGCCTTTACCGTTTGGAGCTGCGAATGACTGCAAAACAGTCAAATGACTGGCAATCACCACGCTAACGAAAAGCAACCGCACAATCGTATGATTCAATACTACAAAAAAACAACCACTACATGTGCATGGAAGAAGTCGGTCGGACTCCGTCCAATACAAACGAATATTTTGCTTGCGTCGGACCGACGTCCGGGTGACAAACTATTACTGTGAGCAGCCGATTTGGAGACAAAAAGAGAAACGAAAAAATACATCACCGTATGCTTCCAGTCAGTTTGCAGTTTATATTCTCAAAGCGCAAGGCAAAACGGGAGATTGACTGTTTGCTTTTGCTGAGATGCCGCATGAATTGTAAGACGGCAGCAGCGCAAGCGGCATATTGACTGGATAAGAAAAACAGTCAAATGATCGTTCAAAAAGCGGAGTTTGAATGCGGAAAGTTCGCATTCACGGCAGTCACATTCAACTTGCGATCCCTTTTCAAGCCCTGCGGAGGACTATATGTTTATAAGGATCTATGAGTGCCATTGTTTAAAAGAGAAGAGCGAAATATTCAGATTCAATTCTTCATTGAATGCAATGGTGGCTTTGAAAATACGTGGACGGGGGTTCAAAAGTACAACGCCTGCAACCATTGAGACATAGAAGATTTCTTTAAAAATGTGTGTATCATAAAAGTTGAAATATGGTGACCAGCCCACAGATTAGTGTATTAAATATGATTATCCGTAGCTTGACATATTTCAATAATCTTACTTTTTGACGGTTTTTAACCTAAAATCAGCTATATCTTATTAATTAATACAAATAAAGCAAAACAGTATTCAGTATTTGAGCTGTCTGTTGAAATAAACATGTTGCCAGAAGAAATGTGATTTGAGGGGTCGTTTATAAACAAAGGTCTATTACTAAAAATGGGTAAAAGGTAGAAGTTTCATCTTTTCAGAAAAAATACTTGAAATTGGTTTATCTTTAATATTTTGAAACCAAAAAGGTGATAAAAAGTTTACTCAAAAAGTTATTACTAAAATTGTTGTTTAAGTAACGCTTAAATATTGGACGTGAAGGGGTCGTCCCCATCAATATGCATCCATTTTTCATTCAAAAAGTTGCCGAAGACCACATTGAGCTGAGACATGCCGCTTAACCGCAAATATTTTTGTCCAGAAATTTTAATTTCTGGCCCATAGTGCAGGGGTGTGTGGTCTCAAATCATCATAAAATAAATTCATACCTTCATAAACCCTTACATGCCAAATTTGTTTCCATTTGCTTGATTAGCTCTCGAGTTACAAGGAAATTTGTATTTCATTTGTATGGCAGCCCCCCCTCTTAGAAGGGGAAGAGGTTTCAGTACACCATAGAAACAATTCTTGCCTCAAAAAACCCACACATTCTAAATTTGGTTCCTTTGGATTGATTAGTTCTTGAATTATGAGGTAATTTGAATATTATTTGTATTGGAGCCGCCCCCTCTTAGAGAGGGGAGGGGTCTCAATTCACCATAGAAAAAATTCTTGCCTTCTGAAACCCCCACATGCCAAATTTGGTTCCATTGCTTGATTAGTTCTCGAGTTTTTAGAAAATTTGTGTTTCATTTGTATAGGAGCCCCCCTCTTACGCCGTCCTTAAAATTGCTTTCTCGCCCCCTCCATAAAATTGCTGACTATTTTATCTTTTTGAAGACATATAGATTGTTCAGTTTCGCTCAGTAGTTAAGTAGTTATTAGCATTTAAAATCTTTCATTCCAACGTTACACTTCTATTTTCATTTTCACAAAGTGCTACCCAGTCCCAGATAGTAAACAAAGACATAGTCCTACATCAAAAGATGAAATACGACAAAAATATGAGGAAAAGATACTGTCGAAAAACGCTAGAGAAGCGACAAAAGCTAACATAAAATGACGAAAAGGCAAGGGGTGGGTCACTCGGCACAGCCGTTTTTATGTTAGGCGACTTGAAACCAGCCGAACTGTGCCGATGCTGTACCGAAAGTGCCGAACTGCGAGATTTATTAAAGTCGTTATAATCTAATAGATCTGGCAACCGTGCGAGATGATTTTGACAACTGGCAGTGCGCCCATTTCATATGTAAAATTGAACCGGAGGTATGTAAAGCCCTATAAATGTTATTTTCATAAGGCTTTAGAGGTGTGCCGCATGATATCTCTGCAGTGCCGTGGCACTATGTGCTGAGTGTCCGACCCCTTGCGAAAAGGCTATAAATAGTTGTAGAAAGTGCGATGAAAAGACGATAAAAAGGCAAAACAGTAAAAGGAAATGCAAAAAATAACTATAAATGACGACAAAAAGACCATCAAGACCATCGAGAGCAATTAAAAACGCCAAGAAATCGCTGAAAAATGCGGTATCCGGCAGGATCGCCAATGTGGTATCCGGTACTTTTGCTTTATAATAAAATTATACACAGGAAATGTTCTAGAAGAAATTACATGCTCAAAGTAAGCCTGATCTGATGTTGAATAAACATCTTGATCAAGCTGCCACAGCATGGTGACTAGCTTAGGAACTTATTAGATAATTTAGTTGTAATGAGAAAGAACGGCTACCAGTAAAAAGGGATGGAACGTCGATGATTAAATATATTGAATTTATAATGATACATTATTTTAACAACTTGTTTTTTTTATTTTCAGGTTAAATCGACGTAAATTGACAATTGAAACTTCGGGTCTCATGTCCGAAAAGTTGAACAAAAAACCATAAAGAACGAAGCATATTTAATGCACATAGAATCGAATGGTCCAATTCAAACGCACGTACCACAGTGAAGAAGAGAACACCAGTAGATTGAGAGAGCTCAAGTTTACCCAACGTCACTTCGTACGACAATTGAATGCCAATAGCGAGTACAACCAGCCGTTACAATGTCGCATACGCACGGTTTAAGATATTCGCAGTATTCGTCGTCTGGGGCAGGTCCTCAGACTAGCAGCAAAGCGGTTCAGTCAGCATCGGCCGCCGGCAACGGCAATGGACGACCGGGGAGCACGACACCGCAGATTCCACCGCCACCGGCGGTACGACCTCCGCTATTGGTCACATCCTCGGGATGCTCGATGATGCCTGCTCCTCCTGTGCCCCAACCACAATCCCAAGGCAGTTCGCAACAGGCGCAACAGCAACAGCAGCAGAGTCAAACAGCCGCTTCGTCGAGCCCAAAATACGCGGCCATTAGTGGTAGCCTGTCGGGATCGGACACGGATGTCTCGACATCCACGGAAAACCTGACCCGGGAGGAACGCTACGTACTGCGTCATGCGCGCGTTGAACCGCAAGGCGAAGAGAACATGCAAGGTAACACGACTCCGGTTAACGAAATCCAAAGTCGTTACATTCCCGACAAATTTTCGTCAAACACGTCGTCGGATTCTACGCGATATGCGACGCCAACCAGCAGCCGCAGCATTTCCGAATCTCGAAACGCTGTCCACGCGTACGCCAACAGTGTCAACGAAGGATCTAATCGCAACTCTCTCAACGGATCTAATTCGAACCGAAATTCGCTGAAGGAACCCAACTCGAACCGCTCGTCGATGGACGTCTCCCAGTCTTCCTACAACACACTGATAATCCACGACGAAGGTCTGTACCCGATTCACGACGAAGGAATCTACTCGCTGAACCGCGAGTATTCCAGCCCGCCGCCGTACGGCAAAAAGGAGCGGCCCCGATCGTACGGTGAATCTCAACCCCCGATGCAGGAGATTGCCGAAATTCCGGAGGAATACCTCAGCCAGAGTCACGTCCTAAAGCACCTGGCCAAGGAAGTGAAGCTACCGTCGCGCAACCGAAGCGATTCTACCACGCGCGATTCGGGCGTTTCGGAGAATACGGACTCCCGCGATCATCCGCCGAAGTACGGTCAGCACTGGACCACATCGACGACGACCACAACGATGAGCAGCGGGGTGGCGGCGGACCAGAGTGCGTCTACGGATGATTCCGCTAACTCCGGCAGTGCTAAGCTGAAGAGCAAGAGTCAGCCCGATCTGACGCGACTGGATGATATCGAACCCGAAGAGGTGGAGGCGTTGTTTAAGGAGAATCGGCTGCTAAAGCAGCAGCTTAACAGCTGCTTCCTGAAGGTTGCCAAGAGTCAGAAGGTAATTTCTTCTTCTAGATTATGTTTGAAGAGTTAATTGATTGATTTGTTGGGTTTTCAGATGGAACAGGAGATAGCAAACATCTACCGAGTGCATGAGGAGCTTGTTCAGTCGTGCGAGCGGCGCGAGCGCCTCGAAGAGGCGGCTCGGAATCGGCTTCAGCAGGACCTTCGACGGCTGCAGGAGCTTAACCGGGCCTACCGGGACCAGGTGGAGGGTCTGCAGAACCAACTGTTGTCCTCTTCCGATCACCAGCTGGGCCGAACGCAGCAGGACGTGCTCATCTCGCAACTGGTGACTCAAAGTGAGTGTCAATAATGTTAGGTTAGAATTATCGGTTAGTTTAGCGTTGGCTTTTCCACAGACAAATCACTAGTGGATGCTAACCGACGTCAATGCATCGAGCTGCAAGCCCAGAACGCGACCCTGGAGGAACAGCGAATTCACATTAATGTGCTGGACACGGCTCTGAAGCGATTGGAAGAGGAGGTAAGTTAAATTGGGTAATTTCTCAGGTGGATCAGTGGATTGATTTTGATGTTTTGCAGTGCCGTCAAAAGCAGGTGTACGTGGAACGTTGTGCCCAGCTGCAACATGCCCTGCAGTCGTTACAGAATGCCAGCGAGAGGCGTGAGCAAGTGGAACGGAAACTCCGAATGGACTACGAGAATGATCTGCCGAATCGAAGCGGCAGTAGCACGACTAGTGAAACCGAAAACCTCAAGTGGCAGCTGCGTGAAAAAGACGCACAGATAATGAGGTATGGTTCTGACTCCGAACACTAAAGCAAGATGCTAATTAAGTTTTTTTTTTTTCAACAGACTGGAAGCCGAGTGTGCCAAACTGGAGCAGCGTAACTTGGAGGAATCGAACGTGCGCAACGTTGCCAAGCTGGCGATGGAGCGTAACTCGCAGGAAACCGAACGAATTATTGCCGAGGCAAAGCAGGAGAAGATTCGGTACCTGGACGAGGCCCACGCGGCCAATCGTAAGGTAACCGAACTGCAAACCCGTCTTAAACTGGTCGAGAATCGATTGGCCGAGAAGGAGGCCATGATTCGGGCCTACCAGGGACAAAAAAGTAAGTTTTGTTGCGTTTAGATGGTTCTAGAACCTTCATAAAACTTCTCTGTTTGATTGCAGTCTACGGTTCAACCAACTCCTACGGATCGTACAACCTATCTAGCGATAGCTTCGCACTGAATCCACTGGGAGCGTACAACTCGCAGGTTTCCTACGACGTCTCGAACAATTCGTTCGACGTGACCACGGCGGCTTCTCTGCTGGATCCGACCTACGGTCAGAACCCGTCTTCCAGCTTCACCTCGAACTATGGACAGACGAACCCGAGCTTCAACCAGAGCTCGATCAATCTGCAAACGGCCGGCAGCAACAGCTACAGCTCGCCGAGCAGCAGCTCGAACTACAGCACCAACTATGGATCGAGCGAACACACAACCATCTACGATGCGAAAAATTTCGACGCCCAGCGCAAATCCATCGACGATCAGCTAAAGCAACTGGACGAACAGCTGCTCAGCAAGGTGAGTGAACTGTGGATAGCCGAAAAGAAGAGCAATCTGTTGAATAAGGCCCATATGGCGGCTACGGCGGCTGCCAAGTGCGGGACAAACTCGGCAACCGCTTCCTCGCGAGCTTCCGCCAGCGGTGCCACCTCGAGCTCGAGCTCGGTTGACTCCAATGGTAACCCACTAACAGTAACGGCAGCACACCGAGTGCTCAATAACACCGCTAACACCGTGTCTGCATCCGCTGTGTCCGCCGCTAATCCGTTATCCACCTCGGTTAAGGTAAGCGACAAGAAGCACCTCCCTAAGACTATTTCGACGCCGGCAATCAATGCGACGGTGGTCGGCAGTACGGCCCTGCCCAAACTGGTACCCAAAAAGGCAACCTCAGTTAAGAAGCTGTCCTCCTCCTGTAAAAATGTTTCCTCGGTAACCCCTTCGACCGAGCAGGAAACGTTCTACTAGCGTTAGGTGATTCTAATCAAAGCAGGCTAACTAACTGGATCGAGATAGAGTGCTGTCAAATGAATTTTCGACCTTCTATGATAGGTTATGTCGAGGGAAATTTAACACTTTCGAGCTTTAGAACAGCGATTCAAAATGCCAGTGCTACCGGAATGGAAACAGAACGTCGGTTCTGGCAGCACTGTTTTCACCACCATGTTGTAAAGTGTACCTGCATTTTAAATTTTGACTATCAAAATACAGCTGCATGATGTAACATTTTACAAAGATACTAGAAAAACAAGAAAGAATACAGCAATTCGAGAGACTGATAGTGACTATAAAAGCTTGAAAAATTTAAGTTTGTTCAGTGTGACAATCAAAAACAGACCGAATGTAACCGAAAAGATCTGATTTGCAATCTAGGAGAAAACCCCCCCACACAAAATATGAGCAAGCGAGTGTTTGTTGTTGTCGTCGTCGTCGTCGTCGTTGAAGCGTTTCACTTGGCAAGAAATCGAATGCGTTATGATGCGTTGAATATAGGAAAAGAAAAAAAGAAATAACAAAGCCAAAGATTAAATAAGACTCTTGAGTGTGCGTACTAAAATGATCAATGATTGAATCGCTTTTTCGTTTTCCCACAAAACGGAACGTTCTCGTGTTGGCACGCGTGTCCTAATCACTGTGTTTGTGTTTATTGTGGAATCTTTTCGCCTGTAAATCAGATAAAATCAAACCGAAAAACCGACCGACCAACCAACCAACCAAGAGGTGGTCCGCCTGTATGTTTCTTACCCTAACCCCAAAACCCCCCATCCCAGGAACAACAAAAAAACCGACCTCCCTTTTTTCGTTGTTAGCTAGATTAAGTCACTAATTTATTTGTAAAGAAAAATAATATTCCGCTGAATTCAGCGATCCTGCTTAGATATTAAGATGAAAATTTCCTAAACACACTGATGAACTGTCTGAAACAGAGTTGCCTTAAAGCGTGTTTTGAGCTGCTTGAGAATTTTTTTAGGATTTTATAGTGCCTTTTTTTAAACGTTCAGAGTAACATTTACACACACAAAAAAGAGAAAAAACAAATGCATGGCTGGTAATCCCAACAATTAAAATCCAAAATAGAAAAAATAGAATCGCATAGCACATTAATTAACACGTACACAACAGTTTTGTGGATAGAAACAAAAGTCAACCGTTTAGAGGAAGCCCTAACCTAACCTGTAAAAAAATAAGCTTCTCCGTGTATTTGAAGCAAATGCAAAATTATTCCGCCGGAATCTATATACATACAACCCAAACACCCGAAATCGACAATTTGAACGGTAAATAAAACACATATTGTTGAAATCAATAAAAACTAAAAACTATGTGTGATTTGTTGTTTATTTTTTTTTTTTCGTTTCACCCCTTTGTTTGTTCCCCCGTTTTTTGTTTGATTTTGCTGATTAGCGTGTGCTGTTTGTTTGTTTGTTTGAAAGCCTTTATACTGCCATAATAATGCTGCTGCTGCTGCTGTTACTGCCATCGCTGCTGCTCGAAAACATGAAAAATACCATGCGTACCCCCCGGTTCGGTGTGAACAGCTTATACTTGCCTTGCCCTCGCTCGGGTGTTTTCCCACCCCCCAACTTGTAATAACAGCTAGTGTTTGCTCACTTTATGATGGTTTACCTTTCGATGTGTTTTGAATCGTTTGATTGACATTCGGATTTGCAACTTTCGAAGGGGACAGCAAATGCAGAGGTAAGTATGAATAATAAGAAAAAAATGACTGAATTAAATTATCTTCTTATGACATACTGTCACTGGAAATGTGCCTGTCCTATGGCAATATATAACCCGTATCAGGCACACAAAATTCTTAGAAAAACAGTTAAAACTTCTTTGAATTTTTAAAAGGTGTCTTTCTACTACATACCTGCCAACTTGAAACTTTGATGGTTTTGTATTTTTTCCACAAAAAAGCTGAATTCCTCAGCGATTCATGTTTCTGAGTTTTGTAAATTATCACTTGTATTGATTGTTACAAACAAGCAAACATTAACATACCGTTCTGATTGTAACTGCGAAGACTTCCGTTCGTAACTTCGAGCACTCATAAATTTTTGATCGAAAATAACCGTTTATCATTCAACCAAATGAAGGCAAATGTTTTAAAATTGATGAAGTACTGTAAACGAAAAAACCGGAAGTTTTACGTGACCTGTCACTTTCATGCACCGCTTACTGATTCCCTATCAAGGAATTCTACAACAATGCAAAGTAATGCCATATGTTACCAGACGAGGTACATTTCAACGCACACTTAGTTTAGTTCTATTTGCTATTTTGTTTTTTTTTAGTTTTATCTCTCAGGATTTTCTGTGACCTAGAGTAAAGGAACTCAAAAATTGGCCACTCAGGCGCCTCACAAGTCGCAAATCGACGAGTTCGACCGTTGTGCTCCTCTGCTCCTGGTGTCAGTGGGATTGTAGTCCTCAAATGCTTGACGAATATGATATATGATGGCTCAATAAATGATAAGGGGAGGGTCGCGTAAGTAACCTTTACTAGGTTCGTAGCTCGTTCCTGTATACCAGGATGTCCGTGGTATAATGGAACATGAAACATACTTTTAAACAGCTATATTTGATTACTTTCTGCTACTGTTTCCTTCGTCTATAAGAAAGGCTATCGTTATAAAAAAATTATTCAAAGGCTTCTTCTTCTTCAGCAGCCTAGAGCCGGGGTGGTTCGTGCTGTTTCAAGCACTCGTCTCCATGCAACTCGGTCTTGGGCCACTCAGCGCCAATTTCTTAGTCGTCTCAGAAGTCGCAAATCGCTTTCGACCTGGTCGAGCCATCGTGCACGTTGGGCCCTGGTGCCGGTGGGGTTGTTGAAGAGGACTATTTTCGTCGCACTGTCGTCCGTCATCCTTACGACGTGTCTGGCCCACCGTGGCCTGCTAACTTTCGCTAGATGTACGATGGGAATCTCCCCAAACAGTACCTGTAGCTCGTGATTCATACGCCTCCGCCACTCTCCGCTTTCAGTTTGTACTCCGCCAAATATCGTCCGCAGCACTTTCCGCTCAAACACGGCAAGGGCGCGTATGTCCTCCGTAAGCAGCGTCACGGCTTCAAGTCCATAAAGAACTACCGGTCTAATAATGGTTTTGTACATTGTTAGCTTCGTGCAGCGGCGTATGCTTCCTGATCGTAGCGTTTTACGAAGGGCAAAGTAGGCCCGATTTCGCGCTTGGATGCGCCGCTGGATCTCCTTACTAGTGTTGTTCTCCGCGGTCACCAGCGATCCCAAATACACGAACTCCTCTACCACTTTTAGTTCGTTGCCGTTAACGGTTACCGTCCGTGGGAGGCGCGCATTTGTTACCTTTGAGCTTCTTCCTTTCATGTATTTGGTCTTCGACGCATTTATTTTTAGCCCAATTCTCCTAGACTCCGCTTTCAGTCTGGCGTAGATTGCCTCGAAGAGCGAAGTTGAACAGCATGCAGGATAGACCGTCACCTTGTCTCAACCCTCGTCGCGTCTCGAAGGGACTCGAGTGTCCCAGAGATGCGTTCGAAACACATCACTTGATCCAATGTAGCTCTGATCAGTTGCGTCAGTTTGTCCGGAAAACCGTATTCATACATTATCTGCCATAGCTTGTCTCGATCGACTGTATCGTATGCTGCTTTGAAATCAATAAAGATGTGATACGTGGGCACGTTGTACTCCCGACATTTCTGTAAGATCTGTCGGATAGTAAAAATTTGGTCCGTAGTTGCGCGAGCCCCCATGAAACCCGCCTGATAATTCCCTACGAAACCTTGTGCTATCGGTGACAGCCGGCGTAACAGGATCTGGGAGAGTACCTTGTAGGCGGCGTTTACCAGCGTAATACCACGATAGTTGCAGCAGTCTAGCCGATCACCCTTTTTGTAGATGGGACAAATCACTCCTTCCATCCATTCCTCCGGTAGCTTTTCCTCCCCCCAAATCCCCGAAATAACCCAGTGTAGAGCCTTTGCTAGCGTTTCTCCGCCATGTTTATAAAGCTCTGCCGGTAGGCGGTCCTGCCCAGCGGCTTTATTGGTATTCAGCAGCCTGATTTCTCGTTTGACTTCTTGGAGATCAGGTGCTAGGACATCACTATCGTCCATGGGCGCTCCTAGGTTAATTTCCGTTCCGCCTCCTTCTGCGACTTCGCCATTGAGGTGTTCATCGAAGAACTGCTTCCACCTGTCGACCACCTTGCGCTCGTTTGTAATTAGATTCCCTTCCTCGTCCCTACACATGTCAGGTTTCGGTGTGTAGCCCTTCCGAGTTTGGTTCACCTTCTCATAAAGTAAAGCTCTAATTCCTCACGATCTCTGTCCTCCTTTTGGCGCTTTTTTCTCCTCAGGATCGTGGTCAACTGGTTCCTAGCTCGTCGGTATTTGGCCAGGTTCTCTCTAGTGACAATACTTAGATAATTTTTCCAAGCATTTTTTTCTCCTCCTCCGCTTGTTGGCATTCCCCATCAAACCAATCATTTTGTGTACTCCGAGGCTCAATACCTAGTGCCGCGGTAGCGGCCTCTCCGATGGCCGAGCGTATTCTGCCCCAACCGTCTTCGAGGTTTGAAGCACCTAACTTCTCGGATGAAGGCAGTGCCTCATTTAGTACTCGCGCGTAGTTCTCGGCAGCTTGTGGGTTATCTAGCTGCCTGATGTTCAGCCGAGGAGGGCGGCTTTGACGTGTCCGGTATACGGTGGACAGCTTTGAGCGCACATGTACTGCTACTAGGTAATGGTCAGAATCAATATCCGCACCCCGACGGGAGCGTACGTTCGTGATGTTAGAGAAGAACCGGCCCTCTATGAGAACGTGGTCAATTTAGTTCATTGTACGTTGGTCAGGTGATCTCCAGGTGGCTTTGTGGATATCCTTGCGCGGGAAAAAGGTGCTTCGGATCACCAGGCCTGGGGAAGCTGCAAAGTTTATACATCGTTGGCCGTTATCGTTTGTGTCGGTGTGCAGGCTATGGGGTCCTACCACCGGTCTATACATTTCTTCCCTACCGACCTGGGCGTTCATATCTCCGATGACGATCTTGATGTCCCGTGACGAGCAGCTGTCGTACGTTGCTTCCAGCCTCGCGTAGAACGCTTCTTTCTCATCGTCGGGTCTACCTTCGTGCGAGCAGTGCACGTTAATGATGCTATAATTGAAGAAACGGCCCTTTATCCTCAATACACACATTCTCTCGTTGATCGCCTTCCAATCTATCACGCGATCCTGCATTCCGCCCAGCACTACATGTTCCCAGTTCGTTGGTAGCGCCACCGCTCTGGTGAAACTGGGCCTTTCCGCCACGGATCTTCCATACCTTCTCTCCTTTGCGACAGATTTCCTGTAGAGCTACGATGTCGAGTTTGCGGGGTTGCTGTTCAATGCAATGCTGCTCGCAACCTGCGAAATTTAGCGATCTGCAGTTCCAAGTCCCGAGTCTCCATTCGTCGTCCTTGTTCCGTCGCCTAGGTCGATGCCGAATTTTCCGCTCCGAATATGCTTGAATGTTGTTAGTTTAAGTTTAATTTAGGTGTGTAGCCGTACTTGGGCAACACTACCGAGTCTCGCGATGGGGCTGCCATCTTATAGTGCCGAGACTCACTATACCTCCTTCCCGGTTAGTATACGACCTTAGTTTCCACTGGCCTGACTTCATTAATAAGTCAAAAAAAAAAAAACATGAGGGGCGATGTTTATGAAACACAGTCTGAGCAATAGTAAGCGGGCAGTTTCGTCCACACCATCATCCGGCATTCTTACGACATGTCCAGCCAACTGTTACCTCACGACTTTCACCAGATGTACAGTGGCATTCTCCCCAAAACAGTGTTTGTAGTGTGAGATTCACTCACTTTCAGTTTGTACTCCACCAAAGACCGTCCACGATACCTTCCGCTTGAACAAGACCAGGACGCGACCTTCGTGATTAGCATCACGATCCGCTAGATCTGATTTCCTGCTTAAATATGCCACTGGATCTCTTTACTTGTGTTGTTTTCCCCTTTGCGATCCGAGGTCAAGAACACATTCTACTTCGTCGCCGTCTACGATTACTGTCCGTGGCAAGCACACGGTTGTCTTTTTTGAGTCTCTACGTTTCATTTATTTGATTTTCAACGGGCTTATTCGACGAACAATCTTCCTAGTCTTCACTTTTAGTCTAGCGTAATTTACCACGGCGAGCCATCCTAAAATCTCAAGTTATAATGTTGAAATCAACTGCGAATCTTAGCAGTTTGCTACTCTTGCAGAAAATACTAGGCAAATAAATACACCTAGATGCCTCTGCTGCTTTTGTCTGGTGGTTGAATTCCTTCCCCGTAAATCGATGTCTCTCTGTGAAAGTGGGGAACACTTAGTCTTGTGCCTTCCGGAGTGCCTCAGATGTTCCTCAGGGTAGCAACGTCGAACCCTTGCTATTCACTCTGTATTACAATGATGTCTGCATGATACTTCCACCAGGATGCAAATCCGCGCACGGTGATGGCCTCAAAATCTACTTTGCAGCTTATCGACATGTTCCGTTATTAGCTCAGCATCAGCGTTGCCAAGTGTTCCGTAATCAGTTACAGCCGAAAGAAGGCTCCAATTCAAAACAGTTATTCCATAATCAGTCAGAATATTGAACGCTAACGGTTATCGGTACAGAAAAGCTGCCTAATCTATCTATTTTTGACGGTTGAACTTTCACCGGACGCGCGTTGGCTATTTGGCTATTTGGGCATGGAACCGTTGCACTGCGAGAAGGTGTACCTCGGTGATGGCAGTAATCTAGAACGGTGCAGGACAGTCACTTGAGCTAATCACTTTTCTCTGACCGACTACTTTAAAAGCATCTCCATCTGGTACTACCGCAACGGGAATACATGACCACGACGGGACAACGTTTCTAGATACTTCTTTTTAACACAGAGTCTAATTCCCACAGCTTCCATCTCACAGCTTGAAAGCCTCCTCCACTGGTTTACAGATAAGGGAGATGTCGTCTACAAAACCTGCTTTCAGGTATGTGGTTTGAGTGTGAGAATCCGTAATGATGGAACCGTTTCTCTGCACGCCTGCACTTCGAATGAACCCTTCTAATGTAATGTAAATTCATCCGTCCACAACCTTGCTTTAAGCTATCTAACTTCACAAAAGACAGTCTGTTACAGTCCTTGTTGCCAGACAACGGAATCGGAATTGTATTAGAAAAGGCCTTCCCAAGAGAGTCACGCTCTGTCCCAGACGTAAATCGCTAGACGCGGAGATATGCTGAGTGACCACTACGTCCGAAGATTTAGCTATCATTCACATAGTCGATAGCTTGCTCAGAGATGGTTTTAGGAACTAAATAGGCAGAGCTAATTTTATGTATAACTAGCTGACCCGACAAACTTCGTATTGCCACAAATCAAACTGTGTTGTACATCAATCCTGAATCTCGGATGACCTTTATCACAATCTCGAGTTTTGCAAATTTCTGAGAAGTTCATGGGTGTTTTAATATACAAATTTTCCTCAGTAAAATAGAAAACAGCTCCCCCCATTGCTTAGCCTGATAAAATAAAGCAGATAGCATTTAAATATTCGCCATCATTACAAACCATTTCGCCGAATACCATTTTGCGGAACACCAATTCTCGGTTGACCATAACGCGGAATATAGAATTTCGCAGAATACCATTTCGCGAAAAACCTTACGCGAGATGTACCATTTCACGGAAAATCTTTTTGTAGAAAGTATAATTTCGCAGGGGTGACCAAACTGAAGGAAAGTAATAGAGGTCAGTAGATCTAGGAAAATAAATAAACCTAGATAGAGGTGATCTCTACGGCAGGCTGTCTCCCCGCAGTAACCGTCGAATCCGACGGCAGGTCGCCGGCAACACTCACGGCCTATGGCCGTCTCGCGCTGAATTTCCAAAATCCCCCACATGCCTAATTTGGTTCCATTTGCTTAATTACTTTTAATTTAATTATTACTAGGAAATTTGTATTTCATTTGCATGGGACCCCCCCCCCCCCTTTAAAAAGGTAAGGGGTCCTAATTCATCATAGAAAAATTTCATGCCACGAAAAACACCCACATGCCAAATATAGTTCCATTTGATCAATTAATTCTCGAGTTATGAGGAAATTTGTATTTCATTTGTATAGGAGCCCCTCCTCCTAAAGTAGGGAAAGGATTCAATTCACCATAGAAAAATTCTTGTCTCCAAAAATACCCACATGTCAAATTTGGTTCCATTTCCTTGATTAGTTCTCGACTTATGAGGAAATTTGTATTTCATTTGTATGGGAGCCCCCCTCCTAAAAAGTTAAGGGGTCCTAATTCATCATAGAAAAATTTCATACCTCCAAAAACACCCACATGCCAAATATGGTTCCATTTGATTAATTAATTCTCGAGTTATGAGGAAATTTGTATTTCATTTGTGTAGGAGCCTCCCCCCCTCCTAAAGTGGGGAGAGGTTTCAAAAAATTCTTATCTCCAGAAACACCCACATGTCAAATTTTCTTCCATTTGTTTGATTAGTTCTCGAGTTATGAGGAAATTTGTATTACATGTGAATGGAAGCCCCCCTCTTAAAAGGGAGAAGGGTCATTATTCCCATCCTCAAGAGGGGAGGGGTCTCGATTCCCCATAGAAAAAAAAAATGCCTACAAAAACACCCACGTGCTAAATTTGGTTCCATTCGCTTGATTAGTTCTCGAGTTATAAGGAAATTTGTATTTCATTTGTATGGGAGCCCCCCCCTCCTAAAAGGGTAAGGAGTCTAAATTCATCATAGAAAAAATTCATGCCTCCAAAAACACCCACATGCCACATATGGTTCCATTTCATTAATTAGTTTTCGAGTTATGAGGAATGTTGTATTTCATTTGTATTGGAGCCCCCCCTCCTAAAGTGGGGAGGGGTCTCAATTCACCATACAAAAAATTCTTGTCTCCAAAAACATCCACATGTAAAATTTTGTTCCAGTTGCTTGATTAATTCTCGAGTTATGCAGAAATTTGTGTTTCATTTGTATGGAAGCCCCCCCTCTTAGTGGGAGGAGGGGTCTCTAACCATCATAAGAACCTTTCCTGGCCCCAAAAACCCCTATATGCAAATTTTCACGCCGATCGGTTCAGTAGTTTTAGATTCTATAAGGAACATTCGAGCAGACAGACAGAAATCCATTTTTATAGGTATAGATTTGTATGGGAGCCCCCCCTCTTAGCGGGGTAAGGGATCTCTAACCATCATAAGAACATTCCCTGGCACCAAAAACCCCTACATGCAAATTTTCACTCCGATCGGTTCAATAGTTTTCGATTCTAAAAGGAACATAGGGACAGACAGACAGACAGACAGAAATCCTTTTTTATAGGTATAGATATATTGGCTTGCATTTGAAAAGCATTGGTGATGCTTATTGGTTAGTCGCTTGCTCCCCACTTTTGGAAGTTCAGCTGGGATACTGTCCTTCGCAGCAGCCTTTCCGTTTTTCAGCTCACTGAATGTCTTCTTAACCTCCTCCTGTGCTGGTGATTTCACTGCTTTGCCATCGTTTAGAATTCTTATCCTGTTCCTGATAATCTCCGTATTTATTTCTCCATTCAACAGCGTCTCGAATAGCTTCTTCCACCTAACTTCTACCGCCGTTTTGTTAGTAAGCAGGTTGCCAGCACTATCGTGACAGGTATGGCGAAAGCTCTACATCTCACCGTTTTGCTGGCGAATCGCTCCTCTGAACTGCCCAGCACGTGCGCCTCGTACCCGCATTTTTTTAGACGGTGGATTTTTCTTTTTTCAGCGCTACCCAGGTAACCAATCAGCATTTTCAATGCAATTTAATTGCAAGTCAATAAGCATTTAAGTTGCCTTAAATGCTACCTAAATGCTATTTTGGCAAAATATGTGGCTATTTTACTGCTAGCATTCTTATAGTGCTGACAATACTTATTTGCAGCTAGTTACCGACAAGAAGAATTTAAATAGAATTGTAGATGCCAATTTACAACAGTTTTGCAATCAAAATGCTGATAAACAGCAACCTGCAGTATAAAACGCCAGAGATGCTAATAAACGATTGATTTACTGCTTATACTACTGCTTATTGGTTACCTGGGTAGCCTCTAAATACCATTCTCTCTTTTGATTCTGACGTGTAGTCGCGGTGAGCATGCGAATCCCGGCCTGGTTCTTCTCATCTGACGCTCTCATGAAACCAGCTGTTACGCTGGTCTTCTACGCGTTTTGCCTGCCATCTCTCTCGTAGTTGTTTCGATGGCACCATAGATATTCCTCCACAACCCATTAGTATCTTCTTCCCTTGCTTCCTATTAGGCCGTATGAATAATAGAGTTAGAGCAAACCCAGATAACACAAAATCGTAATAGAAAGTTCACATCAAATCGTTTTCATGTCAATTTCAAATTGGAATTGTATAATGATTAGAGTATGTCAAATCGAAGTGAACAATAAGTTGTTTTGCAGTCGTGCGTGTCTTCATATACAATTCATGACTGTGAATTATAAAGCAGTATAGACGATTGCAATATTTGATTATATCTATATCATATATTCAGGAGTATTTAGTTGCGTGTTATAAAAACTACGCAAAATAGAATTAAAAATAATTGGCAAAATTTTCGCACGTATATCGCCTCCACTTTGGTACATATATGCTCTTATATGGCGTGAAATATAACTTTTTCGTTCAGATATGATTTCGAATATCTCAGTTGCAATCGAGATATACAAACCAAATGGTTTACTGGGAATGCTCCCATACGATTTAAACGGGAAAAGCAAAGTAAACTGTTTTATTCATACGGCCTATTGTACAAGCTTTCGGGCGTTTTTCGTTGCCACGCCCGAAAGTGCCGTCAAGTGCTGGATGTTGAAACGCAGCGTTCTGTCAGTGCGAGCCTTTGCCGGGCTCGGCAACCTTACGCGAATCTTACACATGACGAGAGTCAGAGTCGATATTTGGTTCCCGAAAAGACCGTACATCGATGACATCCGAAGAGTGCCAACCGTGAATTACGGCATGATCGATCTGAGAACTAGAGTCTCCATTTGGATGCCTCCAGGTGTTTTTTTTTTCAAATACCCATTCGTATAAAGTTGGATGGTACTGTTGTCCCTATTGATCAAATAGTGTTTGATTTTGATCCATTTTAAAGAAGCTTTCGGATATTCCAACGTACAAAACAAATATTACAGATAGTCATACCAACGCTGGCTGTGGCAAAATTCATCCTCAAGTCATGATCGTTTGCGACCGAGTGGAGACTTTCACTACATTCCTCAGGTTGTGATTGCAGAATTTACCCTTGATTTATCTACTTGATAACCCGCTTCAAATAAAAAAAAATAAATAAAAACACTACTTATGAGTTATTCCCGGGCGCGAGCACATAACCTACTAGGATTTCTTGTTCAGTTTCTTTTTCGTCGATCTCTCCGGATACGGCAAGAGTTGCCAAATATAAAACTGTATTATAGCTAAATCTTTTATTAACTAGTTTGAATATGAGAATTTATAAAAAAAATTAAACTGGTAATAATATGTTGATTTCCAGTTCGCATGCAATATTTTTTATTAGTAGTTTGCAAATTTTCACGTCCGTGAAAATTGATACTTTTGCGTGGATTGTTTTTTATTTCACCGCGAGATTTGCATAATGAATCTTGAATTGATTCAAAGTTTATTTTTATTTTTTGCAAACACATTACCATTTTGGCATTCAAAGTTGCAGTTTTTGACTATTCGGTAAGTAAAAATTTCTCCTGAACTATTGCGTTTTGCTAATAATTTTATGATCGGGTGAAATAAAACTGAAAATTGGTAACCGTCCATATTATTTAGAGCATTTTTTATTCTAATAATTATTCCCAGCATGCATTTCAATTTATTCTCTCGTCTTTTGTTTTTTCTTCTTCTAGAGGGGCTTGTGCTGTTTCCCAAGTTTAACCACGAAGAAACCGATTCAACCACTTCTCTCGGACGAAGTGTCCGTACTGTCGACGAACAATAGCGATAGCTTTCTGCAGGTAATATGCAAATCCAGATATAATAAAATAAATATATGCAACTTGCTTGCTTGCTTGCGTGCATGCGGTGGTTTCTAACACGTCTCATTCATGCAAACGAACGAATTTTGCCTTCCGCAGAATCTTGCTCACATCGATCAGCGTGATCGGGAGAGACAAGATCGTCGCGAGCAGGATGGCGGCGGCGGTGGTGGTGGTGGCGGCGGCGGCAGTGCGGTGGGTGGTTCTGGAGTAGGTGGAGGCGCAAGCGGTGGTTCGAATGGTGGCTCCAATGGTGGTGCCACGAAACCGGAAGATATGATGCTGCTCGAGAAGCAGGGACGCTGCTCGCAGAAAATTCGTAGTAATCAGCTGAGTAATTTGGCTCATGTGACTCATACCGTTGGGCAGAATATGACGGACATCAGCAATATCGGTGGTAATAAGGTGAGTTGAATTTTAACAATATTTCAGAATCAGTCATCTAAAAGAATTTTTTTATAGGTTCCAAAGATACTGTCTAATATTGCCCAACACGCGGGTGGAATTCTGCCTCCTCGAAAAGATCGAGGATCTTCCTTGCCTCCGAGTGCACTTCCGCGTCCACCAAGGAGTCTGAAACCTCCCCGCAAGATCGAGTATGGTCGGCTGAATGATTCTGAAGGTAAAAAGCGAGCAGAGACTCCCCCTAAGTCGGATGCCCAGAAGGACTACGAGCTTAAAACCTCCAGTTTAAAGCGAGCGAATGCTAGTGCCTATGGTAAGCGAGAGTTTTCCCCTGGAAAAAGTTACCTGGAAATGAAGGATACCTTCCAACTAGCCAAAGATTACGGAACACTGAAATCGAAAAATTACGGATCACTGGGAAACACTTCGATGGTTCCGATGAAAAATGACAGCAAGTTTGGTTTTGGTTCCAAATCTAACAGCAGCACTGCCAATAGCTGTGAATTCTCAAAACCGGATTATACATCGACGAAGAACTATCAAAGGCTGGAGGAGCAAAGTCCTCGCAAAAGTTCGCTCGATACTGCGACGATGAAACGGTCTCTACTGCCGAACGTTCGTAAGCTAAGTTCTGCCACTGTTAAGGGTTCCCGCGAGTCGCTGAACTCCGCCTCCAGTGGGTCCAATAATTCCAACAACTCCAACCCCATTTCCCGCTCGAGTCCGATTCATTCTATGGCTCCGACTTCGGGAGCAAATCTGCCAACATCACTCGTATATCATCACCACAATCATCTTCACCACGGACGTACACCGCCTCGATTCATCCACCATCAGCAATCGACATCGGCCGAATCGACCAAATCCTCACTGAATCCACCTTCGCCCCAATCACCCACCGTCAACCACCAGCAATCGCCGTTCTTCAACAAACTTTCGCCGAGTACAGCTTCGAAGCTTCAGCAAATTAGTGCCCATCAACAACAGCAGCAGCAGCAGCAACAGCAACACAAGACTACAACTCTGCCCAGTGCCAGCATCCTGCACGCCGCCGTCACCGCTTCGGCCACGTCGGCCATCGGTCAGCAAACCACGGCTTCGCTACCGCCCAAACCGGTAGTGGACGGAAAGCTAACCGGAAGCGGAGCCGGAAGCAACGCCGGGAGCAGCTCGCAGGCCGCACGGCGTGGTAGCAGCTTGACACGCAGCGAGAACAAGTATCGAATTCAGTTCTAAATCTAAAGGCCATGTGACGCGGACGAACCTCGAAGGTTCGTCGCGCCGCCGCCGGCGAGGAGCAAGTATTTAATTATTGTATTAAATTTTGACCGTATTTTTGCTGTAGCTGCTGTACCTAGTATTTCACCTTTCGGACGACAAAATTTGTATACATTGGACATATATTGCATTATTGCCCGGGAGGGAGGGGAGCGAAAATGATTTTTTTTTTAATTTTGTAAATGTTCTATTTCGGAAATGAAAACTTGTTGAAAAGTCAAAGTCCATTCGATGGAGATTACTTGCGGAACAAAATATACTAATCATTTGTAGTGTGATTGTTGGCGTGATTGATCCGAAAGCACCCTGCTAAAAGTGAATGACCTGAACGTTTTGTTCTGTACCGCGGAGTTCTGTCTTTTGGACATGAAATAAATAGAGGCATTATGATGGCAGCTTTAAGTTCATTACGAACCTACTAAATTTGACTATTTCTCCAAGCCAATGTTTAAACAATCCACTTCGATTATTCAAAACCTAGTCAGAATCTTCTTGTAATACACCATTAACTACAGATACTAATAGAACTAGTATCCACCTGAGCTGAGGGTATCTGCAAATCTCAAACTTCCTCTGCTAATGTCCAATGACACAGAACGCCAGTTTATACCCTAAGTTCATGCGAGGAAACCTAAAGACTGTCCCATAAAGCATAAAGATAGTCAGAAACTGCTGCCGTTTCACCGTTCCTTTATATTTAGTCAATTTTTGTGGCTGGGCCATATTGTTTACTTTTATTTCTCTCAGCACCTGTGTAGCGGTAGGGGGACTGGGGGTATAATGCCCACGTTAAGAAGAATGTCATATTATTCATCAATGCGGAATGCATTTCCAGAAACTAGACTATAAACCCTAAATTAGAACAGTTTTCTACCTAACATGCTCGTCCTGAAGCATAAAAATCAATAAAACACGTTTGAATCGTGAAATTATATAAGGCATTTGAAAATTTGTTTTCAGATTCGTTAGGGGTAAAATGCGCATAGGTGTGTACAAAACGAACCACAACAAAGGGTCAGAATGCACCACAACAAATTGGCAAAATGCGCTGTCCGTTTTATTTTAATGCAAACCCGGCACGACTCAGAACAGCGTGAGGACCTACCTACTTGTTAAATCAGTTATTCCGGATCGCGGTTTTGCAATCGCCAGGTATCTTCGCTGGAGCGGTCGATGCTAAGATATCACACAAGGGTTTTTCTTGGTACCTTGCCGGCAACGCGTCTTTCACTGTTTTTCACTGGTTTTCGCTACCGCCGCAAGTGGCAGGCTCCGGCCAAGACCGACGGTGGGTTTTTTATGTAGCTTCACGACATCTTAACCGGGTTTTTCGGAGCGAATCAGAATTAAAACAACACTTTGCCTTTTGCTTTTACCAACGTTTTGACGTTTGCCTAAAAGTGTATGGGCTACTAGATCGATTAACGTTTGGTTGCACTGCAAGTAAATTCATGCTTCTCACGGCGCATTTTGGCCCGCTAGAACTTGTTTAAAAAAATCGTTTAAATCACATAAATAATAATTCACTTAAGCAATTTTACATTGGCTGCTGGACCGAGACCATTGTTCAAAACAAGAGCCATTTACAGATACGTAATATTGTTTATTGGTGGCGTAATGTCTTACGAAAAAAGTTGCGAAAATTGTAAGAAATAAGACGGCAAATAATTTTTTTGTTTTTTCATAGGATTTATGTAATTTAGAAAGCTTATATGCTCAACACAAGTTTGTAATGTAAAATAGAAGCGATTGGCACCTTAATTACAGTTTAAAAGTGAGTAATTCGTGAAATATGACAGCGGCGCATTTTGCCCCGACTGGGCATTTTACCACCAGTTATCCTACATTTTTTCTAGCAGCTTTTTTTACAAAATACGTGGATTTTCAACCGAACATCGTCGAAAAATTATGCGCAAATGGTGTACAGAATCCCAATTGTCAGCGAGAAATTGAGCGGTCCTGCTAGGTCCTCGTATAATGAAGGCTTACGAGCAAAATACAGAGTCTATCCAGCTTTTTACGAGCCATAATATTTGACATTTCAGTAATACCCCGCTCGTTTTGTTTCCGCACGTTCACGGTAAAACCAAAGAAACGTACGGAAATAAAACGTGCAGTGTATTACTGAAACGTCAAATATTACTTATTTTACTTTACTTTCGTGGCAACGGTCCGTTACCGATCCTGCGCCGAACGAATTATGGTCCTCCAGTACCGTCGGTCCTGGGCTGCCGTTTTCCAATAGCCACGAACACCAGCTGAACATGCATCGTCTTCGACAGCACACACCCACCGGGTGCGCGGTCTGCCTCGGAGTCTACGGCCTCTTCCTGGTTCTCTGCTGAAAATAGTTTTGGCTACTCTTTCATCGGGCATTCTGGCCACGTGTCCAGCCCACCGCAGCCTGCCACATTGCACTACCTTCACTATATCAGCATATTTGTATACTTGGCACAGCTCATGATTATCGCGTCTGCGCCACACTTCATTTTCCATTTTGCCACCAAGTATGACTCGCAGAATTTTACGCGAATTTGCAAACTACGGGACTTCAGCTGGTTACGTAATCCGTTGAAAGCCCGATTCGCGGCTGCAACTCGTCATTTCACTTCGCGGCTTACATCATTGTCACATGTCACGACTGTACCAAGGTATATAAATTCCTCCACTACTTCATATCGTTCCCCATCTAACTCCACCTCGGCACCAACACCACTTGGGCTCCCACGTTCCCTACTAGCAACCATGTACTTCGTTTTGGCGGTATTAATGGTAAGTCCAAATCTCGCCGCTTCCCTTTTAAAAGGCCTGAAGGCCTCTTCCACTGCTTTACGGTTGATTCCGATGATTTCGACGTCATCCGCAAAACCAAGAAGCATGTGAGATTTCGTGATGATAGTTCCATTCCTTTCCACGTTTGCCCTTCGTAATGCACCTTCCAAGGCAATGTTGAATAGCAGGTTAGAGAGTGTCCGTCCAGTGTCGCACGAATCAGTGTAAATAGTTTCGTCGAAAAAGAATGTTCTAGCATTATCTGCCATAGCTCATTTCGTTTAACTGAATCGTACGCCGCTTTAAAGTCCACAAAAAGATGGTGTGTCTGCAAGTTGTACTCCCGGAACTTGTCCAGCAGCTGACGCAGGGTAAACATCTGATCCGTCGTGTAGCGACCCTCACGAAAACACCAGCTTGGTACTCGCCGACGAAGGACTCCGCTAACGGTCTCTGTCTGCAGAACAGGATACGGGAAAGCAGCTTGTAGGCAGAATTGAGCAATGTAATTTCTTCGATAGTTTTTACACTCCAGTCGATGTCCCTTTTTGAAAATTTGGCAAATGAGGCCATCCAACCACCCCTCCGGCATATGTTCTTCCTTCCACATCCTGACAATGATCCGGTGGATTGCTTCGTACAGCCGCTCGCTCCCCGTTTTTAGAAGTTCAGCCGGGATACCGTCCTTCCCAGCAGCCTTACCGTTTTTCAGCTCACTGATTGCCTTCTTAACCTCCTCCTGTGTGGGTGACATGATCGATCTGAGAGCTAGAGTCACCATTTGGATGCCTCCAGGTGTGTTTCCGAATATTCAAACGTGGAAAGTAGGTGCTACAGATGGCCATCCCTCTGGCCGCGGCAAAATTTATGAGCCTCAGACCGTTATCATTGGTCGACAGATGCAGTCTATGTCTTCCAATAACTGAACGGAAGAATTCCTCCCTCCCGATCTGCGCGTTTGCATCTCCGATGATGATTTTCACGTCGTGTTTTGGGCACTCTCCATAGGTCCTCTCAAGCCTGTCGCAAAACTCGTCTTTAGCATCATCGGATTTATCGTTTGTCGGTACGTATAAGTTGATTAGGCTATAGTTGAAGAATTTGCCCTTAATCTTCAACACGCATATACGGTCATCTACGGGCCTTTTGCTCGTTGCTCTCGTTGCTTTTGTTTTCCCAACACTACGAAACCGACTCCATGTTCTGCTTTCTTACCGCCACTGTAGTAGATTGAAAGAAGTGCCTGCAATGCATTTCATATTCAGCCGCCCATTACGAGACAGACGCTGTGTGAGCCGCCCTTCACTTGGAGAACAGGCGCTCTAGTTCGCACCTCCTAGCTTAGCTGCTTCAGTAAGTACATGAAGCATTTCCGGGTAAGGCCATCGACCGTCATCATTTATCTTAGATCTGCGTGGAGGCACCAGGTGGGAGCTTGGGAGAGCCAGAGCTATGTTTGACGCTCCTTCCAGCTAACTCTCTCCATTTCATACCCAAATATTATGGCTCGTAAAAAGCTGGATAGATTCTGAGGCGACTAACCCCAGTAAATCGTGTACTATTTTTATAAAAGCCTTACGGCTCCTCTAAGCTACCGCAAACGAGCCAAATCAAATAAAAAAAAACGAGATTATAAAAATAGTATCAAAGTGAAGCTTGATATTTTCGTTGTTGAAATTCATTTCTAGATTGTTTAGCAAGTAAACAGCAGAATTTCCAATGACAATGTTAACATATATTGGCATTTTTTAACTTTCACCGGGTACGAAATGGGGACAGTTACCTGAAAGGAGCGGCTAATACGCCTCTGACTCTCTCAAGCCTGACCTAGCTAGCGCCTCCTTGAAAATCTAAGTCAATGATGACGATCGATGGCCATGCCTGGAAATGCTCCATATACATTCTGGAGCAGCTAAGCTAAGAGGTGCGAACCTGGACACCTGTTTCACCCCAGGTGAGGGGCGGCATCAAACAGCGTCTGTCTCGGAGCGAGCGGCTATGTATGAAGCGCTGTATCCCGCAAGCTACATCTAAGATGGCTAAGAGAAAATGGAAATACAGAACGGTTCAATGGGCATAGGACACGGCAAAGAATAAGAAAACGAATAATAGATAACGATTGGAAAATTCGTACTTGGTAAGTCAGAACTCTCCGTGAACTGGTACGAGCTGCATCGGAGTAGAGATCGCTGCTATTAAGGGATTCTGATTTTCACGCTACGCTACGGTTCAGCTATGGTGCCGTTTAGTTGGTTTCGAGGTACGATACAGGTTTAACATTCCAGTCGTCGTATGTTTGAATCTTGGCTATGACTAGAAAGAGTCAGTGGGATTGTTGCACTAGCCCCGCAACTGCCCTGTACTCAAATAGCCGGCTGTGAAGTCTGTCGATAAACCAGGATCAAGTCTTAAAAAGACGTTTAAGCCCAACGTTCTGTTACGGTTCAAAATTCAGCGGTAAAAGATGGCGTGGCAACGGAATACGTCAGAAAGCTTGATCAACGAATCGTAGAACAGCAGGAAAAGTTGTAAGTAGGCTGTGGATGAACCTCCGTGGAGCCATTGAAAGAACTACGAGTGAGATGGTGGGTACGACGACGCTGGTTCGATGCCGAAGGCCAGAGAGTGACAGATGAGAAGACCTAGGCTGAAAGTTGCATGCTCACTGTGGCCAGACGGCAGAACAGAGCAAGGTATAGAGAGACTAGAGCAGCGAAAAAAAGAACCCACCGTTACAAAAACGTAAGTACGAGGAGCACGTTCTCACCGGCGCAGATGAGAGATTCTCCAACAACTATAGAGTTTATTTCTAATTCCCGTCGTAATAAGTAAAGCCATTTTAATTTTCATCATTTGTTGGATGGATTTAATGAATACTCCAAAAGTTCTTGTGCTGATTTGACTAAAACATACTTACCGATTATTAAAGCATATTATTGAAATTACGCAACTAACTTTATTTCCTAAATCCGTCGTACCGTTTTAAAATCCGTCCATCAAAATTTTTCATCGTCCGAACTAAAAATCACAACAATGCTTACGAAGCTAACGCGCATGTATTTGTGTACGACGGCATGACAAATGTTATTCTGCAAAATTTCTGCAGGTCAGGCAAGTTTTCCTGGCTGTAGGATAACGACTATGCCTTGCGTGAGTCATTTTCATTCATGAATGACGGAAATTAAAATGATCAGTCGACATTTTCTTCTTCGTCGCACGAAAAAACGTAGGAAATTTGACTGGGAGGACTTCTTTAATGATAAAAAGCATTTAAATAGATCGCAGCTCACTTTGATTGATCGCGTATGATAGACAACAAACTAAAATATTAGGGAATAACGAGTTTTGCATTGTGTGTCATAAAAATGCAGATATTTTTAACAATTTGCGTTGGATAGGACGGGAATGGGCAACTACGACGAAGTAGCAACATGCCCTATATAGAGTTTTTACAAAATGGTGAAGTGCAGGAATTTTGTCATGCATGTGATGTGCAAGCTAGAGGTGGCAACCTGTAAATTGACAAACGGCGATACTAGCCAGGTATTTCCAGTTAGAATCTGTTGAATGCAGAAGTAAAAACAGATATAAGCAGGAACAGAATAAGAATTGTGAACGATGGCCAAGCTCTGAAGCCACTAGCACAAGAGGATGTTAAGAAGGCAATGAGTTGAAAAACGGTAAGACTGCTGGGAAGGGCGGTTTCAAGGCTGAACTTTTAAAAGTGAGAAAACGGTTGTACGAAGCAATCCATCGGATCATAATCTGGATCCGAGCGGAAGAACAAATGCGGGAGGAGTGATTGAGTGGCCTCATTTGCCCTATTTTTAAATCCTTTTTTAATCGACATTTCGTGAGGGTAACTACACGACGGATCAGATGTTTACCATGGGTCAGTTACTAGACAATGAGGCCTATGAAATCTATCAATTGGTGGTGAGCAGTGCCTTGGTATTCGCGACACTCTGTTACAGCATAAAGATATTATCCATTGTCGATCAACCGTCCACAAAACCGGATTAATAACTTCTACCGGTTAACGGCGATAGACGGCGAAAGATGATCTGAGAAAACCACCTATTGTGGAGGTGCACATCACCATCATTCGCCGTACTGATGTACTGAGTCATTTTCCCTGCTGTCTTGATATTCCGTCTCCGCGCCATTCTGGTGCTCATAGTAGTGCTGCTTTTACCTTTCGATCACCCATCCGACAACATTCCTTTCGTCTTTATCTCGACATGTTTCGGCACGCGGCACAAAACCTTTGCGGGATACGGTCAATTTCTTGTAGAATTTACGCGTTTCCTGAGAATGATACAGCAGTTCCATGTCCTTGCACTCCATTTCTTTCAGGCGGTGCTTCAGGCTTCTTATCCTGAAAAAATTAGATTTGCTACAGCATCGACGCCCGCGCTGCATTCTTCTCGTCTGACATTCTCTAACATTGCTTGTTGGACCACAACAAAGCGAGTCTCTCACTCAATGTTACCCGAGTTGCTGTGGAAAGGTAAGCGAAGAGATCATAGACGTTCGAATGGACTCCTCTAACGTTCTGGTAGTAGATGCTAACATTCTGGTAAGTAGATGCCATACAAGTCGCCAGTGCAGTCTCCTGAAACAAAGTTCTGCTATTTCTTTTGTAGTTACGAAGCTACAGTGCTAGTACTTTATTAGTAACAAAATGAACATTCACTTAGTTACTAATGAGGTATTACCATTGTAACATGTAACTGCAAAAGATACAGCATAACTTTGTTCAGCAAAATTGTAGATAATAACTAGTTCTACAAATGTTCCATGCATAACTTAGTCAAATTTTGCTCGGCTGAGATGGTACAGTCAAATAAATCAAAATTGAGTCAAAGTGATCGAACCACTGTACTCTGTCCTGGGTTACTCGTCGCCAATTTGCTGCGCGTCTCGACACACGCAAGTCGGCTTCAACCTGGTCGAGCCATCTAGTACGTTGGGCCCCTCTATTGCTGGTGCCGGTAGGGTTCTTGAAGACAATGGATTTTACTGCACAGTCGTCCGGCAACCTTGCGACGTGGCCGGCCCCCCGTAGTCTCCCGAATTTCACCAGATGTACGATGGGAATCTCTCCAAGTAGTGCATGCAACTCGTGGTCCATACGCCTGCACTATCCTCCGTTTTTTGACGTAGGACTGCGTCTTTGTTTACTATACTGGGACTGAGCAGCACTTTGTGAAAACGAAAATAGAAGTGTAACGTTTGAATGAAAGATTTCATATGCTAATAACTACTAAACTACTGAACGAAAATGAACAGTTTATATATCGTAGGATGGATAAAATGACCAGCAATTTTATGAGGGGTTAGAGATCAATTTTAAGGAGGGCGTAAGAGGGGGGGGACTCCTATACAAATGAAAAACAAATTTCCTTTAAACTTGAGAACTAATCAATCAAAAGGAACCAAATTTGGCATGTGGGGTTTTTGGAGGTGAGAATTTTTTCTATGTTGTACTGAGACCCCTTCCCCTTCTAAGAGGGGGGGGGGAGGCTCCCAAACAAATGAAATACGAATTCCCATGTAAATTTAGATCTAATCAATCAAATGGAACCAAATTTAGCATGTGGGGGTTTATGGAGGCATGAATTTATTTTATGGTCGGAGGATAAGGACTCTCATACAAATAAAATAGAAATTTTTGCGTATGTGCCATATTTTCTGCTATGTAACAAGCGGTAAGCTATGAAAGTAAACTAGTAAAACCTTCTCGGAGCAAAAGACAGTGAATCGACACCGTTAACGTCGACGTGCCTGTTGCCATTCATGTCAAGAGAGAAGGACATTCGAATGGCACGCCATATTTGCGCTGAACGTGCTTTGGCTTTAATGTTATTTGTAACTAATGGCCCTTTTAAAGGTCGCAAGCGAGTAAAAGTAAAATTATTGAAACATGTCAAGCTACGTATAATCATATTTAATACAATAATCTGTGGGTTGGTCATTCATTACTATTTCAATCTTTATGATGCACACAAGTGATTTTTAAAAGAAATCTTTTATGTCTCAATGGTTGCAGGCGTTGTACTTATGAACCCGCGTCCACGTATTTTCAAAGCCACCATTGCATTCAATGAAGAATTGAATCTGAATGTTTCGCTCTTTTCTTTTAAACATTCACTTAAACAATGGCACTCACAGATTCTTATAAACATACATATGCCAGAAATGCAGTTTACATTAGTCTTTGATCTAATGATCTGATATAGTTCTACGTCACCCAATCGTACAACCCTTAGGGCTGTATACCTTGTAGTTTCTAGCTGCGATTTCGTTTCTATTCTCCCATTTTCTTCTTTTCCACTTTTCCCCTGCATTCGGCCAAGATTTTTCTTTAGTTTTTAATTGATTCGTGCTACTTTTGTTCTTTTTCTCTGTCACGTTATTCCCCTTTTTTCTTTTCCATTTGTCCAGTTTTTGTCATCGTTATTTTTCTTCAGACCCACCAGGAGACGTGTTACCACTAGATCCATCGGGAGAACCAAGTTTTTCGGTACATCTCGGAAAATCTCAGAAACAGCGAAAAACGTTATCATTCAAGGATTAGAAATCGACAAACAAGAAAGAAATTGCCATGTAGAACTAACAGAAGATAATTTTCCCACTTTTCTTTGGAGTCTTCCATCATCACTTATCGTAAAATTGAGCTTAAAATTGAAAATGAATTTAAATTAGCCTTGAAACTGGATTCGAAGTCGAACTTGGCAATGAGCATGAACTTAGACTTGAAATTGATCTTAAAGTTGGAATGGAAATTGCACTTGAAATTGTACCTGGAATTGAACTTGAAACTAGATTTGAAACGAACTGAAACCAGTGCGAAAATTGGATCGGAAATAAGATTTGATTTAGTTTGACTGAATCGTACGCTGCCTTATAGTCCACAAACAGATTGTCTAGCAACGGGCGCAGAGCAAACAGTCGGTCTCAGTCTAAAGAATAGGATACGGGAGAGCACCTTATAGGCAAAATTGAGCAATGTCGATAGTCTTTACACTCGAGAATGGTTCGGTGGACTATTTCGTACAGCCAATCTAAAAGCTGGAGCTTTTAGAAGTTCTGGCTTAGGCGTGTAAGCGTCCAGCATATCCATCTCGTTGACGTATGGAGAGTCTATCTGTTTTTCATTTCTGCTCACATACGATTCCACCGTCAACATTAACCCAATGCAGTTCGACGTTCTATATCTGTCTAAACCATGATACTGAGCTCCTCGTCCAATAAACGGAGTCCTCTGACTTTCTGGTAGTAGATGCTCGTGCCATCGACGTCGGTAGTGTCCTGAACCATTGGGCCTCTCGAGTGTGCTACATTAACATGTATGCTACGGCAACAATTAATATCAATCATTTCAACGACCGTGCACTAGTCCCGTGACCAACCCGTGAAATATGCAGAAAAACTTTGGTAGAGACGGTTTGTCCTCATTTGTGTTTCTATGTGGACCCATCGAATTCAGTTAAACACTATTAAAATGCAAATATTGTGAAACAACTAACGAAATAGTTACAATCGTAAGCTGTCCAAACAATATTTTTTTCTTCCTAACCTTCGCCTTACTTTCCCATAGAGCCCATAGTCGGTCAGAATGTGAGTCAGTGGTGCCGGAATCCGTGCCTTGCCTTGCTGGCGATGCGAATAAAGAAGCACTTACTTACTGCATGTGCCTAACCTAGCCGTTGTACCTCCATTGCACTATGCTTCCCAAAGCCGCCAACAGTAAGACACTGGTTTTTAATTGAACACACGGTGTCAGTGAGCGCGAATGGCGAAACCTTGACACCACGGAACGGGCTCTGCTTTCGTTCGTTCGCTCGTTCGCTTGTTGACTATACATATATGTATGAAAATATTCGCGCACTGTTTGTTGTTGTTTCTTTTTTTTTTGCAAGCCCCAATGTTGTTGTGTAAGCAATTGGAAAGTTAAATCTTTCCTGCTGCAGGCAGCAATGCTATGTAGATGTATGTAAAGCGGATCTCAGCCTCGCTGATGGACGACGGACTTTGTTTTAGTTTTCTTCCGTGGGACTCCACTCCTCCGGAGTGAATGACAGTTCTGCATAGTTTTGAATGTCCTGGCGAAACGAATTTCTAGGTTAGAACTTCAAAACAAATTTTATTCTTAAGGCTTTCATCAAGCTTGCTTCGATCAAATTTCGTAAAGTCTTGTAAGGCAAACTTGTTGATTTATATTCGTCGCCTGAAATTAATGGTAAACAAACGATTTTTATTTATATTTTGTATTAAATCATTCTCCGTCGGACACACCACGATTCACCTTGAGTAGCCGTCCGCCGTGGTAACCACTCTTAAACATGAATACTAGCTACCAGTCTCGCTCTCAGACTCGGACAACATTATGAAATAAGGCTTTTCATGTAAACGCTACAGTAGAGGTACTTAAACTGCTGGCAGGGTACCCCTCAACCAGCCGCTCCTCGGTAGCAGCGAGTTACCCATGTGCAAGCAGGACGACAGTAGAGAAGCAAAAAACATCGTGCAAAAACTTGCACCTAAAGAAAATTGCTGCCGTCGTCCGTGTCAGTTCAGGGCTCTGAGTTCCCAGGTTTTGCTGTTGTCCCTCGTTGGCGATTCGATGAAAGCCTTCCCTTAAATTGCACTAAAGCTGCTTAAGCCTTCGCTCCGCGACTCCGATACGAGCACAGGAAAGTTTGCCCGCGCGCGTGTTGGACCGGTTCGCAGCAGCGGAAAGACAAGACGCGAAGTGGTGCGAAAAAAAAAGTTACGCCAAGACCAGTGGTGTAACCGATACCCCTCACCTTGGCCGAGTGACCTAAATTTGCCGACGGTTCTGCTCGCTGAATATCTGGCGGCAGCGATTTCGCTGATAAACGGTCTGGCCGGTACCGGTTCTAGTTTCGTTGGTGGAAAGTTTGTATCAATATTATATCAAAAACAAAAGAGCTTTTAACTTGTTTGATTCCGCTTCCGGCCGCACATTTTACTCGGGATGTTGGTGCGTGGTTCAAACCCTGCAAATTGCGATGCAATTGAGCCACTCTCGAAAATCACCAATTCGTTGTTTTTGTTTGCACATCATTGGCATTTTTTATGGTACTTTTCAAGATAATATGGATGTGATGGACTGGAAATTTCTCATATACTTCGGTCGTATTTTGTTCACCGATGATTGTAAGCGAATAGTTTGGATCTCACTCACGACTTTCAAGTACTAAACTAAGGAGTTAATAGCTTCGTGAGAGGTCAAACTTGATAGCTAACCTTTCTACGTGAAGTATCTGCGAATCACGATGAAAATGAAAGCAATAAACTGTCCACAGCTCGTATCATTCGTTACATCCATCTCCTTTTATGCCATCCTCGAGATTTACAACGCATCTTCTCCGCTCCGCTTTTCCAATGTAAGAAGTGGTAACAATTTCTTTTAAAGTTTTAGGACCTTTGCCAAGTCACTAATGGGCATGTTCATGTTGTCTCAAAAGGTTGAGGTACTATTGAAAGGGTTAAGTATCTTTACTGATACACTTTACCAGTTCAAAAAATGTCATTACACAGCACAGCGACATCAAAATCAGCAAGTCAAGTCTTCTCGTGATCATTATTTATGGCTGATTTATGGTTGAAACTCGGCATCTAATGTAGGGGGTGCGCACTTGAGCGCCTGTTCCCCAGGTGAGGGGCGACTCAAACAGCGTCTGACTCGCAGCGAACGGCTGAATATAAAATGCGGTATCCCGCAAGCTGTAGCTAAGATGACATACTAGTAAGGTAGTATACCGAAAGTCTCATTTACCACGAACTACGAAAAAGCTAATCCGGAATGGATCAATCGGTATAGGACACGCCAAAGAACAAGAAAACGATTTATGGATAACAATTGGAAATTTAAAACACAGAAGAGGCCCGGAGAATACAAAACGATTGGTTTGATGGGAAATGCTACCAAGTGGTTGTAGTGCAAGGGAGCAATAGAAAGACGAAGAAAGAGCGGCAGAAAGATAGAAAGAGGGTGCGGAGAGAGAGCGACACAAAGATGGAGAGAAAGTGTTAGAGGTTAGAAAGATATAGAGAGAGAGAGCGGTAGAAATACGCTCAAGGCCCTTTTTACGCGAAGAATACGCTCCGCGTAAATCAACGACAACCGCGTAAATTCCGAAATTCGCGTAAAAATATTTGCTTAAAAAGTAAATCACGTCCAAAGCGACCTCAGTGTATGAAGAAAGGGCGATAGAATGATGGAGAGAGTGACAGAAATATGGGGAGAAACCGATAGAAAGATATAAAAAGTTAGGGATGGGAAAACTATCACTAACTACTGATAGTTGTCAGTAAGCTTTCGCTGTTATTGATGTTTACTGATACAGTTACGTCGTTCTGTTAGAAAATTCAGTAAGACAAAACTTATTGGTCGGTAGTTGCGTACGATAAACGAGAATGACACAATATGTCGTCTCCATTCAAGTGGATCTTGGGCTACTCATCGCCCATTTCCAAGTCATCTAAGAAGTTGCAAATCACCTTTAACCTAGCACGTTGAGCCCCCTGTTCTTGGTACCCGTAGGGTTGTTGAAGAGAACTGTTTTCGTCGTACTGCCGTCCGACATCCTTACGACGAGTCCACGCCTCCGTAGCCTACCGACTTTTGCCAGATACACGATGAAAATCTTTCTAAGTAGTGCAAGTAGCTCGTGATACCTATGCCTTCGCCAATCTCCGCTATCAGTTTGTACCCCGCCAAATATCGTTCACAGTACCTTCCGCTCGAACACGGCAAGGGCGCGTAAATCCTCCGTGAGCAGCGGCACGGCTTCAAGTCTATAAAGAACTATTGGTCTAATAAGGACCTCCTTACTAGTGTTGTTGTCCGTGCCCTTCAGCAATCCCAAATACACGAACTCATCTAACACTTCTAGTTCATCGCCGTTAACGGTTGGTTTCCTTTGAGCATCTTCCTTTCATTTATTTGGTTTTGGATGCATTTATTTTTAACCCAATCCTCCTAGACTTCAATCCGCTTTCAGTCTGTCCTAGACTGCCTCCGCCGTCGCAAGGTTTCTAAGTCATTCAAAGTTCTTCAAAGTCATCTGCAAAGGCTAGGAGTTGGCTGCCCTTAGTGAAAATCGTGCCTCTCGTTTCGATGCCGCCATCAAATCCGCCTGGTAAATTATTAAGTAAACTTACAATGCATAACGAAATTATAATATAACCATTTCCTTTTTTTTGCTTCAATGTCGTGATGGGTAAAATTACTGATATTTACTGATTGTTATCAGTAACGCACTAGAAACTACTGATAGTGATCAGTAACGATTTTTAATGATAGTTCCCATCCCTTAAAATGCGTGACAGAAAGATGAAGAGAATGAGAACGACAAAAGGATGGAGAGAAAGATAGAGAGACAGAGAGAGAGAGATGAAGAGTGCGACAGAAAAATGGAGAGAGAGAGAGAGCGACAGAAAGATGGAGAGAAAGAGCTTTCTGTTGCTCTGATGGAGAGATCAAAGCACCTCGGGCGTCGCACAAGGAAGCAATCCTGGACCGCTCCTTTTCTCGCTATATTTTAACAACGGCTTAAGGCTTAACGGCTTCTCGGATAAAATTGTGTATTGTGTATGTGATGACCTCAAATGATTCTTTTTGAGATGGTGTGCAAACAGTAAGTTGGTAAGTACCAGAAAGAAATCTACAATGGAGCAGTTAATGATTGTATAAACAGCCAACAAATTATCGGATGTGTCTTGGGCGACATCCATTTAATGATAATCACCAATTGCTGTGATCGGATATACTTCGGAAGTCGCTGATGTGTCGTCGATTAATGTTTCGCGCATATCCACGTCAATTACATCTATCCACTCAAATTCGTCTGATCTATAGTTGAAAGAATCAGGACTTCCTGCTGACGTCTTGCAGCAACACACCTTGGAAAAACTTTTCTGACGGATTTTATCATTTTGTCGTTACATCCAAATGCCGTTCGATGAATGGAGTTTGTAGTAGGCCCGTCGATCGTAATGGTCGTTGTGATACCCGGAAATTCAGCAAGGACAACAGTTTTGGAGAATCAATTTTACCATTGATTAGTTTAGCCACAAATATCGCCTGATGCATTTTGGGTCTGTGGTCAAGCGTGTGTAGGTCGATTAAACGGCACCGGTTTGCATACGGTGGCAAGTTATCGGGATGACGTCAAGGGAGATGTCGCAAAGCCATTTGAACAAATCTCCTTTGCACACGTTCGATGCGTAGATGCCAAGTGATCTGCTTGGGATACCAAACTAAATTACAGTTCTCCAGCAATGGTCGTACTAGCGCACAATACAAGGATTTTAAACAATGGACATCCTTAAAGTCTCGTCCAATCTTAGAAATGAACCCAAGCTGTCGAGTTGCTTTTGAAATAATCAATTCACGGTGTAAATTAAATGTTAATTTAGCGTCTAGCAAGACACCCAGGTCACTAACCCGATCCACTCTGTGTAATTCAGTATGGTCAATAGTGTAATTAAAGCAGATAGGGCTTTTGATGCGGTGGAAACTAATAACTTCACATTTTGTTATGCTCACAATGAGCCAGTTCTGTCTAAACCAATCGGCAAATACATTCAGTAAACCTTGTAATCGACGGCAGTCTTCTACATCACTAATCGCCGCGTATAGTTTCAAATCATCGGAGTATACTAACTTGCTGCCGGATTCCAGTAGTAACGCCACATCGTTGAAAAACAGTAGAAAAGCAAAGGCCCCATGTTGCTGCCTTGAGGCACTCCAGATTTATTGGAAAACATCGAGGAAATACTGGGTCCGAGTTTCACACGTAATACTCTACCGCTGAGGTATGAGTTCAGCCATTCAATCATTTGTTGGGAAGCACCGAGACGAGACAGTTTCCGTAAAAGTATCCCGTGGTCAATTCTATCAAAAGCCACTTTCAAATCAGTATAGATGACATCTACTTGTTTTTTGCCTTCCATTTGCTTAATACACGTCGTAGTAAGCTCCAGTAAATTAGTACAAACGGATCGACCAGGCATGAAACCGTGTTGAACACCATAGAAAAAATTTTTGTCTCCAAAAACACCCACATGTCAAATTTTGTTCCATTTGCTTGATTGGTTCTCGAATTATGAGGAAATTTGTATTTCATTTGTATGGAAGCCCTCCCTCTTAAAAGGGAGTGGGGTCATAATTCCCCTTCTAAAGAGAGGAGGGGTCTCAATTCATAATAGAAAAAAAATTTGCCTGCAAAAACACTCACATGCTAAATTTGGTTCCATTTGCTTGATTAGTTCTGGCGTTACACAGTGGGATGGCTTTAAAAATAGGCGGACATCAGCTTTTGCGGCGAAACTATTAAGTTTTCCGCGTTAGTGTCTTCGCAAAAGTTTCTTGGTTTTTAATGTATTTTTTTGTTAGATAAAAAAAATTACATTAAGGGGGTGGGTCAATATATAGAGAAATTAACTTTTTTATTTTAGGACCAAAATAAACAGTCTCTAAGAAAAAGTGGTAGAGGACGTTTTTTAAAGAGTATTTGGTGAAGGAAGAAAGTTTCTATCCCTTAAAGGACAAAAAATATTGAGCTGCACAATAACAAACCCTCTTAATATCAGTTTTCCTAATTTTACTTGCTTATTTTCGCTTTTTACGTAGTTTTGATGTTCAGTAAAGTTTAATATATAGCAAAAATACATCTTTTTGCTGAAGAGAGCGAAGCTCCAACCTTATGGGATTTTGAGCTGTTACAGTTTTCATATAATTTTATAATCAATTTTAAGGTGATTTATTTCAAAAAGGCGCAAGTATGCGCAGCCAACCTCAGCGACTTTAAGTGTTGTAATGTAGTGCCTTTCATTTCATGTATATGTCACGGTAGAACACGGTGGAACGTCTGCAAAATTACATAAAATAACATAATAGACCAATACAAATGGTATAAACCCGTTTAAAATAAAAATAAATTTAGTAAGGTATGATTTAAAAATTCAATGATGCTATATTTCTAAATAACTGTTCATTTCTTCATCGTTAGCTTCGGAGGAGTCAAGAGTACCGCTTCCCGTTTGCTGTTTCAAAATGTTCAAGGTGCATATTAGTCATCATATATGTTGTATTTTGTTCCTAATTGCATTCGCTTATGTTCGCTGTCATTTGATCCGATAATTTCAACAGTGGGTAAGAACACAAAACGGAAGAAAATGCCATTTAGTGAAGCAGCACTGAAGTTATTGCGTGAACCAGACTCTTCCGAAGCTAACGATGAAGAAATGAACAGTTATTTAGAAATATAGCATCATTGAACTTTTAAATCATATATTAATAAATTTATTTTTATAATTTTTCAGACTTTACGTTTACGTGATATTTTAGTCGCAGTTTGCTCAAATGTTCCACCGTGTTCCACCGTGACATATACATGAAATGAAAGGCCCTACATCACAACACTTAAAGTCGTTGAGATTGGCTGCGCATACTTGCGCCTTTTTGAAATAAATCACCTTAAAATTGACTATAAAATTATATGAAAACTTGAACAGCTCAAAATCCCATAAGGTTAGAGCTTTGCTCTCTTCAGCAAAAAGATGTATTTTTACTATATCTTAAACTTTACTGAACATCAAAACTACGTAAAAATGAAAATAAGCAAGTAAAATTAGGAAAACTGATATTAAGGGGGTTTGTTATTGTGTAGCTCAATACCTTTTTTCCTTTAAGGGATAGAAACTTTCTTCCTTCACCAAATACTCTTTAAAAACGTCGTCTACCACTTTTCCTTAGAGACTGTTTATTTTGGATCTAAAATAAAAAAGTTAATTTCTCTATATATTGACCCACCCCCTTAATGTAATTTTTTTTATTTAACAAAAAAAAATACATTAAAAACCAAACTTTTGCGAAGACACTAATGCGGAAAATTTAATAGTTTCGCCGCAAACGCTGATGTCCGCCTATTTTTGAAGCCGTCCCACTGTGCGTTATGAGGAAATTTGTATTTCATTTGTATGGGAGCCCCCCCTCCTAAAGTGGGGAGGGGTCTTAATTCACTATAGAAAAAATTCTTGTCTCCAAAAACACCCACATGTAAAATTTTGTTCCATTTGTTTGATTAGGTCTCGAGTTATGCAGAAATTTGTGTTTTATTTGTATAGGAGCCCCCCCTCTTAGTGGGGGGAGGGGTCTTTTGACATCGATGGAACCTTCCCTGGCTCCAAAAACCCCAACATGCAAATTTTCACGCCGATCGGTTCAGTAGTTTTCGATTCTATAAAGAACATACGGGCGGACAGATAGACAGACAGACAGAAATCCATTTTTATAGGTATAGATTCTCGCTGAAACGGGGCCACTACTGACACGAGGTCTTCAAATATTGGAATTTTTGCCCTTAATTGATTGGAAATGGTTAAAAAATAAGAATTGCACTTTTAATACCTCAAAATGGTGGACCCCTCGTTCGCCAAGGGGCCTAACAGTTTCAAAAAAAGTTGAATTTTGAGCAAACCTTGAAGTCTATATCATGTGATATTTCGTAAATTTGTCATGAAACAACTAACAAATGCCCCGGTTCTGTAAAGAAAAAGAACAGGGCTTTCAAAAGGAGTAAAAAAAATTTTGGCGGCCAGCTTGGATTTGGCTGCCATGTTGGATATTATCAAAAAATCGCTGTTTTCATCATGAGCCCGCAGACCGATTTTCATTTTAAGACCACCATAAGAAAGCTGAGAAAAAATGCTACAAAAACATTTATAAAATCAGGTGTGCAATGACATTAACTAAATAAAACAACCAGTTATTTGTAGTAAGGTTCACAATACGAAAATTATTCGTGTTATTATGATTATTATGTTTATGTCGTATTATTATTATATTTCGAAAATCTGCTATGAAACAAACTACAAACGACACGGTTTTGTAAAGAGGAGAGATAGGACTTGTGAAAAAAATTGGCGGACATCTTTGATTTGGCCGCCATGTTGGATTTTATCAAAAAATCGCCGTTTTCGCAATGATCCCCCAACCGATTTTAGTTTCAAGACCACCATCGAAAAGCTGAGAAAAAATGCTATAAGAAACATTCATCAAGTTAGATAAACAATGGCATTAACTAAACAAAACAAATAATTATCTGTATCAAGGTTTACAACTCCCATATAATGGAATTTCTTGCTACAGAAAATTAATTGTTTTATTTAGTTAATGCCATTGCATATCTAGCTTGATGAATGTTTTTTATAGCATTTTTTCTCAGCTTTCCGATGGAGGTCTTGAAATTTAGCTTCGAGGTATAATGTTAACGAAGGAAGTTAACGCAGAAAAGTTCATCACGTTTAAGGTTTTTCGAAGGAGAGGAAAGATTTCTCACTTGTTTAGTAGTGAAATTTGTTTTTCGTTTGAACTTCTTTTTCCTTCGTCACTTTACCCTTCACAATCGGCCTGAACTCTAAGGTATCGACCGGATTTTACTTCTTGGGAACCGCAGTGACGCCATTGTCGTTGTACCATACGCTGTTTGACTAAATTTGAATAGTGACAGCTTGCCAAGTCGACTCATGTTGCTCTAGAAAAGTTAGCAACCTGTTCTGCTGGTACTTCTCTTGATAAATTTTCTAGTTCGTGGTTTCAGAAGCTCTGAAAGCGACGCCCATTCAGTAAGTTTCATCATTCATAATGACGCAGTCGCATTTCGCTAGCAAATTCTACTTAATCGCTTATTTGTCACTTCCGGGTTACCTGCCGATGATGGTTAGACATTTTCCAAATCATTATAAGACATTGCATAACGTGGGTTAGTAATAATTAACCAGTTTAGCCAATTTACGAGTGAATTCTTCGGGAATTTCATTGCGAGCAAGCAGTATCGATTAATGACGTGCTTTTGCCGTTGTCTCCATAAAGTAAACAGATAAATCTACTCTGTTTCTACACTCTCTAAACGTTATTCAGTGAAATTTTACTCATAGTGGATTACAGTTGCAACTCAATCGCATTGTTGCGAAAGCAACTAAAGACTTTTCCGAATTATTAACCACCGTTTATTTACGACGATATCTGTGTGCGGACGACGGGTTAAATATTTCCTACCGATTATAGATATATAATATATAGAGATACATAGTTAGAATCTTGTGCATGTTTGTATAAATCAATGTTACTGTAAGAAACTGTCATTTTCATATTTTGTAATTACTTACGTTTAGTGTCTTTAGGATAATCAATCAGTTCTTATAAATTGTGTGTTAACACGTGCCGTAAGTGCTGAAACAATTGTATGTAGATCAGCTAGGTTAGCTTCTGGATTCACAAGCTATTTAATAGCAATTAAACAGTTACCTGCCGTAGATTTAATTTTAGTATAATCGTTAGCTGTAACTTTAGGATTAAACCGTTCACTTTAGGATTAAGCCGTTCACTTTAGGATTAAGTAGCTTTAAGATAATATGTATATATAGGTTAGTTATAATTTAGATTGCACGTTATCTTACGTTGAAATTTTCTTACTTCCTTTTAGTCGCTTTTCCAAAGACATAATGATTTTTTTTGACAGATAGAAGCAAGATAGATTAATTGTGAAAGGTGCACGTATGAGGTTCTGCAGTAGTGTTAGTGGGCACGGTTCATGGTAATAATAGAGGTGTGGCATCTTATATTTGATTTGTAATTGCTATATCGATGTTGGTTCGTTGCAGCCACGTTCGCAACACGCATCAATTAATAATTCTGTAACACGGACCACATAAATTCGAATACATTTTAATTTTAAACAAGCTTCTTAAAACGTCCCAGTAATAATCGCATCCACAGGACCAGAGCTACGATACAATTGGATGAGCAAAAGATTATTAAGTGTCAATAAAAACGATTTTTTTTTTCGTCTGATGACAGAAAGTAGCCGTCAAATATAAATTTGTTCTATAAGCTGTTGGATAGCAACGAGGCCATAGCAACGCCTCAGTGCAAGTAAAGAAAGAAAATTGAATATGTTTATGTACCTACATCTGGGTAGTGTTAAATAGGCCAAAAGAGAATGTTCATGCCTGGCCACGACAGTCATCTCAATGGTCAAGGAACCAATAAAAAAAAAGCAGCCAGTGAAAGTAAAACTTATCGACTGCAGGAAGAAACACGACACGACGCGTTAAGCTGAAATTTCGCTGTAAGTATTTTCAATCCATTTTCATTTCATCATTTCAAATGCAATCCTAGCAACGAGCAAATTCGCACGGAAGTAATCATATATTTTCCTTATTCCTTGTGCAAAATACAATAAATCTAATTTCGTAACCGCAACCCAACGATGATGGTAATCGCAAGCAAATCAATTTCAATATGAACTTGACATGATAACCACAAACTAAACAAACTCCTGTTAAATCATCTGTCTTCCTCCATCGCGTTGGTTTACCCCCCCACTTGCAAAATGGTGTGGCCAGGTGAGGACGGGGGGAGTGCTGTGTGCCCTGATTCCGTTCGTTTCGTGTGCGGCGGGCGCGTCATTCGCACATTAGCTCCAAGCTTCGACTCCGACGCGAGTAGGTAATGCCAAGCAAAAGCAACCCCGTGACACAACCGTTATGTTTCAACCGAGGAGATTTCTTTTTCTTTTGACACCATTTTCGAGGCAGCCAGCAGCAGCACTCGATTCGGTAAAGAAATTAAAAGTTTACATCATTATTACCTACCTACCCGCTACAACAGCTCGTTTCGTAACTCTGTGAAATTTCTTTTAGCTCCACATAGCAAAGCTCGAGTCCGAGTCCGAGTTCGAGTCAAATTCCGGTTTCCCGCACCGAACAGAGACACAGAAGTGGTCCGGCATTTCGGATCGGACTCCAACACACAACAAACTGGATCCGTAAAACAACCGGTTTCAACCAACCTATGCTTCGTAGGTAGGTACATTCGAGCGAGGAGAGAGGATTTATGCGCAGTCTAATCAAACAATGGTCTTGCTCTTGCTGGCTCCGAAAGAAAGTCCGGTGGGTGGTAAAGAAAACGAGTGAGAGAGAAATGGGGCAAGGGAAATGCTGTTGAACGAAGAAACTCAACTTCACCGTTTGGCTATACACAGCTTTAGTGCGCGATGCCTACACCATCCGATCCGATCTCTAACGGGACTTTGGTGTTTTCCTTGTGTCTCGTTTCCTCCACTTGTTTAGCTGAGCTGAGCGGTAGACGGTATCATCATCATCATCATCATCACCATGGATGGATTGGATAGATGATGATGTTGGTAGTGGTGGCGGGGTTGTTGTTGTTATTTTCCCCCCTCCCAATGCTTCCTATAGCAAAAGGAGCCGAAGCCTTCTGTTGCTTTTCAACTGGTTTTGAGCCCGTAAACAATTTTTTTGCCTTCTCTGGCGTGCCTTCATTTTCGCTGGCTTTTAGCTCATCACCCCGAAAGAGTGCAAAGAAAATTGAACTATTTCGAAACAGAAGATGATACAATATGCATTATATTCATATAAAGAAGAAAAAACTCAAAAACAGTCCGTTGGAATGCGGCCTCTGAATTGTTCGTATACTCAGGGTTTTCCGTGAAAAGTTCAGCAACAACTAGCACGATGTTAGGATTTTATTTAAATGTTTTGTTTCCATTTTTATTTTGAAGTACAAACATGATTTACAGAGCATGAACTTCAGTTGAAAATCACAGTCCACAGGCCGCACTAAGATAGCCCTAACTCTGCATTTATCCGTACTATAGCCCTCTTGTTGAAACGATTATAAATTTCATTGGAAAGAGAACCCAAATCTACTATGCTGTTGGAGTTAAAATCTCCTAACCACGACCATGGTGAGTATGGTATCCAATCGAAGCTCTAGTCGAAAGACTCAGGACTTGGATTTTGGAATTGTACCAGCCTTTTCTGGTTTCTTGGTAATAAACACTCCACTTGGGATTCTTAAAATGGCCAATTCCATTTTCCAACCAGTCTTTGACCGTCAGATCTGGTTCGGTGATCAGCGTTGTCAGACTTTGCTGAAGAAAAATCCGTACCTTAACCAACATTTTTGTGGTTCATTTGATGGCTTGCATGCCTCCGCAGGACTTTCGACGTATACGATGCAGTAGCTCGATCTACCCAGTGCCGTGCGCGGTACGGTAATCTTTCAGATGGAGATTGATGTAATATCGCAGTCCTTGTGTTGATACCAAGCTCCCAAAGGCCTTGAGTTAAACCAACACGCAATTTGCAGTATTATCAGGTGTTAGAGTTTCTGTTCCGGTTACTTCTCTAACGTGCTGCTTCATCGATTTTACCGCGGCCTCCCAGAGGACCCCGAAATTAGAGGATTTGGCTGCGATGAACTTAAACGCGATTCCGTCATCGGCTGCTTCTGATGCGATTGTCAGTCGTGATTGCTGAGTGAGAAACAGTCTTCGAAGCTTGCCGAGTATACGTCAAGTACCAACGAAGTTACAACCGTTGTCGCACATGACAACTGACGGCTTGCCACGCCTTGAAAGCCGCCATGTAGTCTTCAGGTGTACGCTCGAGGACTGCAGGATAAGTTATATACACACTGCAGATGGTGTGAAAATAATTCACATTCATAAGTAATTGTAACGATGAGATCCAACTCAACATAATGCCACAGACAAACAGACATAACACTCGTTTTCCATTCTTCTCACCGATTAAACCGTCATTTCAAAATTGGGCTTAGTTGGGAATGCCTCCGTTTTGGTCAAAGTGGCGCTTTTTAACGAAAGAAAGGGAATGCCCCATAAAAATACTTGCTAGTTCGAGGGATACTCCTGTTGCTATTTGATATTTGGGATGTCGATCATAGATGGTGCTAGTCTTCAGGCAAAATGTGTGGCACGATAATTTTTGTTGATTGTTCTTCCAAGCGTTATGACTGTTTGTCTATGATAATGCAATGCAACCTGTGATGAAAATCGTATGTGAATCAGTTGTAATAATTTTGAACGATTGAATATAATCTAGGGTGCGATTTAATAAGCTTTGTGTACGACTTCGATTTTGTTTAGAGATATTTAAGCTGATTTTCAGACAATAATATAATTGCTTGGAGCGACCAATTGGTTAACGCCGGCCCTGACCACAAAAGAACAAATAGAACGTTATAAAAAGCAGAAAGAAGTTCTGAAAGAAGATGTTTTGAAGGCTAAAAGATGATCAAAAAGAAGTCCAAAAGAAGGTAAGAAAGCTGGTCACAAAGAATACCAGAAAGGGGATCGTGATGAAAATCAAAAAGAAGACGCGAAGAAGGTAAAAAACAACGCGAGAAACAAGCCCAAAACGGACCAGAAAAAATGCCATAAACATTACTAAAAGAAAGCCAGGAAGCCAGGACCTTTGATGAACGCTCGGAGTTTTCGAACACATTTCTTGGACTTCTCTTTGGTTTGGATTTTTGTTTCTTGGAACTCTTCTTGGATGCGTTGTGGACTGCTCTTGAACCCTTTTTGGACTTTCCGTGGACTCTACTTGGACTCTCCTTAAACTCTTCTTGGACTCTTATAGGACTTTTCGTGGACTCTTTTTGGACTTTTCGTGGACTCTTTTTGGACTTTTCTTGGACTCCCCCTTCTTGCACTCATCGTAGACTCTCCTTTTTATGTCGGAAAGTTTGACCACTATAACTCGTTTTCGACTCATCGTAGACTTTCGGTGGATTCCTCTTGGGCCCTTCAGAAACTTTTCGTTTACTCTTCTTGGACCCTTGTTGAACCCTCCGCGGGTAGTTCTTGGACTTTTCTTGGACTTCTCTTGAACTCTTCTTAAACTCTTCTGAAACTCTTCTTGAACTTTTCTTGGACTCTACTTGGATTTTTCAAGAACTCTTTTGAGCTCTTTGTAGATTTTCTCTAGAGAACTCTAGAACTAATCAAGCAAATGGAACCAAATTTGGCATGTGGATGTTTTAGAATGCAGGAATTTTTTCAATGGTGTACTGAGACCCATCTGTCTTTTAACATGGGGGCTCCCAAACAAATGAAACACCAATTTCCTCATAACTCAAGAACTAATTGAGCAAATGGAACCAAAATTTTGCTTGCGGGTTTTTTGTGGCAGGATTTTTTTCTATGGTGAATTAGGACTTCTTTAAGAAGGGAGGATCCCATAAAAATGAAATACAAATTTCCTCCTAATTCGAGAACTAATCCAGCCAATGGAACCAAATTTGGCATGCGGGGGTTTTTGGAGGCTTGAATTTATTTTATGATGGTTTGAGACCCCTCACCTCCGTGGAACGAAGGATAAGGACTCTCATACAAATAAAACAGACATTTTTGCGTGTGTGCCATATTTTCTGATAAGTAACAAGCGGTAAGCAGTGAAAGTAAACTAGTAAAACCTTCTCGGAACAAACGACAGTGAATCGACGCCGCTAAAAGAGAAGGTCATTCCAATGGCACGTCATATTTGCGTTGAACGTGCTTTAGCTTTAATGTTTATTTGTAACCAATGGCCCTTTTAAAGGCCAAAAGCGAGTTAAAATAAGATTATTGAAAGTGTCAAGCTACGCATAACCATATTTAATACAATAATCTGTGTGCTGGTCATTCATTACTATTTCAACCTTTATGATGCACACAAGTGATTTTTTTAAAGAAATCTCTTTGTCTCAAAGGTTGCAGGCGTTGTACTTGTGAACCCCCGTCCACGTTTTTTCAAAACCATCATTGCAATCAATGAAGAATCGAATCTGAATATTTCGCTTCTCTCTTTTAAATATTCACTTAAACAGAGGCACTCACAGATTCTTATAAACATACATAGGCCAGAAATGCAGTTTACATTAGTCTTTGATCTAATGATTTGATATAGTCGTACGTCACCCTTCCGTACAACCCTTAGGGCTGTATACCTTGTAGTTTTTATCCTCCGTGGCTTCTCTCATATAGCCCAAGCGTATTCTTCGACAAACTGGAAATACCTTTGTTTATCTTGAATTCTTGTTTATCTTGTGTTATGTTTATATTTATTATTTATTATTTGTTTATCATTTTCCCCAGTTCTTCCAATGTTAGTTCTTTACAAAAACACATTTACTCCTTAGTAAGAAGTCCAAATTAACTTGACTAATTGATAAAAAGTAATATTTGTTTAATTTGAACCGCTTTTCCACAGCGAGAAAACCCCACTCGCGCTGGCAGCATTCAAAATTAGACCTCAAACAATCTGCCCAAAGTCAGTATTTTGTAGAGTTGGGCCATCATCTCCTATAGCTTCAATTTGTCAGCTATGAGCACGTTGTAGAAGATTTCTGCCCCAACGATTAAACTTAAACGATTAATTAAACGATCTATTGAGTCTGGCTTCGAAGAAATTGGGATCTGCATGTGCTATATCGGCCCTAATTTTCAAATCATTTGTGTCTATCCTAGCGAGTGCCAAATTCTGTGTTGCTTGTGGTACAATGTGAAATGTTTGTTTTTTGCGACAGATTTTGCAGAAATGTTGGAAGTACAACGTGCCCTCGCATCACATCTTCATTGATTTCAAAGCAGCATATGATACAATTGATCTAGATCACCTATGGTAGATAAGGCACGAATACGATTTTCGGGATAAACTGACGCGAGTGACACTCGAGCTCACTGGATCGAGTGATTCGATAGCATAGCCAGAAACTTTGCGTCGGTGGAGGCAATCTACGCCAGACTGAAGACGGAGTCTACGAGGATTGGACTAAAAATAAATGCGTCGAAGACCAAATACATGAAAGGAAGAGGTTCAAAGGAAACAAAGGTGCGCCTCCCACTGGCGATAACCGTTGGCGGCGACGAACTAGAAGTGGTAGATGAATTCGTGTATCTGGACGCTACTCACGGAGAAGATACGCACCCTTGCCACCCTTACAAACTGAACGCTACTTACGAGTAGCGGAGGCGTATGAATTCCGAGCTACATGCATTACTTGGAGAGATTTCCATCGTACATCTGGCGAAAGTCGGCTGTGGCGTTAGCTAGGCAAGTACGTTTAAACCCCTCTCAAGGACGGTTCGTGATACGGAATTGGCTGTCAAATTCAAGGTTTGTCGCGGAGAACCGACGGCACGCTACAGAAAAGAACTTGAGCTTCGGGATGGAGATGTTAAGGACGGATATTTAAATTATTGCCAAAGAACGATACGGAGTTGCCTGCAAAGTGAGAGGTTCTGATGATCCAACTTCTAAGTCTACTTAAAAAGTCCTGGAGATCTGGCTGTGGGTGGAAATTGTAGCAGCCAGGGATAGACTGTCAGCCGAAATGCTCAAATCTCACCCATCTTTGTCAGCCCAGATGATGCATCAGTTTTTCAGCAATACATGGAAAACCGCAACTTTTCCGGTGGACTGGATGCAGGGCATATTGGTCAAAGTCCCTAAGAAAGGAGACCTAACGGAATGCGGTAACTGGCGTGGCATCACGTTGCTCTGTATTACTCTCAAAGTACTCTGTAAGGTAACCTTCAACTGGATCCTCAAGCTGGATTGCGTGCTGGCCGATCATGTGCAGACCATATCAGAACGCTCCGAATTATATTGGAGCAGATCAACGAACTCCTTCTCTCCTGCTGGTGTTCGTTGACTTCGAAAAGGCGTTCGACCGACTCAACCATGAAAACATCTGGGGCGCACTTAGGCGTAGAGGAGTTCCAGATAAGCTAGTCCATCTCATTGAGGCTCAGTACGAGGCGTTCTCGTGCAAGGTTTTGCACGACGGCGTCTTGTCCGACCCCATAAGGGTTACTGCTGGCGTGAGACAGGGCTGCATTTTATCACCGCTTCTGTTTCTTATCGTTATGGATGAGATATTAGTTGGAGCAATTGACAGTAGACCAAATCGAGGATTGCCTTGGAATCCTCTAACGACGGAGCAGATAAATGACCTCGGCCTAGCCGACGACATTGTCTTGCTCGCACAACGCCGAAACGATATGCAGAGCAAGTTAGACGACCTCTCCGAGAGCTCCTAGGCAGCAGGTCTCACAGTCAATGTAGCGAAAACTAAGTCTATGGTCATGGACAACGCCCGATGGTAGCAGCAAGACTAATATAGCCACACGGATCAGGAAGGCCAGGGGTGCCTTTGCAGGTCTGCGAAACATTTGGTGCTTAAACCAGATCACTCTACGCACGAAAACCCGAATCTTTAATTCAAACGTTAAATCCGTACTGCTGTATGCCTACGAATCGTAGTTCGTCTCAGCGGAGACAACGCAAAAACTGCAGGTATTCATTAACCGGTGCCTGCAATACATCATTCGTGCCTGGTGGTCTGATAACTGGATATCCAATGAGGAACTCCATCGTCGGTGTCATCAACGGCCGATAGCCACAGAAAATCGTGAACGTAGGTAGAAGTGGATCGGACACACCTTGAGGAAAGGAGCGAACGAGGTTTGCAGAGCAGCACTCGACTGGAATCCACAAGGACAGTGTAGACGGGGCAGACCCAGAGGTTCATGGTGACGCAGCCTAGCCAACGACATCCGGGCTGTAGACGAGAACCTGTCCTGGCGACAGGTAAAAGCCATGGCGGGGAACCGTCAGCAGTGGAGATTTCATCTCTTTGTTCTGCCGGAGCGGCGGACGTGAACACATAAAAGTAAGTAAGTAAGTGGACACTGGTGATATTCCGGGATGTACGGGGGTATGTCAAAAGCTGACTTTTTTCATCGCTTGTACCTTTTTCTGTCATGGATACTTAATAATATTTATATTTTATCCCAAAACAAGACTTCATTTTCATTCTATTGGTGAAAAGAGAATTAAAACCCGTTGTCCATAATGAATTTTTTGGAAAAAACTAGAAAAGTTTCCTCGTCGAATGCGAATTTCATCTAAAAATATCTTAAAAAAAAACTTATGGCTGTTTCAATTTCGTCAAAATTTTGCCAGTCCCGATCATTTTGTCTAACGAACCCCTGTAGTTCTGAAATGCAGAAATGTCGGAAGTACAATTTGCCCACGCATCATATCCTAATTGTTTTCAAAGCAGCAGACGATATAGTCGATCGAGACCAGCTAGGGCAGATAGCAAGATTTTCCGAATAAACTGACGTGACTGATCAAAGCAACACTGGCTGGAGGATGTGTTTCGTACGCATTTTGGGGGACACTCTCGAGTCCCTTCGAGAGGCGGTTTGACGGCTTATCCTGCTGAAAGGGTGACCCGATGAGCGGACGCCGTAACGAGAGGCACGATTTTCACCAAGAGTAGCAAACTCTTAAGCTTTGCAAATGATTTTGGTATCATGCCCAACGAACTTTGAACTTTGACGGCGGAGATTACCTACGCCAGACTGAAAGCAGCGTCTAGGGGGATTGGGCTAAAAATAAATGAGTCAAAGACCAAACACATGAAAGCAAGAGGCTCAAAGGAAACAAACGCGTGCCCTCTACGGACGCAGAAGCAGGGCTCGAAAAAAATGACAGCCCTGCATGAAGGTGAATGTAAAACGGATTCAGCGTATAAAGTTTTACCTCTGGTAGTATTCTTTTATCTGTCAGTCCATAGACATGACTACTGAACTGCTGACAGTGTATATGTTTCTCAGTTTGCTACCCATCAAAACAATTCATTCTTGAATTGCACTACTGAATGATTGCTGAGCTGTCAGTCAAGTTTCTTGCTCTTGAATGATATTTTAGATCTCAATGTTTAGTTTTTTAAACCTGCTTTTAAAATCAACCAACAACTAGCTGAAGGAAATGAATTAAAACTTCGGAGCAACGTTTACGTTTATTGTTATTTTGTTCGCTGTTGTCGGCGGTTTAAAATGAATGAAGGATTCACATTTGATTTCATTCTTTGTTGTCGAGAATGAATAAATGTAGAGTACAAAATGACCATCAACGCAAGTGATTCGCTCGAATCGTTGGTTTCAGGCAGGCAATGCTGAGTTTATTTTATCTGTACTAGAAACAGTAAAGTATGAGCAGTATATTGCATCAATTTAGGTTTATTGTATAAATGGAATATAAGATTTCTAAGCACTGGTAAGCAGATCTAGCGACGTAATCCACTGGCAAATTGGGCCAACTTTGCCCATCGAAAACGCTATGGACTTGAAACGTCTTTATGGACTTGAAGCCGTGACGCTGCTCACGAAGAACATACGCGTTCTTGTCGTGTTCGAGCGGAAAGTCCTGCAAACGATATTTGGTGAAGTACAAACTGAAAGCGGAGAGTGGCGGGGCGTATGAGTCACGAACTACAGGTACTGCTTGGAGAGATTCCCATCGTACATCTGGCGAAAGTTGATAGGCTGCTGTAGGCCGGACACGTCCCAAGGATGCCGGACGACAATGCACGAGCCACCTCTGCGCTGTGTTGCTGATGACCACGATGGCGATGGCGCTTATATAAGTTTTGCGTTTGAAGAATTTTCCGCGGGAATATTCTCATTTCTTCTTACATCGACGAGACGACTCAGTAATATTAAATAAATAAAATATGCATTATATTTATATAGTTACTAGTAGACAGATATTTTCAAACAGTGTGAACATATTTTTAAGGCACGCCCTAGCACTATGGGCCAGAAATTGTAATTTCGGGACAAATATATTTGCGGTTAAACGGCGGGTCTCAGCTCCATATCTTATTAATTAATGCATATAAAGAAAAATAGTTTTCAGCAAAAATATTCCTCTTTTATGTGCAAAATATTTTCTAGAGCATCACATTGAGCTGTCTGTTGAAATAAACATGTTACAAGAAGAAATGTGATTTGAGGGGTCGTTTATAAACAAAGGTCTATTGCTGAAAATAGGTAATAGGTAGAAGTTTGATATCTTCACAAAAATTACTTGAAATTGGTTTATCTTTAATATTTTGAAACCAAAAAGGTAAAAAAAGTTTACTCAAAAAGTTATTACTTAAATTGTTGTTAGGTTACGCTCAAATATTGGACGACCCCTTCAAAATGTGCATCAATTTTTTATTCAAAAAGTTGCCGAAGATCACATTGAGCTGAGACATGCTGTTTAACAGCAAATATTTTTGTCCCGAAATTTTAATTTCTGGCGCATAGTGCCTAGGTCTCTCTCAGGGAAATTTTTTAGCTACGCCAAAGAAGATCTCTCGTCTTCGCTCTGAGAATAAAAGAGTCCGAAAGAACTGTCAATGTTGTAAAATTCGACAAACAAGTGACTGGGAAACCAGCTTCGTTGGATCATCCTATGAGCCGCGCGAAGCCCTGAAAAGCTCCACATTTTGGTGGCTGTTGGGAACGGCTAGTACAATCCGTCAAGAAGACTCTCGCCGTTTTCGACCCCCCGCGCTTGCTTTGCGATAAAATTTCGCGCCTCACGCTAGTGGAGATTGAAATGATACTGAACTTGCGACCGCTGTGCTCACCAACACACCGTTAAATAACGCTATTGATTTCTATTAGGGTCGTTGACGATCAGGTCGTCAGCAGGTCTGTACTCAAGCAAGCATGGACGATGGTCCAGTTGTATGCGGACCTCTTTTGGAAGAAGTTGCCCTTGCCGAACGAATACCTACCTACGTGCTGAGTAAACGTCTATACACAGTGAGAGGACTTCTGGAGAGACCAGCGATCAAGGTTGCGGTGTTAGATGTCAGTGCAACAATGGTAACCCTACGGGATGCGACAAACCGGTAACGCTGGTAGGAGTTATCAACTAATTTTCGGTTGATGTGTCGAAACGTAAGGGAAAGACAGTATTGGGAAAACTCTCTATGTACAGTTGCTATGATCGATCAACATGGTTGCTATTTTTATGAGTGAGCTACCATGATTATAACTAAAATGTTTCCTGTTACCCCAAAGACAGTTTGTTTTAGATAGCAAAATGTCTTGACAGTTCCTGTACTGTTGCAAAATGACATAATACGTTATAAAAATCACGAATCATCACTCGAACGCGATGCATCACTGCTGGTGATAACTTCTCACGTGGGATGGCAGGGAAAAAAACCGGCAGGGAGAATCGATTCCGTAGAATCGCAAAACAGGGAACGCTCTGTACTGTGCTCCGTGGCATTTGAGCTTCTTCTTTGTTGTTGCACATACACGAACGTTATAAAATTAAAGCTCTTGAAGCGTGTAACTCAGCAAAAAAAAAACAACAACATTGCTTATGGTGAAGGCTAAGGTCGATGGATGAAGTTGTTCTAGCGTTGCATAATTACGAGCAACTCGAACGTGAGGTCTAAGCCGTGAAATCCACGTTCCTTCGAGGTTGGGCACGTTCCTTCTAAACAACACTGCTGGCTGGTGTGGTGGCTCACGAACAAAGTACAAAGCTTAGCAAAATATTGCTTGTGGTGTGGTACCAATTCTAGCGTTTATCACCATTATCTCCGTGATTCATAAAAATAAACGTTATAGCGTCCATTTATGCGCGTTATAGCAGCAGCAGCAGCAGTCAGTGCAGTGAACTTCACACACATTTTTGCCTAGCGTTTGCCAATGAGTCGAACGAATGAGCGGCCAGCAGCCGCAGCGACTCCATCACACATTGCATAGCCCGTCGTCCCGGCCCAGGCCCAGACCCAGCTCACGGCAGGTCGGCTGTAATCTGCTGCTGCTGCTGCGCTGCAGCATGGTGGTGCAACAGTTCGCATCAACCAGCAGTAGGACGGATTGTTTGGTTTTCTAATTATAGCACTCGAGTCGATGTGATGCGATGATGGTGTGTTGCACATGCACATGCACATGCATGCATGCGTGTGCCTATCTCTTATGCGTTTCCATATTCGAAGGAATTCAGAAACGAAAACATAGTGGCAATCTGGTGGCGTTGTCAAATTATCACCATCATCGGCAACGGCCTACTGGTGATCGAAGTAGTTTGATCGGGAAATATTGGCGTTGCTATGGTGTAGAGCATAATATCACAGACTATACAGTCTGTGATGATACTGTTCGGTAGAGGAAGAAGTGCAAAGACATTAAATTTAAGCAAACAACTCCTACGAAAAATAAAAAGTAATTAAAAATATCACTGAGATTGTTGTTGAAAAAAAATCTGTTGACAATTTCTCAAAGACAGAATTTCGATCCTCCATTGTCGAGGTGAGTATTTCTGTGATTAAATACATTTTGGAATTTCAACTTCGGACAACTTGCTCTAAATAAACAGAAATTGAACATTTCTATACAGCACATCTCAATAGTTGGTAAGTTATAATTTAAGTTTTATAACATTCTTCGTGGAGATATCGTTTATTCCAAATATATGTACTGATTCTGTCACAATGCAGCAGTTCGAGTAGCATTCAAGAAATAGGAAAAAAGTGAAATCCATACTGGCCTTTATTGGCTTCAAAATCGAATCGACATCATTGATCGGACACTTCTTAACCGCAATCATACAAGACTATTTAATTTCGATTGTTAATCATTCATTCATATTTATAATTTTGATCTCTGGCTTTCACGTCATTGTGCGCTGGTATGTGTGCAACCATCGTCAGCCAGTATGTATACAACAAGTCGCATATTCGACAATATCACGCAAACAAGCTCGCGGTACGATAAATTCTCTCGTACACGTCAATCTTCGGAACCGTTCGGCACCGTCCGCTCTCCGCACTCTCGCTCGCTTCGCTAATACGCTCTCAACTCAATCCCAATTGACTCTCCCATCATCCCGCGAATCGGTTTTGCACAACAGCCGGTCGGCTGTCAGTCGAGTAAAAATAGTCGAGTTTGTTGGAACTTTAAAGAACCGTCGAACTGTTTGTCACTGCTGGATTGTGACCGTGGCTTACCACCCGACGTGGAAACGGCCGTCAAGTGCAGCAAGGATACCTTACTAGCATTCGCAATTAAAACCCGCTACCGCAGTCGCTCCTGCGGTTGCTCCGAATGACTCGCGAAGTACTGGGGCCTGCAAACTTCAGTCGCCATCTTCGTCTTTTCTCTTAGTACCCGCAAGTGATTTGAATGTGAAGTACGTTAGTTAAAGAAGCTGAACCAGTAAATTGTGACCAGCAAGCTGGTGTGGTGACAAAAACTGAGAAAAAAACCACAACTAAAGACTAACACTCGAAGCAACCCCAACCATCGATGGTCTAATCACGAAACAGTCATTCAATAACCGTAGCGGCACTTCCAAAGTGATTGCTTAATTGCATATAGATGAACCAACAACCGTGGGTACCGTTGTTGGTTGGCTGGCTTGGCGAACGTGGGCACAAAAAGAAGCAGCAGCAGTAAGAGCCCAGTTTACTCTCCGACTAGTCTCGTACCGCCGAACCGAACAACCGAACCTTTTTTTTTGCGGTGTTGCGACTGGCAAGTGGTTGCGGTGTGCATCGGCCGGGCGGCGGAGGCAAGTGCCAAAAGGCCTCACCAGAGACTAGCAAGCAGCAACAGCAGCAGACCAGCCAGCAGCTTTGGTCGGGTGTCTGACGTGTGGTGGTGGTGTTGTGCTGCTGAACAAGTTAAAATTATACATCCGATGAGTGTGTATGCGTGTTTGTGAAGCTGTCTGATCAAAAATAAAGAAAGAAAAAAAAAAACACAACTTTGAAGAGCACAAAAAAAAAACCGAAGCATGTTCGGTTGAGAGTTAAGACCGTGTTGTTAGGCAGAAGAAGCGCTGTGCGCAGCGAGAAACGAAAAATATTAATGTTCCAACCATAGTTGGTTCGGGTTGTTGCTGTTGTTGTTGTTGTTTTTGTGTCAGTTGTGTTGATTGAGACAGATGATGAAAACAGAGGAAAAAAATCGCAGCACACATGGGAATGTTGCGCCGATTGTTGGTTTGAAGTATCAATGTTTTGTACTTTGATTTTTTTTCGTCTACTGCGTCTATGTTCCGAACATTAATGTGGATTAGAATTGCAAATAGACTGACGTCACAGTCGCAGCGGGCATCACCATATTGGTCCGGTGAATGAAGAAGCGAAGCGGAGATCCCTTGGGAATTAGGTGAGTCTTGTTTTAGGATAAGCTGTAACTCTTTCACTCCGCATTAGTGCGTTGTTGATTGTGCTGCCGAAAATCGACGTCGGTGTCAGAAAACACCTCCGCTGAATACACGAGGGATTTTTGAGTGGTTTTTCACATTCTGCTGATCCATGTGCTTTGGGAAGGAAATTATATAAAACTGTTGTCGGTTTTGTTGATCACATGCTAAGGTTTGTGTTTTTCCAACCTAATTTCGTGCTTCAACACTTAGCTATAATGTGATTGTCACTACAGTTTGATATTAAAATTACGACCTCTCCACAAAAAAATAGCAAGTTTTCTTTGAATACTCTCCGTACGCTTGTTCTGCACTAGGAAAAACCTTCGAATTTGAGAAAAAATCGACCGTGCAACTCAACAGCAAAGATTGACAAGGGACTGCAAACTTTCTAGGGCGTTTTCCAGAAAACTTTCCAGTTAGTTTTGCCGCTGCGAAAGTGTTAGTAATCAAGGTGAGTGGCTGTCAGCATTAGTTGATAATCCCATCACCCGTTACAGTGGGATTTCACTAGCCATGTTGGTAACCGGGGCATGTGAAATGCTCTGCGAACTCCTAGATATGTTTGGTTGTAAAAAACTGTATCGATGTTGGGGAATTGGTTGAAGCAAAGATGGCAACGTCCCTTAAAGGGCTTTCCATGGGCTTCGTTGAGTTGTTCCACCATCGAAAACGGTGCCAATGGCAATTCTGCACCAGCAACATTCCTTCTTTATAATGTAAGTATCGCTGCTGCTGCAGGATTACTGATAATGACAAAAACTGATCTGATTCCTTAAGCAACACAGTATTTTGGGGTATTTCATTTTTTGTCCTTTTTTGCCCCCCTTTGTGTCTCCCGCCTCAATCAAGTCGTTCCCGTTGGCGTGCAGTCGTGCAGTCGTTCCAGTCTTCCGTGAGGGAGTAGGAACCTGAGTTTTTTCTGACTGAGCTTTCCTGCGTGTTGCTGTAGTGGACAGGGCCTTAGCCCATCCCGCTTCCAACTAATCACCATCTAACCAGTAGCCAAACAACCTCTCAGGACTTCATCATATTCACGTAGACTATCAAAACGTTAGTGGCCTGATAGTCGCACGTGATCTTGGCCTAATTACGGTTACCAAGTAGGAAGACGAATCTGTTTTATTATGAATTTCCGAGATAAGGTGTGGCTCGGGTTGTCTCGGTTAATTCAATGGGATTTATCGCCAAAATTGGACGAGATTTCAATGATCCACATTGTTTTAAAGCACTTTATTGCGCGTTAGTCCGTCCGATTCTTGAAAACGCTTGTCTGATTTTGGACACCGCACCAGCTCTATTGGAACCTTCGAATTGAACGAGTGCAGAGAAGGTTTATACGATTGGCTCTACGGAATCTGCCTTGGCGTGATCCAGATAACTTACCCCCATATCCTGACCGCTGTCGTTTGCTTGGTCTCGATACACTTGAGTGTAGGCGTAAGGTGCAACATGGATGGTAGCGAGTTTGCGGGCTCCCACCAGAGGCGAGTATTACAACAGTCATGTTGCGCTTCCTGTGCTGTACCGCTCATCTTTTCAGCATACCGATCGTGGTTCATATAAAATATGGATATACCGTACGGTCGCCATCTAGCGCTCATTTAAAAACGATTCTAGCTTAGTTTGTCCATAGCAAATCTAAGTTGAGGTCCATCGAAACCCAGTTTGCGTCATAAGATACAGAAATCAATTGTGTTTACAAGAAAAATTCACTTGGTTTCTAAATATTTCATAATAATGACTTTTTTTAAAAAAAAAAGGTAATGCAATCTCATGACCCCTTTTACCGCTTACTTGAAATATGATGATCCATTCACCGCCCACATGGGTACCATTTACCGCTCATATTTTTTACTGTTGCCAAATAAATAAAACCCGCGTCTTGACTCTTGTTTTGGGTTTGGCATTTATAGCACAGAATAGAACGCGAATATAAATACTGTTGACTTATTTCATGTTATTTAGAAGAATAGTTTCTAAATAACTAAAGCAGCGTACTTGTAGCTCAAGCGTACTTGTAGTTAATAATTATTTTGCCATTTGCTCTCGGTCATAATAAAAACGTGCACAAAATGGCATTTTTCGCTCCTCACTATAATGATTTTTTTTTTTGGAAATGAGCTTTTATAGTGGAAAGCTCATTTCCAGAAAAAAAATCATTATAGTTATAGTGGAAATTTATGTTCAATTCGTATGTTTAATGATACGAATACAAAATTATTGATTGTCAATAGTTTTTACAATAATTTAGAATTTTAGAAAGATATTAGCATTTTTTGTTTGAAATGAGCGGTAAATGGAGCTGAGCGGTGAATGGCGACCTTATGGTACTAACAGAACGGGCGCGGATTGAGAACTAAAATTGATGATGCTTTCTTGGCGATCAACGACTGTAGCTTCGACGTCATCATGTTTACTGAAAGTGCCCACGGTAGATGCCTGGAGCAGATTTGCGTACGAGCGACTATCAACGGTTTGAAGCTTTTAATGTGTGCTATATATATTCCCCCGGACCAGAGTAATGATAAAGCAATCATCAATGCACATGTCGCTTCTGTCCGCGATTTTTGTGGGAGCTGCGATGATCATTGTACTACATTAGTTTGCGGTGTTTACAATTAACCCCGTATTGTTTGGGACTACAGCGATGGTGCTATTAGGCATAATAATTCCACGACACTCTCCACTACGAGCCCCGCACTCATCGATGGCATGGGTTTCCTGAATTTGAATCAGGCTAAGGCTAATTTACACCGTAATCATCTTGGCCGCGTGTTGAATTTAATATTTCACTCTTCTGAGCGTGATGTCACAGTCGATAGGTGTGTTGCTCCGTTGCTGCCGGTGGACTCACACCATCCCCCACTGACTATTTCGCTTCCGTCTGGTATACACCATGATGCTGCTCGTTCTTATGCTATTTCGGTGATGCGTGAGTTGAATTACCGCAGGATCGATTTGGTTGCCATTTCTACATATATCTCTTGTATAGACTGGTTTGATTTACTGCACAGCGATAATGTTGATTGGATGGCCGAACGTTTTTGTGAAATTATTCGTACATGGCTTAGTGACAATTTGCCAGTTGTTAGACAGCCGCACTCACCTGCGTGGAGTAACCGTCTTTTGAGAGTACTGAAACGGAAGCGAAACGCATGCTTGCGCAAGTTTCGTCGTTGGAAATCTGCTGCAACAAAAAATGATTCTAAGCGTTTTAGCGATGAATACCGTAGGTTGAATTCCAGTCTTTACAAATCATATGTTTTGAGAATCCAAACAGATTTGCGCAGGAATCCGAAAATTTTTTGGAATTTTATAAATTCAAATCGAAAATGCCGCTCAACTACTACTGTTGTGTACCTCGATGATGAGGAATCATGCTCGGGATCTGCTGCGTGTGAGCTTTTCGCAAGGTTTTTTTCTTCGGTATTCGCCGCTGAGTCTTCTTCAGATGATAGTGCTTTGCGTGCTGCTGAAAACGTTCCTGCGGACCTTATTGATCTTGATATTTTTGAAATTACACCACAAATGATTACTACTGCTGCGAAAAAAATGAAATGTTCGTATTCGGCTGGCCCGGATGGGATTTCGGCTGTTATTTTGTGTCGTTGCATTGAAACTCTAGCTGCTCCTCTCTGCTGCATTTTCAACAAATCGTTTATTTATATCTGGAAATATTCATATATGTTCCCGATCTTCAAGAGTGGTGACCGTCGGAATGTAAAGAATTACCGTGGCGTAACTAACTTATCGGCCGCTTCCAAATTATTTGAAATAGTTGTTAGCACAGTTATTATGAGTATCACTAAGAACTACATAGATCCCGATCAGCATGGATTTGTACCTGGTCGTTCCGGGACTACAAAACTTTTGGATTTCGTGTCGAACTGTATATTGGAAACCGAACGTAAAGCACAAGTTGACATAATGTATACAGATTTGAAAGCAGCGTTTGACCGTATTGATCACCTTACACTGCTAACCAAAATTTTGCGCTTGGGTGCTACTCAGCAGTTTGTTACGTGGCTGAAATCATTCCTGTGTAATAGAGTTTTACAAGTCAAGTTTGGATCGGATTTATCATCTGCATTCACAAACGAATCTGGTATACCGCAGGGTAGCATTCTTGGCCCACTTCTTTTTATTATATTTTTCAATGACGCAGCTCATGCTATAGACAATGAATGTCGACTTGTTTACGCCGATGACTTCAAAATCTACTTGACGATTCGTAGCTTAGAAGATTGTTATCGTCTGCAGCTTTTATTAGATAAATTTACGACGTGGTGTAAACTGAATTCCTTGCTTATAAGCACTGCTAAATGTGAAGTAATTACATTTTACCGAACTCAAACGCAGATTCTCCACTCGAGGAGATTAATGGGCGATTAATGGGCAAGCGCTCAAGAGAGTGGATCACGTTAATAACCTTGGCGTTATTCTTGACAGAAAGCTGACATTCGACAGGCACCGCACGGTGATCGTGTCTAAAACGTAGACAATTAGGGTTCATCGTTAGAATAGGACAGGATTTCAAGGATACTCATTGCCTGAAAGCCTTGTACTGCTCTCTTGTACGTCCAATACTGGAAAAGGTATGTGTGGTTTGGACCCCGCACCAGCTCGATTGGAACTTGCGGATTGAGCGGGTGCAGAGAAGATTCGTTCGTTTAGCTTTGCGGGATTTACCCTGGTGAGATCCTGTCAACCTGCCCACTTATCCGGATCGTTGCCGTTTAATTGGATTGGACACACTTGAACGACGTCGCAAATTACAACAGGCCTTACTCGAGGCGAAAGTGTTTAACGGTGAAATAGACTCCCCAAAACTGCTGTCTATGATGAACTTCCGTGTTTCACAACATGTGCTGCGACCATCCTCGATGGTTGTAAATCAGTTTCACCGGACGAACTTCGGTTATTTTGAACCAACAGCGTTTTGTGTGAGAATTTTTAATAGTGTTGAACATCTCTTCGAATTTGGCGAACCCATTTATATGTTAAACAATAGATTAGCTAGTAGTAATTCATTTTAGTCGCTACATTAAGACTTTTATGTCAGATGATGTACAATAAATAAACAAATAAACAAATTTAAAATTAATTTGAATTTGATTTTCCGAATGGACTTTAATTTAAAATTGAATTGAATTGGACATGGATTTAATCACTAAAGTATATTTGAAATTAGGCATGAAATCGATCATAGACAAAAATTTTAATTAAAACTGGAGTTTGAATTGCACTAAAACTTAGAATTTGAAATTAGATTTTAAATCGGACATGAAAATAGACATAAAATAGCACTCAAATTCGGTGAGTTGAATGGATTGATCTGGAAATTTTACATGAAATTGGACTTGAAACTGGATTTATTTTTACGCAATTTACCGTGACCGCTCCTAATTCTGCGCAGCTCCTAATTCTGCGCATTTTTCTTAATATATGTATATTTCAACATTGTGCATAACTATGACCATTGTGTTATTTTTTTTATAAATGCCTGTTGAATATCACGCCATTATTCACAAAAGGGCCATAATATTTGACAGCGGAATAAATTAAACTGAAACTGAAAGTATTTTATACGCCAGAAAACAACGCTGTTAGCGCCAACGCTAAAACTGTCATTCTAGAAAATTTACAAATTTATGATCGAAATTCCTTGCAATGATCAAATTACCCAGCACAGTTAGAAAGAATAATTAGTTTTAGTCATGTTTTAGACAAAAAGAGTGATTGCATGCCTCGCTTTCGTTGGAAAAATGCGACGCAGTAGTGCGCAGATTTAGGCACAGATTTTTTATTCATGTTCCAAATTCTGCGCAGTAATGTATCCTTCTAAGAAATCGCGAAAGAATACCTCACCCAAATTGCTGAGGTATAGAGACATGAAAATTCAAGTAGAACCTTTAACTTGCATTGATTAAAATCCTGTGTTGCGACTCGGGGTCCGTACGAGCGCCAATTTATGGAACTATGCTTTCTGATTTTTTTTTTGAATGTCCAACTTCATGGAGCTGTCAGACAGTGGCGAAGTGGTTTCTACATGAAAGCACAATTTCGAATATTTGTCTAAAGTGTAGTATTCAGTATGCAGAAAACCCGAATCAACTCGCCCTTCATGTTATCGACAATAAAATATTTAAAATAAGCCAATCAAAATGATAACAATATTCCTGTGCCACCTCGACAGCACAAAAACGCCAAATCATGGATTTATTTATGGTAATGGCTAATGCCGGATTTTTGACGTGCTTTTAGCGTATAAAGACATAAACAACATGGTATGAGTGTTTATTGCTACTTTTTAGGTGCGCAGAATTAGGAACAAACATGCGCAGAATTAGGAACATGGGCAAGAGAGTGCGCAGAATTAGGCACCGTGGATAAGTTTACAAAACAAAAAATATTCGCAATTGTTGGTCGACTTTTAATTCCTATGTTTTTTACCAGATACTATAGACCGTAGCACTACACGTTGCTGCTATCAACGTTATTAATTTAAGTCTAGAATACTTATAACAGCGGAAGAATCATAAAAATGTCTTAACTGCGCAGAATATGGTACGTTCACGGTATTTACTATCCGCAATAATACCAAACTATCAAATTAATTTCTCCAGACTTCAAGGTTACGTTTTCAGATTTTTTTGTTTCGAAGTGAATTACTAATATAATGTATATACTGGACAGTATCACTTAATGTTCTTACAAAATAAAACATGATTTAATCCACCTAGTGGTGAAAGGAACCTTTGTTATACGATCTTACTTGCTATTTGAGATAGAAATCAACACGTTTGGCTTACATGAAATTTTTGGAAATTGAATAAGTTTACAAAATTTGAACTAAATAGAAGCACTTATAAATTTTGATAGTTCCTTTTCTCATGAAATTGCTGAGTAAGTTGTTACTAATGAGGGTAAGTCCAAGTAAAAGTAAGTTGTAAGATGAAATATTATTCTTTAACATATGCATTGCGTAGTAAAGGTCTAGTTTATGAACTATGCGTAATTTCCTGTAATGCCATTCTATATGATTCACAACAATAAAGTTTTCTTGAATAAATTTCATCAATTTTTATTAACTTTCGATTACTCACGCTGTTGTATTTTGTACAAAATGTGTAGGTTTTTGAATGCCATATTGTTATAAAGTTACAAATCGTATATTACGTATATACTAACGTATATTCTTCAGTAAACTTGTTATGAGCAAAATGTCAGAATGATTCAATGCATTAATACTTTAAATTGTTAGGAAACAAGATTAGCATAAACCGACATCACAGAAACGAAGCAAGTAGCATGTGAGGTTTATCGCAATTGACCCCAACTGAAATTTTCTCTCGTTTCTTCATATGGAAAAATGGTGTTTGTATGCAGCAAAACTACCAGCAAATGTAAAATATTTAAGGTGTATCCGTCTGTTGGTAATCGAGTAATTCGGGGTCAAAATCAGGTTATTTTTTACAATTAAAGTTCTACAGTTCCTAAACAAGAAATCATAGAGGTATACTAAATTCAGCAAGGTTGTGTATTTTTATTATTTGTACAACTTTGTAATACATGAAAAAGTTATACAACATTTACAAGAAGAGTTAGAATAGAAAAACTGATTTTACAAATGCATATACAATAAATAAGATTTCTCTACCTTCACTGAAGAGATAGAAGCTTACTGTTTTCAGCAAAATTTCTTGTAATAATATGCTCTAAAAGTTTGCAGAACACATCAATGTGTTGTATTGAAACTGAAGAAAAATAATTTTTTTATTTCACTTTTAGGAGGATTAATCAAAATTCAAATTCTACCAGACGATAGAGCTTTCAATTTTAAGAAACTCTTCCAAAGGTTCGATAAACTTAAAACCAAGTTTTCCTAGTCAAAACTCTAGTGCGCACGTTTTCTTTGGTTTTGGGCTATTGTGCGCGCAACTAACCGTGTTATAAAAGTTGGCGCGAGTGTTCGAGGGTTAATATCTTTTGACCGGTAAAACCAATTCTTATGCAATTTTGCATATATATTCGTAGTGTGAAAACCTCTCGTTTGATATTAAAATAATTGAAATTAGGTAAATTATCTTAGTTAAAATCATTATAAATTATTGTTAATTTTGGTGTGGTGTATTCGATTGCTCATAACTTTCAAATTAAACGTCCAATCAGAAAACCATTCAATAGTGATCTATCCGGCTATATTACCTGCCAAATGAAACTAATAGCGTGTACATTGGTTTGACCATCTCTGAGAAACAGGCGTTCATTTGTACCTAGTCAAAACAAGTTTTTCAAGGCTAACTTTTAAACTGCTTGTCCATTTTCAATAAAACTTAGCAAAATGTTTAGTAATAGTAAGAGCTTTTGTTTGGTACTAATATCGTTAAAATTGGTTACGTGGTTCCGGAGAAAACCGTGTCACGTAGTTTTCACATTTTTGCTTATAACTTTCAAACGAAAAGTCAGACCACGAAACCATTTAATAGTGATATACTAGGTAAAAATACCTTTCAAACAAAAGTAATAGCTGTCGAATCGGTTCAACCATCTCCGAGTAACAGGCGATAGAAAATTCGGAGCGAACACACATACACACATACACACACACACACACACACACACACAGACATTGCTCAGTTCGTCGAACTCTATCGATTGGTACATGTGACTCGGCCCTCCGGGCCTTAGATCAATTTCGTGTTTTTCGACCAATTTCTAAACCTTTGTTATATAGTATAACAAAGGTAAAAATGAGCATTTACCTTATTCGCCAACCGGTTTCGGGTAGATGTTACCCATCATCGCGGCTACGTCCAACTGCTTTTGATAAGAGAGTAGTTACAACTTAAGCTTTGTTAGATGAAAGAGCGGCGGTACTATCGGAGCATCGTCTTCATTCATCAAACATTGCTCAGCTGTGGTGATATGCAGCGACTCCCAAGCGTTCAAATGTGATGACTTGCTCACTGGTTTTATTAGTTTAGCACTGTTCCAGTTTATCTTATGCTGACGACTGGTAGCATGCATCGTGACCCTAGATTCATTCACTCGTTCGTTCTCAGTTGCATTCTTATGCTCTTTCACACGGCGGGTTTGGCCGATGTAAATTACCGGGCAATCATTACATTCGATTTGATAGATTCCCGACTTGTCTTCGGCAGGAATCCCAATAAAATAAAATATTTAGCACCCAGGACTTCTACAAAAGAGATTTTAAGGAATAACAGCTTAAACCTTTTTTAATCGATAATATTTGTTACCTTTAAAATTTTCTCTTTAAATTTTGTAAAGACCTAAAGACGGAGGGCCCGAGGCCATGTCCTACCTAAATCCGATCCTCACTGGACCAGATTGAAACAACAACTTTGAGATAAATAGTTTAGCTAAACACCATTGAAGAGACTTGTGAGTGAAAGGAATGCCGAGTTGACAGATTTGAAAACTTTAAACCTGAAAGATATGAGTGACAATGCATATCTTTGTTATTTGGCATTTTGGAGCAACTTTTGCGCAATTAACCTGTTGCGAAGGTGGTCAAACGATTGGTCAATTTTGTTCCGGAAAACCAAACAATATGATTATAATTTGCAGATTGCATATACTACTTATAATTGTTTAAAAAAATCCTCCGAAAATTATTTCAAATCGGTCCTCTAAGTTTCTAAGATATAGCCGATGACCCGAGTGGGTTATTTTAGGGCTCTGTGGGGGACTGTGAAATTACCAGTATTGATAATATTTCTCCAATTGACACATATCTTACAATTCAAAAATAACGCGTCTCCTTTTTCTACGAAATTGATGGAGGCGCATTGTTACTCATTCATCAGCAAGGCACCCCCATCGATTTCTTAGAAAAAGGAGATGCCTGGTTATTTCTGAACTTAAGACACTCAGTGATCGAAAAATATTCATGAAATAATTTTTAATTGAAATAACAGTTTAAAATAAACCTCAATTTTTGAAATATCACAAACTGAGGGAAAATCGGAGTCCGATTTTGTCCAGCAGTGTCTGCTGCTTCTTCTAAGTCACAAGTTTCTGTTGGCAAAGGGGATAGAACTAGTATTTCTCCCTTCGCTTAACAGGTTCGTGACTCATTTAACCACTCAGACCACATATGACACGTAACTAATCCCATATTCAAGCATTGAATCATTGATTATGTCACGGGAAAATCATCAAAGTGTCACAGTCCTACTTCAAACCATTTATTAGTTTTACTCTTCTCCCGTCACAAACTTCGATTGTGACACACGTGACATAATTAACAATCGAATCTGATAGTTACGCCTCTTCGACGGAAATGTCCCGAATTATGCTGACAATAATTTCCCTCGTAAATTACTGGGAATTGTGCCTACCACCCTTCGCTCCGGCCGGTCTCGTATTGCCCTCAGTCTATCAGAATTTCCAGAATCATTTTCATTCCACTACCACCGAGTGCCGCCTCCGCCGGCACACTCACCGGTCCTCCACGCCATATATCACAACAGTTTGTCATTCGCATTACAGCCGTCAAATTCGTGCCCCGATGCAGACCGCCGCCGAAGTCTGCTGCTGGGTCTGACGCGCGCGCGACACTGGTGGTTGTGTTGTAGCGGCGTACGTACATACCTACGTTGCTATCTTGATTCTGCCAGCACTACTACGCAGACAGACGGGCGCCGCCCCGCCATGTTTCTCATCTCAACTCAACTCTCAATATAACCCCATCCATCCGTGCATCCATCCATCCGTTCACGGCTCGTTCGTAAGCAGCAGCTCGCGGTCATCACTAGCAACAGCTACAGCAGCAGTCAGTCAGCAGTGCCACACACAATCTCCACGCGATGCATTCATCCAACCAACCAACCAACCAACCATCCGATCCGATCCGATCCGCCCCGTCATCGCTGGCTGTCGCCGTTTGTCGTTCTTTGTTGTCTGCTTTCCTCCGGGCGAAGACAGTGCCGTCATCGTAAATTTTCGTATCCTTGAACGAACCAAATCCCAATCTGGTATGTATGCCCCGGTATACATACAGTTCGTTTTCTCCTGATAAAAATAACCCAATTTATTTAAAGTTTTTTGTTGTTTTCTCTAAGACAAAGATTTACCGATGAAAAAGTATACAGGCTTCAGCCTGAATAGGTCTTAATTTCACATCTACTCGTCGACGGATACCGGCCTCTCGCCGGCTAGATCCAGGGGTTTCAATTTATCGTTCCATCTTCTTTAATTTTCGGATCCTTCTGATGGGAAAGCTCCCACCACCCACCACCCTCGTGACCTTCAAAACCGGGTGGTAGACCCGAGCAGGAGGAAAACACAGCACAGTTGTGCTGTGTCGTCTTCTCGTGCAAACAACAAAAGCAGCGAAACAGCGAAAAGGCGGCGGAAAGTAGGACACCAACCGACGACGACGACGTGCGTTGATAGTCGCAGTCAGCCCACACTGGCTCCGGTGTAGAACTTTCCAGGCTTGGCAACCATCTCTCTACTAGCCCACTCGATTTTTCTCTTGTAGGTACCTAACTACTGTGTATTTACACAGCGTTTAATAGAGACCTTCGGTCTCTATCTTTCTTTCCCAAGCGCAGTGCAGCGCAGCTGCCTTCACCTACCTATAAAACCGGTCGCCGATTTGGATTGCGAAAATAGAAAGTGACCCTGGTTGGAAGTTTTGCTCGGCAGTTACCGCAAAACGAAAAAAAATCTGTTCCGGCAAACCGGTGCAAAAAAAAACGATCCACGATAGGGGAGGGATAAATTGAGAGCCACCCCATCCGATCCACGTCGCCGTCGTCGTCGTCTACGAACAGTCGAACACACAAGTAAGCTGATACTGTTGGTTGGATGGACCGAACGAAACGGTCCGGGTGTGGCCGGGAGTGACACCGCGACGACGACGACGTCCAACGATAACATTGGCTTCCCTTTCCCTGGTAAGATTTATGTGTTTTCCGGCAGATATGAGAAATTTTCGTTTCTCTGTAAAAAGTGCCGACTCTTACTGAAGAAGCGAAGGCTGAGCTGGTGGGGCTGCTTGCTGAAGGTCAAATGACAGTATTTTTGCCAAAATTGTGTTACTCTTAATAACTAATGTCCATACGATAGGCACTGGTGTGCCAAAACAAAATTTAATTATGTTGAAAGTAGTTTATAAATTGAAGTCTAACAATTTTGAACCAAAATGGGACCAATAAACATGGCAAACAAGATTTTGACAACATTAAAGCTGAGTAATTCTCGCCGAAACGGGGCCACTACTGACACGAGGTCTTCAAATATTGGAACTTTTGCGCTTAATTGGTTGAAAATGGTTAAAAATAAGAATTAAACTTTTGATACCTCGAAATAGTGGACCCCTCGTTCGCCAAGGGGTCTAACAGGTTAAAAAAAAGTTGAATTTTGAGCAAACCTTGGAATCGATATCATGTGATATCTCATAAATTTGCCATGAAACAACTAACATATGGCCCGGTTCTGTAAAGAAGAAGAACAGGGCTTTCAAATGGAATAAAAAAAATTTTAGCGGCCACCTTGGACTTGGTCGCCATATTGGATTTTCGAAAAATCAGAAAGCTGAGAAAAAATGCTACAAGAAACATTCATAAAATTAGGTGTACAATGGCATTAACTGAATAAAACAACCAGTTATTTGTAGCAAGGTTCACAATTTTCAAGTAATTATTGTGATATTTCCAAAATTTGCTATGAAACAAACTACAAACGACACGGTTTTGTAAAGAGGAGAGATAGAGTTTATAAACGAAGTGAAAAAAAATTGGCGGACATCTTGGATTTGGCCGCCATGTCGGATTCTATCAAAAAATCGCCGTTTTCACCATGATCCCTCCAACCGATTTTAATTTTATGACCATCATTGAAAAGCTGAGAAAAAGTTCGTTGATTGCTAATTGGCTTGATAATTCCTTATTGTGATGTACCACCAACGGCAACACGAGTGGTGCCGCAGTAATTTTAATTTCAATAATCGTCACATTGAACACTTGTCAGCCGTGAACAAGTGATACAAATTGAAACCAAGTTAACACCAAATTAAACACTATTGACCGTAACAAATGCGCAGGAAAACGCATTAAAACTAAACCCAATGTTTTGTTGTAATAATTATTGCTGGTCCAATAAACTTTATTGTGATCAGCGGAGAACAACAATCTTTTATTTCCTCATATAAGCAGTATTAGTATTAGCAGTTTTAATGACATCTTTTGCATCTTCAGATAAGAATTTGTTCATTCTTAAAAGAACGGTTTGCGGTAACTGATGAAACTTAGGAAACTTGAAACTTAGGGTTTTTCACTAGGTTTTCTTCAGCAACACAAATCTATCTATCACCAATGCTACAGTAATCCGTAGCGCAATTTTTCTTTGGCAGCAAAAGTTGAACGGCTCACTGATAACTTTGCTCTTTTGTTCAGACTGAAATTGAAATGCTCCATTTTCTTCAACGTAGATGATGGAATGACGGACCACGAAAAATAGGCGGAACCGATTCCTGTCGCTTGCACTGGCTACATAACACGAGGTAAGCTAACGAACAGCATTATTCAAACGTTAGCTAAGCTACTGCCAACATGTTACTGGCATGTCTACACGCGACAAAGGAGAAAGCATCAAGGGCAAGCGAATGTCACGGTCGAGTCGTGCACGTTTGCAGTTTCCGGTCAGTCGTATTCATCGACTGCTGAGGAAAGGAAACTATTGGAGCTGTCTGCCGTTATGGAATAATGAACTACGGAAGTGCTGTTCACGACAACAAAAAGACCAGACAGAATTGGTCTGGACTGGTATTTCATTGTGACTCATGACTATACACGAACGGCCTCGTCGATCGCATAGCTGCAGTGGCTTTCCGGTTGGTTCGTTACGACAAGCCGTGCCTGGTTTGCGGTTATCGGTACTCCAATTTACCGAAAAGAAAATTACGTTAAGTGCGTTAGTGCAAGTTTATTGCAAGCTGAAGTTACGATAATCAAACAATCGGTTCTTTTAAGGACCACGCAACAATTGAAGAGTTTATTATATTTTCTTGTTAAGTTATTACGATACTAACACAGACAACGAGGGAAAAGTTGAATTTTTCGCCATTGCGGACGGCCTACAAATGGCGGGAATAAGTTTTCTGGTCACGGACGACATTTTCTACCACTTCCAAAACGTCTGCAGCTTGTAAATCAGTGTTCTTCTTTTGTAAGCCGCTGAAAAGATTTGCGTGAAATTTTCAACTTTTTGAAAACTAGCGCGTACCGTGTACCGATTACCAGAGGAAAAGCACTATTCAGCGTAGAAACAGATCATGAAAATTAATTTACTGTTTAATTTATTGTGACTGATTCGTTTAAATAAAATAGATTCAATCAATTCATAGAAATAGCTCCGAAATCTGTTGAGGATGGAACGTGAAGTGTGCCGTTCCTCTTTAGCCAAACTGGAAGATCCGCTGATCGAACCACGCTATAACGGGAGTCCATTATAACCGGATTTGAACTGAACTTCTCCCAGGCAGGGATGGTTCGATCACTTTGACTCAATTTTGATTTATTTGGCAGTATCGTCTAAGCCGAGCACAATTTGATAAAGTTATATGTGGGACATTTGTAGCACTAACTATTATCTACAATTTTGCTGAGTAAAGTTTTGCTGTATCTTTTGATAGTTACGGTGCAACAATGCTTTTAGTTCATGGTCACTTATAAAATACTTGAAATCTTTTGGTAAAATGTTCCACCGAAGAAGACGCTGCAATAGGTTCGTTAACTACGAAAGTTGTACGGTGCAGTTCAGGTTGTAGCAGTCCAGCAAACGGGGAGAGAACGCTGAGGAGTACGGAAATTCAACAATGAAGGACTGTTCGTTGAATCTATATTTTTATTCTGAATCTTAATCTGAATCTGAATAAACATGGTTGCCGAATTGTTCTACAACGTTCTAAGGTGTCAAGCCCAACAGCCAGCGTTTAAAATACGGAGACAGGTACACATGATGTTGCCAGGAAAGATAGGATTAGTTAATAGGGAGTCTCGATACCACAGGCGTTTTCTAATAGTAGTCTCACCAGGCACTATGGGCCAGAAATTAAAATTTCGGGACAAAAATACGGCAAACGGCACACGCTATGTCCAAATGTAATTATTATTTAACTTTCATGCACCTCAGATTTTTCTTCACAGGATGTTAGTATTGGTCAAAACAATTAATTTAGAGAAGGTCTTAAAATATTCTATCTTTGGTTTTTTACAAAATTCAATTTTCAAGGTTATATAGGGGTCATTCCCTCTTAAGTGATCATATCCGTTGTAATCGACCATCACCGATTCCATCCAAATTTGGTATAATTACTTATTCTAACCCCACATTCAATTTCCCAAAGGTTTGTACGGATTGATCAATCCCCCTTGCAGTGACACGCAATGAAAAATGCGTTTTTTCGAAAATCTAAGAAAATTAGAGAAGCGTCACTGCAAGGGGGATTGATCAATCTGTACAAAACTTTAGGAAATCGAGTGTGGGGTCGGAATGAGCAATTATACCAAATTTTGTTGAAATCGGAGGTGGTCGATTACAACGGATATGATCATTTGAGAGGGAATGACCCATATATAACCTTGAAAATTAAATGTTGTGAAAAACCCAAGATACAAATTTCAAGACCTTCCCCAAATTAATTGTTTTGGTCAATACTAACATCCTGTGAAGAAAAATCTGAGGTGCATGAAAGTTAAACAAAAATTGCCTTCGGACATAGCGTGCGGCATGTCTCAGCTCAATGTGGTCTTCGGCAACTTTTTGAATAAAAATATGATGCATATTTTGAAGGGGTCGTCCAATATTAAAGCGTTACTTGAACAACAATTTAAGTAATAACTTTTTGAGTAAACTTTTTTCACCTTTTTGGTTTCAAAATATTAAAGATAAACTAATTTCAAGTAATTTTTCTGAAGATATGAAACTTCTACCTTTTACTCATTTTCAGCAATAGACCTTTGTTTATAAACGACCCCTCAAATCACATTTCTTCTTGTAACATGTTTAATTCAACAGACAGCTCAATGTGATGTTCTAGAAAGTATTTTGCACATAAAAGAGGAATATTTTTGTTGAAGACTGTTTTGCTTTATATGCTTTAATTAATAAAGATACAACTGTTTTTAGGGTAAAAACCGTCTGATAAAAATCCGAATATCTTAGCCATCTGCAAGTGTCTGCAATTAGTTTGCATGCCAATTTGTAGGGAATTATTAAAGCTCTCTGCCCAAATGTGTATTTCAGAGAATACCTGGGAATACCATGGCTGGGAATACCTGGGTATAGTGCGGATTTTTTTTCATACATTTTATAACTTAATAAATATGCGTCCTGGCATCAAACAGTCTTTACCGAAAATATGTATTTCAACATACTGAATAACTTTGTAGAACATTTGAAAGCAATAAAATAGTCGTGTGCAAAGTTATTGAGTGTAATTGATTTTTAAGTGCTCTTTTTTAACACATCATAATATTTCGCAACCGGTAAGAGATAGATAGTTACTTTATTCAGCAAAGTTGCTTATTTTAGTATGTCCTGCAACTTTTGGTGAAAAAAACTTTTTTTTTAAATTAAGAAAACAAAAGTTTGTATCACCCTAATAGGCGAATTCGTGGTCACCCTAATAATGCAGGAAGATGCGTGTCTAAAACATCACATTGAGCTGTCTGTTGAAATAAACATGTTACAAGAAGAAATGTGATTTGAGGGGTCGTTTACAAACAAAGGTCTATTGCTAAAAATGGGTAAAAGTTAGAAGTTTGATATCTTCAGAAAAAATACTTGAATTTGGTTTATCTTTAATATTTTGAAACCAAAAAGGTAAAAAAACATTTACTCAAGAAGTTATTACTTAAATTGTTGTTAAAGTAACACCTAAGTATTGGACGACCCTTTCAAAAGATGCATCATTTTTTCATTCAAAAAGTTGCCGAAGACCACATTGAGCTGAGACATGCCGTTTAACCGCAAATATATTTGTCCGAAATTTTAATTTCCGGCCCATAGTGCTAGGGAGCGGTACAAAGCCTTCAAGCAGTTTGGATCATCCCTTTTAAGGTGCTTGACCATCAATGTTGTATTAGAAAATAACAGAACTAGCAATGCGATACAATGTTATAGCCTGACACTTTGAAATACTAACGATCAGCCAGTTCTTGCGACACCAATTGACGAAAATATCCAGCAGCTGTTGCAGAATACGATAATTTTCAAATTACCGTACAATTAGATACAATTTCAAATCGTCTGCGTACACTAACTTACAACCGTCACCTAGACTCAAAGCTCATTGTGTCATTGAAGCACAGCGAGAACAGCAGTGGTCCCATATTGCTGCCTTGTGGTACGCCCGATTTGTTTGAACATGTGGTGGAACAAGGGGCTGTGAGAGGTAAATCGTCAATAAATCTATAAGGTTAGTGCAAACGGATCGCTCTGACATAATTCCGTGTTGAGTCCATGTTATTAATTCGAATAGTTTGCATGGCACTGAGATGCCACAGTTATGCCACGATGATTTCATATATTTTGTCGATCGCCGCTTGTGAAAGTCGTGTGACTTGTAGGATTGCTTTAAAATTGGCGGAAATTTGCGACCTCGGCATTCAATACAGACCCAGTGCTGTTGGCGAAAACTAAAACAAAAAAATTATCAAACAATTCACACGAATCCGATGTGTTGTCGATAGCGCCTTCAATATCCAGAAAAGCACAGAGTGTCGTTTCTTAATCTGTTAGCGACTTTCTAATCAACCGCGCCTAGAACATAGCAACAGCACAATTTCTGTAGATCTACTATGATTACCACACAAAGGAGGGATCATTAAGAACTTATTACGGATGTGACGGTCCGTGATTTGTTCAATCAACTTGAGAAGGGTTGGTGTCAGACTAGTGGTCTGAAAGGTTTAGGAAGGGTTTTATCTTTCTACATGCCTGAGATAAGAACACTACGTTGACTTTACACCTACTTGCCGAAAAACCTCCCAAGGTAAAGCTGGCTCGGAGATTGTAGGTTCTTCCACTTTTTGAAGGAAGATATGACTAGATATGCCAACTGCAACTGGAGACTTCATTGGTTCAAAACAGTTTGGTATCTAGTTGATTGAAGCCTTCGTTTAAAATGTGATCACTATTACGTTGTAATAACTATCAAAATGATCAAATGGGTAACAAACAAGACATTATTCTAGGAAATTTTCTATTCTTTTAATAAGATGATTCATCATTCATCTATAATCTGTTTTCGAGCGTTTTAGTAGAATACGAAAGTTAATTTATTTATTTTGTTGAGACAGATACGCATTTCGCCTACGATTTACAGGCTTCTCAACTGTCTGTTATGTACTGCCTCTGCCTTAGGTTGTGGTTTGTTCACAACGGTCATGCATTATAATATGTCTTTGTGCTGAAAATCACTGGGCGCACTGCTTGGTAACGACGAGACAGTTGCCGAAAGATTTCTTTCAGGACTCCAGCGACAATTTGACATTTTAGGAATGTAGCAAAGCAAAACTTTAGGTGAAACACAAGGCGAATGTCAACTAAATTAAAAATTCAAAGAAAACATTCATCTTCGAAGTGAGACAACCTTGAATTAGGTGGTCATTTTTTTACATAATTGAAAATATGACGTGCAAAAGTATAGTTAGTCGCACTTCATTTCCTTCCGGAAAAAAATAGCGATAAGAGGTAAGGTTTGCAACAGGTGACCAAAACCCCTCGCACGCACTCTGGTGTACGGTGAGGAGTCACAGACACGCCATGGTCACCGTTTTCATTTAAAATTCAATTTTTGAGTTCGATTTTTTTTAATGGAGTCAAGTTGTTTCATGAATTTTAAACACACCGCTACTAGGCTCAATCCAAATAGGCAGCCGCGTATCGTAAAAACTTTTGCTTACCTTATTAGTCGGGGACCCGGCGGCCGAACGGGGGATGAATACATAACCGCGTGATACAACACAGCGGCGCGGCGGTGGGCGACTGGCGAAACTTGCACCGCCAACCATGCCATGTAACCGGACCTAACCCTCTTAACTTAACCTTCAAATCACGACTCCCCGTCCAACTGCGGTGTGTGTTGCTGGCTGAGAAAAGTTCGCCACCAGACAAATTAAGGTCAACTCGTGAGTTGATTTATTGGTTTTTTATGTGACAAACTGTGCGCTCATCTTCTTGTGGGCCGGTCAAATGTCACTGGGTCGCCTACTGACTTGACTGACAGTCTCGGTCGGAGACCGACTGAGAAGCTTTGCAAAAATCAATGCTCCTTGCAATCTTGATCGGTCCTGTGCCAGTAGTCTCGTGAAAGTCGCAGACATTCCTTTCCCTTTGCACTTTAATACACATTTTCCAACCAGCAAGCGACGCCAATGGTCGCGGTCGGTCGGCGCATGCTTTGCTCGTTCAATTACTCCGCTGTTGGTTGGTTGGTTGGTTGGTTGGTTGGCTGGACGCTGACGCTGGTCGTTTTGATGGATTTGACTCGACAGTCGACTCGACTCGAATGTAATCGGTGCGGAGAAAGTTTTGTGTCTACTCACTTTACCGTAGTAGGCGAGAAAGTCAGTGTGTTCGTATTGAATTAGCACTCTGGTCGTGCTCTGCTGGTAGTCGTGGGTCTATTTACGAAAGATTACAGCTTATTCAAAGCCATTCGAAGGTGTTAAATAGCCCAGTGACTATGCACATTTTAATGCTACGTTCGAATAAGCTGAATTAGGCGTGTAACTGTTTCTTAAAAGCTGTTGCAATCAATGCTGTAACTGTAACCAGCTACGGAAACTGATAGTGTCACTCCACAAGCCCAGCTAGTCTTCAAATATCGTGAATTGGATTGTAAATCTTAAATTTGATTGAGGTTTATTGTCCATAAAAATCGGCATCGAACGTTAGGGGTCGCCATTCATTCCTTTCTAGTTCGTTCCATTATGTAGGTGGTCATTATACAGGAACGACAATGGTTCTGCACGCTCTGGTTTTCGCTCTTATTGAGCCCATGAATGGTTCGATATTCAACGGAAAGCTAGTCGAGCAGGTAGTAAACAAACAGAAGAAGGCGACTTACTGAGTGTATAATATGTCTAATGTTGTTTGCCTGACGTCTTTCTCTTCTTCGACTGGTGGTCCAAGCGCAGAGGCCTTCGCATGGAAAAGTTCCATTTATTTCGAAAACCGCAGTAGTCCTGCGTTCTTTTTCCGATAATGAATGCTATTCTGTGGGAAATAAAAATGCCACTTCGTTCGATAGTTTGATAAATTATGGTCTAAGAAAAGCAATGTTTGTGGGTTGTTTTCCCCGATTAAAGCACGATAGATATTTCGCGGTTAGTCAGAATTTTGCGTTAATGTCATTTGCTTTTTGAGCCACTTCCCTCAAAGTAGGCTGTTCCAAGCTCTATCACAAACACTCAGTTACAGCCCAGAAAGATTTTGATCTTCACAATCGAGAATCAAATAATATCTCTATAGCGAAAACAGAGCTATAAGAGATCACAAAGCAGGCGATTGTCATTTCTTGTTTCTTCTGATAAAATCGCAGTAACAAGGGTGATTTATGGATTTAGATTTGTTTGCTGACTTTTTTTTTGTATCTGCTGACTGTCAATTTGTCAAAATTATTAGTGCTGCCCCACCTTCTTTGTAAAATTTCATGTAAGAAAAAATAATGTCTGTAGCCCAGAAGGCAACAGTTTTTAATCAAATCGGTCACTGTTAAATTGCGTAAAAATAGTTCCAGTTTCAAGCTCAATTTCAAGTCTGATTATAAATTACAATTTCAAATTTCAAATTACAATTTCAAGTGTAATTGAAATACACTTTATATTCGATTTCAATTCCTACTTTAAGTTCAATTTAATATCCATTGCAAGTCCATTGGAGTTCAGTCATTTCCAGTCCGACTTCGAATCCAATTTCAAGTTCAATTTAAAACCACTTCATTTGAATACATTTTCTACTTTAAGTTCAATATTAAGTTAAGTGACGGTGGAAAACTCCAAAGAAAAGTCGGAAAATTATGTTTTGTCACATGAAAATTTTTTGAAATGCTTTTTTCTTGTTTGTCAATTTTTTAATTTTTAATAATATTTTCATGACATAAAAAGCAAAAACGCGAAAAAGGAACAATAAAACCAAAGGAGAAAAAAAGGTAAAGAACACAAAGGAAAACGTGACAAAATGAATAGAAAAAGAGGAAAGACATGATGGAGAAAAAAAACTGGTTCGAAAAAAAGAAAACCGAAAGCAAAAACGTAACAGTACGGAAAGGAAAACGGGACATCAAAGGAGAAAAGAAGTGGAAAAATAATGGAGAGGAAGGAAAACGAGGCAGTTTTACATAAATAGATAAAAAACGAAGGAGAAAAGAAAAAAAAGACAAAAAAAGGAAAAACCGTAAAGTAAACGAGAAAGAGAATAGAGATAAATCGGACAGAATAGAAGAAAAACGGTACAGAATAGGAGAAAAAGAAAAGGATAAAATACGGAAGCATGAAAATGTAGGAATAAGATCAGAAAATGAAAAACAGAAAACGAACGTGACAGAGAAAGAAGGAAGGAAGGAAGATAAGCAGGACATAATAAGAGGAAGAACGGAACAGACGAAAAGGAAAAACGATATAGAAAACGAGTTAAAGGGCAAAAAAGACGAAAATCTGGATTAAAAATCTCGAAAGAAAATGACAAAAGAGACAGGAAAAGAGAAAAGACGAGGAAAAATAGGAGAAGACGCAAATCAAGAATCAAGAAAAGAAAAGAAAAGAAAAGGAATATAAAAAGAGGAAACATGCTAAAGAAACCAAGGAAAAACGGACAAAAAAAGTCGAAAAACTGAACAGAAAAGACAAAAACAAGAAGAAAACCTATTAATAGAGTAAATAACGGGACGGGAAAAGGGTAGGAAAAGAGGTACAACGGAGGAGAAAGAGATAACAAATAAAGCCAAAAAGGAAGGAAAATAAGCGAGAGAGAAAACAGAAAACCGAAATAAGTGGGGTCAAACGGGATATGAAAGGACTAAGATAGAGAAAAACACGACAAAGTGGAACAGAGAAAGAATAACAGAAACATAGGTAAAACGGACTTAAGAAAAAGGTAAACCGAAGCAAAAACAAAACGAAAAATGGAAGATGAAAAAGGGAAACCGGAAGGGAAAAGGAAAAAAGGAGCCAAAAACAGAATCAAACGTGACAAAAAGGATGGGAAACGGAGCATCAAACTGCAGAAAAACGGTACAAATGAAGACGAAACATGAGAAAGAAAGGAGGTAGAAAAAAAATGACACGAAACGAAGAAAACCGGAACAATGAAACGAAAAGCGCCTGACAGAAACGAGAGAAGGATAGCAAAATGGAAGGAAAAATGAGAGAAAAAACCAAGAAAACTGTACAGAATAGGAGAGAATACCTGTTAATATTCGCTTAGCGAACAATTCCAAGAGACATTCTGTAATTGTTCGCTTAGTGAATATTTAGTAGGTTACTATAATTACACTGTATCATAGCTATTCAAATTACTAACCACCAACACTAATACAGCGCAGATACATATTTCAACTTACGTTACTTACAGACTTCTTCAGTGCCTTGGAAAAACGAAAGAAAAAGCGTAACAGAATGGGCAGGAAAACGGAACATAAAAAGAGAAAAAAAAGTGGAAAAGAAAATTAATTCGGGATAGAAAAGAGGAGATACAAAAAAAATTAAAAACGGAGGAAAAGAGAAGAAAAAAGAAGGAAAAATTATAAAGAAAACGAAGAAAGCGGAGAAAGAACATAGAGATAAATCGGATATGAAAGAAGAAAAAATGGAATAAAAAAGGAGGAATAGAAAGGGAGAAAACCCGGAAGCTTGAAAATGGCGAAATGAGTACAAACAAAGTATAAAACGAAAAATTAAAACAGAAAAGAGAAAAGAGAAAAACAACATGACAGAGGAAGGAAGGAAGAAAAGCAGGACATAATAAGAGGAAGTACTAAACAGACGAAAATGAAAAACGGGATAGAAAAGGAGTTAGAAAGCAAAAAAAGACGAAAACCGGAACCGAAAAAATCGAAACGGGAAAGAAAATGACAAAAAGGCAAAGCGGGCCTGAAAACGAGGAGAGATGGAACTAGAAAAAAACGAAAACCGGAACAGAGGAAAATCCGTTCACGGTAAAATTACGAAAGGAAAACAAGAGAAAAGGAACAGAGAAAGATAAAACAGTGAACAGAAAAAAGGTAAAAGAAACGAGGAAAAAAGTCAGAAAACTGAACTGAAATGAGAAAAACAAGAGGAAAATCCAGACTTGATATGGCAAAAATGGGGAAGAATGGTCAAGAAAGGGGAAAATCAAGTAAAACCAAAGAAAACAGAAGATTAACGAGAGAGAGAGAAAAGAAACGGGAAAAAGGGGACAAATGAAAGTAAAAAGACAGGACAACAAAACAGAACAAAAGAAAAGCATGTAACTTAAAAGAAAGGTAAACCGAAAGAGAAAAAGACGAAAAACAAAAGCAAAAACGTAACAGCAGAAAAATGGGACATGAGAAGCGAAAAAAACATGAAAAGCGAAAACAACAAGGAATACATAAAAAGATGTACGCAGAAGGCCTAAAGAAAACGAAGAAAACGAGAAAGAAAATAGAGATAAATCGAAAAAAAAGAAAAAACAGGACGGAGAGGGAAAAAATACGGAAGCATACAATGAAATGGAAAGATAGGGAAAAGGTACAAATTAAATGAAAACAGGAAAAGTAGGACTTAATAAGAAGAAGAACGGAATAAACTGGATAGATATGGAGTTAAAAAACGAAAAAAGACGAAAACCGAATCCGAAAAAGTCAAAACAGGACAGAAATGATGAAAAAGACACGACAAGAGAAAAAACGTGCCTAAAAGCATAGAAAAATGGCAGAAGAATAGACGAAACACAAAACAAAGGAAGGTTTGGACTCAGGAAAATTACGAAAAGCGGGAGAGGAAAATAAGAGAAAACAGACAGAACAGAAAAAGGTAAAAAAAACTAAGAGAAACGAAAGAAAAAAATCTAAAACTGACAGGAAAAAATCGAAAGAGAAAATCAAAACAAGGAGAAAACCAACATTGAATAAAGTAAATAACGGGACAGGAAAATGGCGGAACAGGACAGGAAATGGGAGAACGGAAGAGAAAATGGAAAAACAAGTAAAACCAAAAGAGAAGGAAAGATTAATGACAGGAGAAAAAGAAATCCGAAATGGAGAAAAGGGGTCAAACGAGATATGAAAGGAAAAAGATGGATCAAATCCCGGGAAAAAGAATAAAAGAAAAACAGAAAAATGGACTTGATGAAAAGGTAAATCGAAAGAGGGAAAGACGAAAACGAGAGATGAAAAAGAGAAACCGGAGAGGAATTGGGGCATCGAAGCTGAAAAAAGGAAGGAAAGGAGATGAAGAGAGCTAAAAAATGACGACAACTGGAAACGAAACAAAGGGAATAGAGAGAAGCAGGGAAGGAAAACGGGAAAGAAAATAACAACCGAGTGAAAAACATGAGGTAAAACAAGACAAATAAGAAACAATGGAACAGGAAGAGAAACATTCCAAGAATGGAACAGACAAGAAGAAAAACGGAACAATCAAACAAGAAACACGGGACAGAAGAAAGGAAAAGGAGCGAATGAAAGGAAGGCTGAAGGAAAGTAAGAGAAAAATCAATAAAACGGAACGGAGTGGAAAAACTGGGCTAGAAAAGAGAGGTAAAACGTGTGAGAGAATAAGACCGAACTGAACTGAAAACTGAACAATCAAGAGAAAAATAACTGAGTATTGAGACTGAATAGGGCAAATAACTGGACCGGAAAAGAATAGAAACAAAACATAAAAAAAGAAAACAGCGCAGCGGTCAGAAAAGAAGAGAAAACGGGAGAGATAGGGGGAAAATAAGTAAAAGAAAACTAACGGATCTCTAACGGGATATGAGAGGAGAAAGATGAAAAAAAAAACACGAAAAAATGGGACAGAAAAAGAATAAACATAGAAATAGGTAAAATGTACTTAAGTAAAAGGGGAACCGAAAGAGAAAAAGACGAAAAACGGGAGAAACCGAAGGAAGGAAATGGTAATGAGAAAAAGGAGCCAAAGACAAAAAACGTGACAGAAAAGATGGGGCATCAAAAAGAGGAAAAACGGAAGAGACGAAAACGAAAAACAAGAAGAAAGGGAGTTCCAAAGAGTTAGAAAATGACGACAACTCGAAACGAAAAAAGGAATAAAAGAAGAAAGGGAAGAAATAAAATAACAAAAAACGAGTGAAAATCACGAGGCAAAATAGGACAGATCATTAAATTCCACTACTGATTGTTCTTCAACAATTTAAGGAGAAAGAAAAATATTAAAGAAAAAGTTTTCTTTTATTTCAGTCTTCGTATTCCACTAAGACGCTAAAAAAAAACTTTAGAAAATAAGAAACGAAGAAAAACGGAGCAATGAAACAAGAATTACGGGACAAGTAGAAGGAAAACGAGAGAAAGAGATGAAAACGGAAGGAAAAGGTTAGCAGGAAACCAAGAAAGCGGAACAGACAAGGAGAATAGATCGAAATAAAAAGTGAAAACACGGGACTGGAGAAGAGAACGAACGCTACAGAAAAGAGATACCTACAATGCATGGAAAGAATAAGACGAAAGATATCAATTTTAATTTCAAGTAAAACTTCACGTCTAATTTTGAGTTCAAAGCCGGTTGGAAGTTGGACTTCCTATGTCAAGTTCAGTTCTGGTTCAGTTCCAAGCCTGATTGCTAGTCTAACTTTGAGTTGAGTTTTGTATTCTGGCATTCGGATTTTGAATTTTATATTTGAAGTATGAGTTTTAGACTATGGAATATAGAATTGAGATTGTGGATTGTAAATTTGGATTTTGGATTCTGAAATTTAGATTTTCGACTGTGGAATTTGGATTTTGGACTGTGAATTTTGATTTTTGTCTCTGGAATTCGGTATTGATGGATTTCGATTGCATTTTGAATTTACAATATTGAATTTTGGACTCTGAAATTCAGTATTTCGACAATGGAATGTAAATTGTGGTCTGTGAATTTGCATTTTGGACTGTGGTATTTAGAGTTTGGACAATGGAAATTAGATTGTGGACTATGGAATTTGGATTTTGGACAGAAGAATTTGGATCCCTAGATGTTGATTTTATATCAATTCGAAATTGATATTGACTTATCATAGTTCTGTTTAAAATTTAATTTGAGCTTTGGTGACAGCGTTCCAACTGTTCCAATAGTCTTGTGTTCCAACACCATTATTTTCAAACCAATACCAAATCGACAGCAGTCGAACAAGATTAAGTTGAACAACTTAAGTCAAATAGAGACGAAATTGAACAAAACACTATTTAGAGAATGTTGCGATGAAATAAGAACACAAAATTGAAAGATGATGGAAAATGCAATCAGTCAAGATTGACACCAAATATTCGAAGGCAAAATCAAAGTAAAAATTAAGTGTATTTTTGAGTGCATTATTATTAAATTTAATTCAATTGTTCCTAATACAATTGGCACTATGGGTCAAAATTTTGGTGTCCCACCTTTTACCAAGGCAAAAATTCTGGGCAAAAATTTTGTTTTAAAAATTGTGTTATCTCATATTACACTAAAATTTTTCTGTTTCACCAAGAAGCTTCACTTAAGAGATTGCTCAAACCTTCGCTGACAGACACCATTGACACTGGCTAGGTAAATAAGGAAAGTAAAGCTCCCTTCATTCAGCCGACACCGTCACGGAAACCCGGAAGCCGCCCCTTGATTACGACCCGGTCGCGTCGGTCGACGCTAGGGGGAGGGTAATGCACTGTAAGAAAATATTGTCAACCGAGTGTGAGACGCAATGCCAACAAAACATTTCATAAACAAATGCAGCAACAAAACCTCGCCAGGCGCGCGAGGCCATGCCGTAATCGCATCGGATCTCGGCTCGGCTCGGCGTCAATCGTGACGACGACTGACTGTACCAAACCAATCTGCATATGTACATACCTACCTACCACTCACTGACAGGCGAAACGAAACGCAATGTATCGGAATTTATTTTATTTATCGTAAACGACTTTTTACTTCTGTGTCGTTTTGTCCGCTTCTCGCCGTGTCTGCAGGCAAGAGCGCTGCTCTTCTCGTGTCGGTCGACCAATTTTCAAGGCCAAATTTTACATCGTTCATTAACAGCTGACGACAAAAGGCAAATCTGTTGGCTGTTGGGGTGGGGGGAGGTTTTGTCTGGGACGACGAATGAGGTGGCGTCTCCGTCGTCCGTGCACTGGCACAGTGTGAGTGTGGCACGATTTGCTCGGTGCTCTGCTAGCTGAGCTGATGGGTAAATAAACGGTTCTACTACGTTCTTTTGCTGCTGCGGCTCTCGGAATCTGGCCTGATTTCTACAACTAGGTATGAGCACCAGCAGCTAGTCGATTTCGGCTGATTGTGAGTTTGCTGCGCGATGTTTGACATCACCATGGTTCCTTATTAATAGAGCTTCCCTCTCAAGTTGAGAAATGAAAATTGCGAACTCGTGGATTGCTATGACGTCGATAATGGTTTGTTTTGTGTCGTTTGAGTTGAGGAAGAGAACTAAAAGTTTCAACAAGGAACTAGTAGATAAGTCATGGTCTGATTTACTAATCTGCAACCGCTGAAGACTCAAGTGAAGGGATTATCAATGTCATCGGTTTGGTTGAGAGCCTGTGGGACGCTCTCAACTATATTTATGCCTTTCCTATGCTGCCGGCACACGCATAACAGTCCCATTTAAATAGCAAACTTATGCGTTATGCGAGTAACGGCAGTCTGGCCTCATATGAATTTCTTTAAAACAAATAACTTTAATACTTCTGGCACTGGCAGTTCTACATGCCGAAAAACTAAAGTGTCAGAACTCCATTGTGCGCGATACTGAGGAATCGCGTGGTACTGATCGAGCGATGGAACAAGAGCTGGAGCATAGCTTCAATTTCAGCAGCGATTCGTTGTATGGAGCACCTTCAGTTTCTTCGATCAACCTGATTACACCGAATGGGAAAGTCCAGAATCGCACGGACACTTCTCCTGTTCTCTCTTTGGCGACGCGCAACAAGACGACAACCGAGCACCGAAATCGCCCATGAGCAATTCATGACACGCTTTCGTGCAAAACAAGCGGCACTGATAGACGGAAATTCTGTTGTCAAACATGAGCGCTAAAGGTCCAAGTACCAAGCCGAAGCTACCTCGTTGGCGCTCACACCCCTTGAAAAAGAATTTCTACTGATATTACGGGCACTGTAGATATATGAAAAGCACACTTCACTGACGGCTAGGCGACGCTGTTTAAAAGTCGCTAACATATTAAGAGACAGCACTCTGTGCTTTTCTTGATAAAGAAAGCGCTTTGGATAACGCGTTTTTCCCTTTAAATATTAGATAGCCAGTATTGAAAAGGGAACCCGATTAAGCCGGGAAAGCACACCATCATTGGAGGATACGTCGATTTGGTGTTGGTGTTAACGCATTCCTTCACTATCGCAGTGTGTAGGAAACAACCTAAGTATCACTTTGGGTTTTATCTAACTTTTATAAGCAAAATTTATCATTAAAGCCGCAATAAGAGTGCGATAAAACTCACAGAGCTCGACGCTAAGGCTGCAAAACTGACAAAACATATCTAGGGGATCAAATTGGCCCTCTTCGCGTACTAACGGAGTTCAATAGTTTGAGCTAGTATTAACGACAGTCTCTGATTGGATGGAGGAAAAGAAAAAACAAAAAACAGAAAACAGAAAACAGAAAACGAAAAACAGAAAATAGAATTGCGTTGGACGACAAAATCTACGTCAAGGTAGACTTCAAACAGCTCCCTGGGTGAGAGTTTTATATGGCAACTAGTAACTGATATTTTCAAGCATATGAAATTGTCGAAGTTCGGCAAGCGTTAAAACCCAAGTAACAATCCAATAGCAAATTGGTCTTATTCATTTCTTATAGTAGTTTTATCAAAGCATTGCCAAGTGTATCAGATTTTATAATGTTTTTCCCCAAGAGAATTTTATCTTATTTGATTATAATTTCTGAAGTATGACTGAAAGAGACTTGAAGAAACACTCATAAAACTGTATCTATACCTATAAAGAAGGATTTCTGTCTGTCTGTCTGTATGTTCCTTATAGAATCGAAAACTACTGAACCAATCGGCATGAAAGTATGCATCTAGAGGTTTTTTGGGGCCAGGAAAGGTTTTAGTGATGGTTAGAAACCCCTCCCCCCACTAAGAGGGGGGGCTCCCATACAAATGAAACACAAATTTCTGTATAACTCGACAACTAATCAAGCAAATAGAACAAAATTTGGCATGTGAAAGTTTTCGGTGACAAGAATTTATTCCATGGTAAATTGAGACCCCTCCCCTCTTTATAAGGGGAATTATAATTCCTCTCCTCTTTAAAAGGGGGGGCTTCCATACAAATTTCCTCATAACTCGAGAACTAATCAAGCAAATGAAACCAAATTTGGCAGGTGAAAGTTTTCTAGGGCAAGAATATTTTCTATAGTACATTAGGACTCCTCCTCACTTTAAGAGGGGGGGCTCCTGTACCAAAGAAACACAATTTTCCTCATAACTCGAGAAGTAATTAAGCAAATGGAACCAAATTTGGCATGTGGGTGTTTTTGGAGACAAATTTTTTTCTATGATGAATTGGGACCCCTCCCCGTTTTAGGAGGGGGGGATCCTATACAAATGAAATACAAATTTCTTCATAACTGAAGAACTAATCAAGCAAATGGAACAAAATTTGGCATGTGAAAGTTTTTGAGGGCAAGAATATTTTCTATGGTGAATAAGGACCCCTCCCCACTTTAAGAGGGGAGGCTCTCATACAAACGAAATACAAATTTCCTCATAACTCTAGAACTAATCAAGCAAATGGAACAAAATTTGGCACGTGGGTGTTTTTGGAGACAAAAATTTTTTCTATGATGAATTGGGACCCCTCCCCACTTTAGGAAGGGGGGATCCTATACAAATGAAATACAAATTTCCTCATAACTGAAGAACTAATCAAGCAAATGGAACAAAATTTGGCATGTGAAAATTTTTGAGGGCAAGAATATTTTCGATGGTGAATAAGGACCCCTCCCCACTTTAAGAGGGGGGGCTCTCATACAAACGAAACATAAATTTCCTCATAACTCTAGAACTAATCAAGCAAATGGAACCAAATTTGACATGTAAGTGGTTTTGGACGCAAGATTTTTTTCTATGGTGAATTGAGACCCCTCTCTTCTTTAGAAAGCGAGTTATGGCCCATCTCCTCTTTACGAGGGTGGGCTTCCATACAAATGAAATGCAAATTTCCTCTTATCTCGAGAACTAATCAATCAAATGGAACCAAATTTGGCATGTGGGAGATTTTGGAGTCTTGAATTTATTTCACGATAGTTAGAGACCTCTCACCCCTGTGGTAGGGGGATATGGACTCTCATACAAATAAAACAGAAATTTTTGCGAAACTCAAAAACTAATCGAACTCGAGAAATTCGAGACTCTTCCATAAAACATTAGTCAATACAAGACCATAAAAACTATCTATAGTAACACTAGATCATTCAGGACGAGACGGTCGCGAGTGTTGCCGGTGACCCGCCGTCGGAAGCGCCGCCCACTGGGGGGCTTGCAAAACTCGAGATTGTGACAAAGATCATCCGAGATTCATGATTTATGTACAACACAGGTTAATTTGTAGCAATACGAAGTTTGTCGGGTCAGCTAGTTATCAATAAGTGTAATTCGCCTTATAAGCGGTTTTAAGGGATACTTGATTTATGCTTTAAAACGACGCTCCTCAAAGCTTAGCAAAAGATTTGACAAAAATTTATGACATTCTTCTGCAAGATTGGTTTGTCTTAACAATACTGCCATAAAACTCTCTTAAACCCGTGTATTCTTGAAAGAGAAATCATACTCTTAAGAAAGAACATTCTAGCGTAAACAACTGATCTGTCAAAACGGGTGTCTGAACCTGGAGAAAATTGAAAAAAATGGATTTTTAAACGAAAACTAGCTGACCCGACAAACTTCGTATTGCCACAAATTAACCTGTGTTGTACATAAATCATGAATCTCGGATGATCTTTGTCACAATCTCGAGTTTTGCAAGCCCCACAGTGGGCGACGCTTCCTATGGCGGGTCACCGGCAACACTCGCGACCGTCTCGTCCTGAATGATCTAGTGTTACTATAAATAGTTTTTGTGGTCTTGTTATTGACTAATGTTTTATGGAAGAGTCTCGAATTTCTCGAGTTCGATTAGTTTTTGGGTTTCGCAAAAATTTCTGTTTTATTTGTATAAGAGTCCATATCCCCCTACCACAGGGGTGAGAGGTCTCTAACTATCGTAAAATGAATTCAAGACTCCAAAATCTCCCACATGCCAAATTTGGTTCCATTTGATTGATTAGTTCTCGAGATAAGAGGAAATTTGCATTTCATTTGTATAGGAGCCCCCCCCCTCTTAAAGTGGGGAAATCCAGAGACAATATTCTTGCCTACAAAAACACCCACATGATAAATTTGATTCCATTTGCTTGATTAGTTCTAGAGTTATGAGGAAATTTGAATTTCGTTTGTATGAGAGCCTCCCCTCTTAAAAAGGTAAGGGGTCCTAATTCATCATAGAAAAAATGGTTGCCTCCAAAAACACCCACATGCCAAATATGGTTCCATTTGCTTGATTAGTTCTCGAATTATGAGGAAATTTGCATTTTATTTGTGTAGAAGCACCCCCTCTTAAAGTTGGGAGGGGTCCTAATTCACCATAGAAAATATTCTTGCCCTCGAAAACTTTCACATGCCAAATTTGGTTTCATTTGCTTGATTAGCTCTCGAGTTATGAGGAAATTTGTATTTCATTTGTATAGGAGCCCCTCCTCCTAAAGTGAGGAGGGGTCCCAGTTCATCATAGAAAAAAATTTTGTCTCCAAAAACACCCACGTGTCAAATTTGGTTCCATTTGCATGATTAGTTCTCGAGTTATGAGGAAATTTGTATTTCGTTTGTATAGGAGCCCCCCCTCTTAAAGTGGGGAGGGGTTCTAATTCACCATATAAAATATTCATGCCCTAGAAAACTTCCACATGCCAAATTTGGTTCCATTTGCTTGATTAATTCTCGAGTTATGACGAAATTTGCATTTCATTTGTATAGGAGCCCCCCTTCCTAAAGTGGAGAGGGGTCCCAATTCATCATAGAAAAAAATTTTGACTCCAAAAACACCCACGTGCCAAATTTTCTTCCATTTGCTTGATTAGTTCTCGAGTTATGAGGAAATTTGTATTTAGTTTGTATAGGAGCCCCCCCTCTTAAAGTGGGAAGGGGTCCTTATTCACCATAGAAAATATTCATGCCCTAGAAAACTTCCACATGCCAAATTTGGTTCCATTTGCTTGATTAATTCTCGAGTTATGACGAAATTTGCATTTCATTTGTATAGGATCCCCCCCTCCTAAAACGGGAGGGGTCCCAATTCATCATAGAAAAAATTTTTGTCTCCACAAACACCCACATGCCAAATTTGGTTCCATTTGCTTCATTAGTTCTCGAGTTATGAGGAAATTTGTATGGAAGCCCCCCCTTTTAAAGAGGAAAGGAGTTATAATTCCCATATATTGAGGGGAGGGGTCTCAATTTACCATAGAATACATTCTTGTCACCGAAAACACCCACATGCCAAATTTTGTTCTATTTGCTTGATTAATTCTCGAGTTATGACGAAATTTGCATTTCATTTGTATAGGATCCCCCCCTCCTAAAGTGAGGAGGGGTCCCAGTTCATCATAGAAAAAAATTTTGTCTCCAAAAACACCCACGTGTCAAATTTGGTTCCATTTGCATGATTAGTTCTCGAGTTATGCAGAAATTTGTGTTTCATTTGTATGGGAGCCCCCCCTCTTAGTGGGGGGAGGGGTTTCTAACCATCACTAAAACCTTTGCTGGCCCCAAAAAACCTCTACATGCATATTTTCATGCCGATTGGTTCAGTAGTTTTCGATTCTATAAGGAACATACGGACAGACAGACAGACAGACAGACAGACAGACAGAAATCCTTCTTTATAGGTATAGACTAGCTGACCCGACAACCCAAGTAACACACAAAACAAGTTAGAAAATAATATTCGTGGAAATTAGTCGCTTAAGCGTACTATAAACGTACTTTGAAAACATATGTCGTTATTATTAAGGTTTTGAGATGTTTTGGGATAACATGAATTTATTTGACAGCTCATATCTAATGTATAATGTTTGTTTTGTCAACATGTCAACACGAAGTTTTTATTACGTCACCATTACTAAATTTAAACTACTGGAAGAACAAGTTGTAGCTTATGCTATAATAACGTTTTAAATTGGTATGAAATAACCTGATACATACTTCTTTCAATTCTTGTTTCATTAGACTTAAGTTTTTTGCGCTTTTCAGGTAATAGAGAAGTTCTGATATATGTAATATTATACTATTCGATAACAAGCTGTGTTGCTTGGGAAACTTCGTATTGCCACAAATTAACCTGTGTTGTACATAAATCATGAATCTCGGATGATCTTTGTCACAATCTCGAGTTTTGCAAGCCCCCCAGCGGAAGGCGCTTCCGACGGCGGGTCACCGGCAACACTCGCGACCGTCTCGTCCTGAATGATCTAGTGTTACTATAGATAGTTTTTATGGTCTTGTTATTGACTAATGTTTTATGGAAGAGTCTCAAATTTCTCGAGTTCGATTAGTTTTTGAGTTTCGCAAAAATTTTTGATTTATTTGTATGAGAGTCCATATCCCCCTACCATAGGGGTGAGAGGTCTCTAACTATCGTAAAATAAATTCAAGACTCCAAAATCTCCCACATGCCAAATTTGGTTCCATTTGATTGATTAGTTCTCGAGATAAGAGGAAATTTGCATTTCATTTGTATGGAAGCCCACCCTCTTAAAGAGGAGATGGGCCATAACTCGCTTTCTAAAGAAGAGAGGGGTCTCAATTCACCATAGAAAAAAATCTTGCGTCCAAAACCACTTACATGTCAAATTTGGTTCCATTTGCTTGATTAGTTCTCGAGTTATGAGGAAATTTGTTTTTCATTTGTATAGGAGCCCCCCCCCCTCTTAAAGTGGGGAAATCCATAGAAAATAAACCATAGAAAATATTCTTGCCTACAAAACCACCCACATGATAAATTTGGTTCCATTTGCTTGATTAGTTTTAGAGTTATGAGGAAATTTGTATTTCGTTTGTATGAGAGCCCCCCCTCTTAAAGTGGGGAGGGGTCCTTATTCACCATAGAAAATATTCTTGCCCTCAAAAACTTTCACATGCCAAATTTTGTTCCATTTGCTTGATTAGTTCTTCAGTTATGAGGAAATTTGTATTTCATTTGTATAGGAGCCCCCCCTCCTAAAACGGGGAGGGGTCCCAATTCGTCATAGAAAAAATTTTTGCCTTCAGTAACCTCCACATGCCAAATTTGGTTCTATTTGCTTGATTAGTTCTCGAGTTATGAGGAAATTTGAATTTCATTTGTATAGGAGCCCCCCCTCCTAAAGTGGGTAGGGGTTCTAATTCACCATAGAAAATATTCTTGCCCTAGAAAACTTTCACATGCCAAATTTTGTTCCATTTGCTTGATTAGTTCTTCAGTTATGAGGAAATTTGTATTTCATTTGTATAGGATCCCCCCTTCCTAAAGTGGGGAGGGGTCCCAATTCATCATAGAAATAAATTTTGTCTCCAAAAACACCCACGTGTCAAATTTTGTTCCATTTGCTTGATTAGTTCTCGAGTTATGAGGAAATTTGTATTTCGTTTGTATAGGAGCCCCCCCTCTTAAAGTGGGGAGGGGTCCTTACTCACCATAGAAAATATTCTTGCCCTCAAAAACTTTCACGTGCCAAATTTTGTTCCATTTGCTTGATTAGTTCTTCAGTTATGAGGAAATTTGTATTTCATTTGTATAGGATCCCCCCCCTCCTAAAACGGGGAGGGGTCCCAGTTCATCATAGAAAAAAATTTTGTCTCCAAAAACACCCACATGCCAAATTTGGTTCCATTTGCTTAATTACTTCTCGAGTTATGAGGAAAATTGTGTTTCTCTGGTACTGGAGCCCCCCCTCTTAAAGTGAGGAGGGGTCCTAATGTACTATAGAAAATATTCTTGCCCTAGAAAACTTTCACCTGCCAAATTTGGTTTCATTTGCTTGGTTAGTTCTCGAGTTATGAGGAAATTTGTATGGAAGCCCCCCCTTTTAAAGAGGAGAGGAATTATAATTCCCCTTATAAAGAGGGGAGGGGTCTCAATTTACCATAGAATAAATTCTTGTCACCGAAAACACCCACATGCCAAATTTTGTTCTATTTGCTTGATTAGTTGTCGGGTTATACAGAAATTTGTGTTTCATTTGTATAGGAGCCCCCCCTCTTAGTGGGGGGAGGGGTTTCTAACCATCACTAAAACCTTTCCTGGCCTCAAAAAATCTCTAGATGCATACTTTCATGCCGATTGGTTCAGTAGTTTTCGATTCTATAAGGAACATACGGACAGACAGACAGACAGACAGACAGACAGACAGACAGACAGACAGACAGAAGTCCTTCTTTATAGGTATAGATTAAGCAAAAATCGGCCCAATATTTTGAAAACTCTTTCATATAAACAATCAGCGGAGTCACAAAATGAATGACGAGAGCAACAGAGCTGGGGAATGAAGGTGCCGGTGATGATTTATCAGTGGTAGATTTGTTTGTAATTAGATAAATTTGGTTCGATTGTGTTTTGCCGGAGACGGTGCGGATTTCCTCTAGAGTTGTTTGTATCTTTTAAACTGAATGGCCTCTATGTCACTAGTCTTTGTTTGGTGTCACGGTGTCTTTGTTTGGAAAATGTTTGAAGGGATTGAAGCAATTGAAGCGTATTTTGTAAAAACGATGGAAAAATGAAGTGTATAAAAAATTCTGTAGAATAAATTCTCCGCATGGAACTGTCGTGCAGTCCTGTTTTACTTTTGGAAATCAATTTATATTGACAATCAACATGTCTGCTGTACTTTAAAATTATCGAGCTAAGGGGAAGCATATGAATCTCCAGCACACTTTGACACTTCGTCGATGTTTTCTTTGTTTATACTAGAATGGTTGCGAAAAAGCTTGGTGCCCTTAAGTAATTCTAACAATTCTTATTCAAGCGCAGCTTGTCTTCTTCAAGAATGCAATAAGTATAGATGAACTTATTGTCCTCTTGGAAAAATTTTGTTTGCCTTGTGCAAGAAATGTTAGTCTAGGAATCGCTTTCTGGTTGATTTAGATAAAACCATTAAAAAAATGGCGAACAGGGCTGTTTTGACTACTTTTGAAATTGTAGCCAATTGCATATGGGCGTTTATAAACATGGTGTTTTACAATACCATAAATGATTTTATCTAGAAAATATAAAAGGCTTTTTGCCGCAATTTGTTAAAAATTTGGTAGATTCAACTTTCTAATGAAACTATTGAATTTTTTTTATTAATTAAATTTTTCAATAATCTAGCAAAAATAACCGGCGCGTTAAAATTTTCTAACTTTCATGTCCCAAAACATCGACAAACTGAGCGTGGCATGAAAAATTTGTCATCTATATGCAATAAAGCAGCTGCTTTAGTTACCATTTTTATTTTCAATTTTCATTTATATCCATTTTGGAAAAGTAATATCTGTGAATGCTTTTTTCTCTTATAGCTCTCAATCAATTAAAAACTTTAAGGCTGCGAAAAGTGTATGATGTCTTGCAAGCGTTCTTTGAGAAGACTATTATAAAATCAGCAACACTTGTGGTGGTTTTCTATTAGTTTCAAGCGACTCTTGAAAGTCACTATAAATAGATAACGATAAAAATTACAAGTTTTAAAAGTACCTTTGGAATTTTTCTTGAGAACCTTCTTTAGTGTGGGCCTCCTTAGTTTTATAAGGGTTTTATGGCTGTTTTATCGCAAAATTGTAGAATTATAAGTTTTATGATCGGTTTTAAGAAGAAAATGCTGGAAACCTCTTCAAATGCACCTTAAAATTAAATTTGTTACTTGGGAAGTGAACGTGAACGACTATCTGGGAAAAAATCATCTGCTTTTGCTAAAGCAACACGAGTGTTCCGTGCTGTTTTGGCCGGATTTGGCACCCTGCCATTAAACGATAAAGGCGATCGAGCAAAATGCCACCAACAACGTGGAGGTTGTGCATCCCTGGACAAGAACCACCTGACATGCCAGAAGTCTGTTCCAATAGGGAAGCAATTTATGGCCTACCTGGCGTTCTGTGGTAAACAAATTGGACGAGGTTGCTGTGCACGTAATTCAGAGTCGGTCAACCGGAAGCTGGCAAAGCTGGAAAATAGCTAAGATCCATTAGTAACTGCATTTCACTAGATACTTTCAAGGATTTGAGAAGAGAATAAACTACTGGAGGAATGGACGGAGTAGTTTGTTTCATCTACAAAAAGGGCGATCGGCTCGTTTGCTGTAATTACCACGGCATTATGACAATCAACGGTGCCTAAGGTGCTCTCTCAGATTTTGTTACGTCGACTATCCACAACAGCCAGAGATTTCGTAGGGCAATACGGGCGGGTTTTGTTTTCACGCTCCGACAAATCTTCCAGAAGTGTCGGGAGTCATATTTTCGTGGATTTTAAGGCAGAATACGATACAATCGAGTGCGAACAGCTATGGCAGATAAGGCACGAGAACGCGATCATGACGTAAACTATTTTGGAAAGGGAAGAAGTGTCGGATACACTTCCCTTTGGCAAATACGCCACTAACGGCTACGCTCTGCTCCGAACTTCTGGGTTTATTCTGAACTTATGCCACTTCAAAACAGATTTCAAATGTATTTAACAGCAATTATCCATCACGCAATAATTCATAGTTTTGGCGGGATTACTTAACGGAATTCACCAAGTTTTATTGTAAAGCACAAAACCGAGAACTGGTAAATTTGCAAATCATTGAAAGAAAACCTAGCTAAGGATAAACGTTGATCATATCTTAAACATAAAACCCGTTTGTGAAATGCTAAAATTCTATAGCGATTTACAAGGTTATACAAAATTTAAAACACTATTTTTATGCTCTTTTTCGAACGAGCAACATAAAGAATGTATTATCAGAGTCCCATTATCAGCTATTAGAAGCAAGGCACACAACACACAAGGTGGTGTGGCATTGTCCCTGCTGGCTGCAAAAGCTAACAAGAATCACAGCGCCCTTGACGGTTAATCAGGTTAGGCCGGACCTAAACTGGAACAGCGCGCGTCGTGCACTTCTCCTATGTTTGATTACTGGTCGTTTGACACCTTTCAGCTCGGCTCAGAAGCCTCATTTACAAGGGTACATTATGCTCTGCTGTTATGTGATTATTATTGGCGGTGGTGGTGGTGGTGTTTGTGTGTCCCATAATTTTCTTTCCCTCGATTAACCCCATTTACGGCGACCCGTTGGCGGAGGTGGCGGCCAGCTCGGCTGCGGAGCCTGAGGAGGATGTAGGGAACGTCGAACCACCGTCGGTCGTCGCAAAATCTAGGTCAGTTCGCACCATTAACCCATCCACCAGCCGGAGCCGGCACAACTTCTGCGGCTCTGAGCAAGACCGCTCTGCTGCCGCCGCCGGCTTGGGCCAGCCGGCCACTCAATGCCGGGTGTATTTTACCGGTGCGTGTGAAAATATTCAAACTAATTCTGTTTGCGAAATGGAACCAGAAAGCATTAATTTATTCCCGGCAGAGCCCTTTTCAGTGGCGCGCGGCACACAAACATGCGGACATACCGCACAGGTTTACACCCATTTCCGCGTTCGCCGCCGCAGTCCGTGGATTGTGTGCCACCAGCCGAGCCGAGCCGGGCCGTAAGAACGTAACGCTTTACCGGTGTTAATATATTCAAAAGTCAGTCAACAATATAAGTTACAATTGTTGACCCACAGTTCCCGAGGCGGACCGGGGCGGTACGGATCGTGGCGTGGTTGGTAGGGTTTCCTTATTGTTGAAATAAATAAACTGTACCTTCCTCACAACAGCCGGTCGTACATTTATGAATGACCACGTTCCAGCTGTGAATCGTTGTTAGTTATTCATACTATGTTGAAAGCTAGCTAATTTTGCCTTTGCTTGGTCTGCTTGTAAACTGTCAATGTCATGGCGCATCAGTGACTTGTCAATTTGAAAACTATCTTTACACACCCCGAAGCGTAGCATGGTTACGGGTCACTTAATTACAGTTCAATATTTAATGGTTGCTTAGATGCAACAACAAACGGCACGGGTGAAGCTGCTGCTGCACTGTGGTCCATTTTAAAATTTAAATGGTGTGCTTGGTTTCGAAAAAGAAAAACCGGAATAAAACAGAACGCTGTACGTTGTTTAGGTGTGCCCGAAAGGCAGGTCGGTGCAAAGGGATCCAAGCGGCCACCACCACCACCACCGTTCGTTGGTACTTTGAGGATCGGACAACGCTGGCTGCGCTGTCGTTGTCTGCCGAGGGCAGGGGTTGCGAAAACTCGTTTGGCAAGTTTGTGCGGGTTCCAATCTCGTCTCGTCGTCGTCTTCGCCAGTGCCAGCGAGTGTATTACTGAACGGCAGCTTCCGCGGCCTGTTCGCCGTTTCCAACCGAACCCCACGACCCGGCCCACCGACTCGACCAAGTGCCTGCCGGTTGCTTTTGCTTTCGTCGTTTTGGTCAAGTCCAACTTGAATAATGGCTTTACGCGAGACACCGGCAGGGTATAGAGTGGAATAGCAGCACTTCGCGGACGCGAAGTTTGCTTTGATTACTCATTGGACGCCAGTCTTCAACTGGAAGGTCCCTTTGCCGTGAAGGGTTAGCTTCAACATCGTTGATGGTTGCGGTGGGATGACGGTGCGGTGGGAGGAAGCAGTATTTTTCTGCAGTTTCATGACACATTCACTCTAGTTTTCTAGCCTTAGCTAAGGAACTGTTGTCGCTAGCTGCTGCTGCAGCACGCGAGACGGACGGAAACTGGTTCTGGCACCTGCGAGCCCGAACAACCGGTTTTGCCAGGAGATCCGTTTTAAGCTGGGTGTTGTTGATTGCCTTCCAGGAAGTTGCACTTTTATCGTTCATTGATAAGAACGATAGTCTTTTTTTGCAGTGGTTTATTGGGCTAGGTTCGGAATTCCACCGGAGGCGCTGTTCTCATGTTGTATAATCTACCCACAAAGATTGGTAAGAAAAGGCCTTTTTCAAATTATCCATAATATCACCCACGTGCTTCTGGTCGTTTACTACGCTAATGAGTACGTTTGATTTATTAGCGTTAATTAGTTTTGCTTCTGCTAAGCGATCTGTTGATATGAAAGCCTTCATAAAACACAACAAAAAGGCCATGAGAAGATGACTGAAATACGAAGAGCTGATGTAAAGACAACGAAAGTGTGATAAAAAGATGACGAAAAAGTGATGAAATACGACAAAAGACGATGATAATACGACGGAGTTAGCATGAAAAGATGACGAAAAGACGCTAAAACAGTAACAAAACAAAAACACGACACAAAACAACAATAATTTTTAGAACGCGTCAAAGAGGCGATGAAAAAATGACGAATATACTGCAATAAGACGACGAAAGAAACACAAAAAGGCAGTAAAAAGATAACATTTGCGTAGTATTAACAATAAACAGAAAGACGAAAAGTGGGAAAAAGTGACGAAAAGACGAAAAACGTAATGACGACGAAAATACGCCCAAACAGTAACAAAAAAGACTACAAAAACGGCAAAAAATCACCGAAAAAGGCGACAAAAAACGTTAAAAGCAGGAGTCAACAAACCGCGTAAATACAATGAAAAGATGGTAAAAAGATCAAGAAAAGATGACAAAAATACGAAGAAAAGAAAACTGGGAAACGACAAAAGCGTCGATAAGACAACAATATGACGATCAAAAAACAACGAAAGGACAGCAAATAGACGACAAAAAGACTACAAAGAGGCGGAGAAAAATGGCATAATGACCACAAAAAAGATCACATAAATGTCTGCGAAACGACGATAAAAAGACGACAAAAAACGGACGAGCAAAATGACGATGAAAACACGCCAAAACAGCAGCGAAAAGGGGGGGACCAAAAAACCCAAAAGACGTTTAAAAACGTGAAAAAGGCGACAAAACATGCAAAAGAAAACGAAAAGATAACGAATGTACGACCGAAAGACGACGAAAAAACGAGAAAATGACAGTAAAAAGACGACAAAAATACTATGAAACGGGTGCATTGAAAAGCCGACGGAAAGATGACGAAAAGTAACGGAAAGATGACGAAAATGCGATGAAAAGTTGACGAACAGGCGGCGAAAGGCAATGAAAATACAACAGAATTACCATGAAAATACACTGAACAGACGACAAAAGGAAGCCAAAACCGACAAAAACCAACAAGACAGAACAATGAAGCATCCAAACTTCCAAAAAGTCGACGAAAATAGTGCCTGAAGACGACAAAAAAGTAGTGAAAAGATGGCAAAAATATGATGAAAAGTTGAAGAAAAGATGACAGAACTACATAATATAAAAATACGTTGAAATGACGACAAAGAGATGTTAAATCAGCGAAAAAAAAATAAAACAACAAGAAAAGGCATAAAAATATTAAAAAGGCGACAAAATCTGCTAAAATGACGACAGTAAAATGCAACAAACATAATAACAAAATGGCCAAAAAGTGATATGAAGACAACAAAAAAGACGCAGGAATGACGGTGAAAGATGATGAAAAGACAACAACAAAAAAAAAGAAGAAAAGACAGCAAAATGACGACGAAGAGACGCCACCAAAGCAGCAAAAAAGAGACAAAAACGGCAAAAAACCGTTGTCTTGACAATAAACAGGACGAAACATTGGCCTGTAATCATCAAGTTGCTCAAAAATGGACAAGCAAAATGACAACAAAAATAACGACGAAAAGACGCCAAAACAGCAACAAAAAAGATGACAAAAATAGTAGGAAGCCGTAGAAAAAGACGACATGATAAAAACTTCACGTCTGTTTTTCGAGATCAAGCAAAGACGACAAAAATACGACCGAGAGATGATAAAAAGACGTTAAAAACGGAAAAAAGACAAAGAGTTGGAAAAAGGACTGACAGCGAAAAGGCGTGAAATGACAACAATGGAATGACGGAAAACGTGATGAAAAAATAGCGAAAATTGGAAATGAAAAGTTGATGAAAAGTTGACGAAAAGATAACGAAGGCTGCCGAAAAAAACATGAGAAGACGACAAAAAGGAGTAGAAAAGGTCATTTTTGTTGCCTTGACAACGTAATTAAATTTAATGCTTAAAAAGTGACAAAAAGACAACAACAAAAAATGGCAAAGTGACGATAATAGTCGATAGAAAGATAACAAAAAACGGATAAAAGAACAAATGACGACGAAAACACGTAGTTTTCACATTTTTGCTTATAACTTTCAAACGAAACATCGGACCACGAAGCAATTCAATAGTGATATACTAGGCAATAATATCTTTCAAATAAGACTAATAACGCATAAATCGGTTCAGCCATATTCGAGAAACAGGCGATAGAAAATGAGCTGCACACACACACATACACACACAGACATTGCTCAGTTCGTCGAGCTCTATAGATTGGTATATGTGATTCGGCCCTCCGGACCTCAGATCAGTTTCGTGTTTTTCGACCAATTTCTAAACCTTTGTTATATACTATAACAAAGGTAAAAAATTGATGAAAAGATGCCAAAAGTACGAAAACGAGTTGAGAAAAATACGTCGAAAAACTACAAAAATACGACGAAAATAATATGAAAATACGATGAAGAGTTGCCGGAAAGATAGCATCGATTATACGACAGAAAAATGAAGAAATTGCGTCCTATAAAAGACAACATTTTTGCTGTCTTGACAGGATGACAAAAAAAAGCAAAAAATGAATAAAACGACGAAACGATGCCAAAAACCCGTCAACGGGTCAAAAACGACAAACAGACGACGAAAGTTCGATGAAAAGATGGTAAAAAGACCATGAAAAAATGACTAAAATCGGACAGAGAGATGAAAAAACGACAATGAATATGGACAAATACGCCGATATGTGGTTTCAACAAGACAGCACTGCATGCGCATGCAGGCACACTAAAAAGTGAACCATTTGACAAGGATTTCCTTGTAGGATTACTTTTTGTGCGGTTTCTTGTTGATACGAATAAACCAGCAACAATCAGTGATGCTAGAGCTTTATCGGATTTATCCGTAGAACTACGCATTTAGGAACTTTCTATGGACCAACGCGCTGCAGCGATAAAAAAACCAAAATCACGATAAAAACGACAAAGAAGACGACGAAAAAATGACGAAAGAATGACGAGAAGGCAATAAAAAGACCACAACAGGACAAAAAACAGGACAAAACAGGTTAAAACATCGACAAAAATACGACAAAAACTGCCGAAAAATGCAACATAAAAGCCAAATCACAGGCCAAAAAACGATAAATATCGAAAAACCACAAAAAAGATGAAAAAAGACGATGAAAAGGTACCGAATAGAAAACTACAATATGATGAAAAATTAACAAAAAATGACAAAAAATCTGAAAATATGGTGAAAAACCGGTTCACCGGTACAAAAAAAGCAAGACAAAGACGCATTTAAAAAGCACAAACAAACGACAGAAAAATAGGAAAAAGATAATAGTTTTGTTGAACAACACTTTTGAACTAAACAACAAAAAACGACCAATGCAGAGAAAAGACAACAAAGGAATGACAAAAGATGATAAAAGGAGTCAACAAGACAACACTGAGATGCCAAAGATTGTTGTTGTGTTGATAGCAAAAAAAAGACAAATATATTACGAAAAGACGCGTTGCAAAAACAGCAAAAAGTTGACGAAAAGATGCAGAAAATTTTTATCGTATTGAGAAACAGGCGAAAAGGAAAATGCAACGAAGAGACAGCAAAAGCAAACTGAAACCGACAAAAAAACAATAAGACAACAAGACGTTGGTGCGTTGACACCCTCAAGGCGTGAAAGACGATGAAAAGATTACTAAAAGTGATGTAAAGTTCACAAAAAACGACAAAACACGACAAAAATACTAAGAAAGTAACATGAAAATACAATGAAGAAACAACAAGAAAAAACCGACAGAAATAAGGCGGAAGTACATAACAAGAAATAAGATAAAACGACGACGAAAATTCGTCAAATTTGATTACAAAGAGTCAAAAACATGCCAACAAAACGTGCCAAAACGACGACAGAAAGACGACAAAAGAATGACGGTAAAGTAGTGTAAAGAAAATATTTGTTTTTTCTACTGCCAAAAAGTGACAAAAATGTTGGCGAAATGACAAAATAGACGGTGAAAATATGACAAAAAACGGAGGAACAACAATGATGACGAAAACACATCAAAATAGCAGCAAAAAGGCGGAAAAAACGACCGAAAAGGTGTCAAAAAAGAGACAAAACATGCAAAAGACGATGAAAAGATAACGAATGTAATGGAAGGTAGACGAAAATACGATGAAAAAAAGGTTTAAAAGGCGACAAAGCATGCAAGACGATGAAAACATAACGAATACACGACAGAAAAACGGCGCAATAACAAAATGACAAAATTGCTAAGAACGGACGTATCGAAAAGACAGTGCAAAGCCGACGTAAAGATGACGAAATGAAATGGTGAAATGCTGACGAAAATACGATGAAAAGTTGACAAAAAGGCGACAAAAGCAACACGGAAATAGCATGAAAATACTGTTTATTGTTCATTGGCGAAAAATAAGCTTAAATTGCTACAAAAAACGACACAATTTTATTAGCCTTGACAACAAACTGGACGACGAAAAAATCACAGAAAAGCTTTTAGCGTAGCTGCGACTTCAAAAGAAGACAAAAAGCTGACCTGCCGAAGACAAAGAAAAGTACGAAAATGCCAGAAACAGACGTCCAAAAACCAAAGATGTAATGAAAGGATGGCAAAATGGATTCTCATACGAATAAATGATAACAAGGATATGACAAAAAAGACAGCGAATAAGCTATAACCGAAGAAAAAAAAACGGCATACTGCAAAAATACGATGAAAAGACGCCAAAATAGCAACAAAAAATACAACAAACAGACTTTTAAAAAGAAGCGAAAACACAAATTCAAAAATAACGAATGTACGACGAAGTTGCGGTGTAAAAACGATAAAAAAGTGATGAAGAGATGGCAAATACACAATGAAAAGATGACGAAAAGACAATAGAAATACGACGGAAATATGTTACCTGAAAATACGGTATAAAGACGACGAAAAGACGACAAAATGAAGCCAACACCGACAAAGAAAAACAAAAAACACGACAAAATGTTAAAAAAAGAGCACCAAAAAGGCAAAAAACGACGATGAATATACGACAGCATGACGACGAAAACAATGCATAAAGCCGTTAAAAGATAAAGAAATTATGGAGAAAATATGATGGAAAGTTTACGAAAAGAAGGCAAAACGCGATAGAAATACCACGGAAATACATAACTAGCAAATGCGATGAACAGATGAGGAAAAGACACCAAATAAAAACGACAAAAAACCCGAATTAATCCACCTAGCGGCGTGACCTAGCCTTTCTACTGTCACAATAATCAAAATTTATCTTCTCAGGAACATATATAATTAACTTGACTATATTTTTACATATCCGTTCCGTATTCCTCAAAATCCTTATTTGCCAGTAAAATTCACAACGTATTGCGTAAAATATTTATATTTTCTTTCCTTGGGTGCGTAAATACTTGTAAGCGTCATTTATGTTACTTGATGAACACCTTATTTAGTTTTATAATATTTATAGAAAAATAATGTAAACACAAAAGATAATTTTTACAGACTTGAATGAATATGTATAGAAAATTAGAAATTAACCCTCTAACGGGTCTACAGACGGCCTTAACTTTCGGGCTTCAGAGCCACATACGAAACTTGTTTTGAATTGACAATATGAAATATGTGTTCATAGCAGATTTTTTGATATTTTGATATTAATACCATGCGTTCAAAAGTTAGCATCTTTGAAAAAAAACAAGAGTTCAGAAAAATTATTATTATACTTCGCTTTTGAAGAAAAAGGATATCGACAATAAAATGATTAATTTCAAAATTTTACTATTAGTTTGCTTGGCTTCAATTTTGCAATATATCTGAATTAGAAAAAACTACAAGGTATACAGCCCTAAGGGTTGTACGAAAGGGTGACGTAGGACTGTGTCATATAATACTCATTAAATAATATGTCAAACTAGATAATCTGTCTTACACAATTATTAATAACTGCTTGATAGAAGCTCAGCCAGGTGTATCTGGGACTGGACAATAAAATCGGTGCATTTCTTGAGTCATGAGGATACAAGCAGTTCACTTCCCTACTATTCCCTAGCAATTTAGCAGTAAATAGAGTAAATAGAGCAGAGATAGTTTGAACATTGTTTCACGATCCACTATGTAATTTAAGTATTCACCAGATTTTCACAACTAATTTAACCTTCCTAATGCATTAGAAAAAAGTTACATATTATGCATTGGGGTCGAAAACGACCCATATTTTGAAATTGCTCTCATTCAGCCATTTTCAATCCGAATTTCGTTTTCTTTACCTCGTTTGAAAGCTATGACCAAAAACTGACTCCCAAGGTATGTTAGGGAATATTTGTTGATTAATGCCCACTTCTGCGTCGGTTCCGAAACACCCACTACCAGGTCCCGGAGAACATTTTTATATTTTGAGATAATTCATTTTGCGGCACATCAAATCACATTGGCTTGATAAAATAAGGTTAATGGAAGTACAATGGGGACTTTTTGGACCCAAACGGCCATTTCCCCATCGGTTTCGGAACATCCGGTACCCGGTTTTTGAGGACAATTTTAAATTTTAGGATAATTTATCTTGCGACACGTCAAATTACATCAGCTTGATAACATTAGACTATTGAAAGTATAATAATGACATATTGAAGGCAAATGGCCACATCAGCTTTGGTCCCGGAACAGCCGGTACCCGGTTTTTGGGGCCATTTTTGTATTTTAGGATAACTCATCTTGCGACACATCAAATCACATCGGCTTCATTAAATAAGACTAATGGAAGAAAAATAAGGTCATTTAAAAGCCAAATGGCCACTTTACCATCGGTTCCGGAACATCCGGTACCTGGTTCCGCGCGACATTTTTGGATTTTGATATAATTCATCTTGCGGCACATCAAATCACAATGCCTTGATCAAATAAGACAGTTACAAGAGGCTTGAGGACCATTCGAAGACAAATGGTCATTTATTGGTTCCGGAACATCGAGAGCACGGTTTATGAGAACATTTTTGGATAGGATAATTCATCATGCGGTACATCAAAACACATTGGCTTGATAAAATAACACTAATGGAAGTACAATGGAACAATTTTGGAGCCAAAATTACCATTTCACCATCGGTTCCGGACTATCCGGTCCCCGATTTTTGGGGACATTTTTGGATTGCAGGGTAATTCATCTTCTCCGAGTTACCCCGTTTTACGGTTCTCGTGTACCATATTATATGCGATTGACGCCCCATTGTACTTCCATTATTGTTATTTTATCAACGCGATGTGATTTGAGGTGCCGCATGGTGAATTATCTCAAAATCCAAAAATGTCCCCCGAAACTGGCACCGGATGTTCCAGAACCGATGGTAAAGTAGCCATTTGGCTTCTAAATGACACTGTTTTACTTCCATCAGTCTTATTTTTTTAAGCTTATGTGATTTGATATGTCGCATTATGAGTTATCCTAAAATACAAAAATGTTCCCAAAAACCGGGTACCGGATGTTCCAGGACCGATGCTGATGTGACCATTTGCCTTCAAAATGTCTTTATTACACTTTCAATAGCCTTATGTTATCAATGTAATGAATTTTGACGTGCCACAATACAAATCATCCTAAAATTCAAAATTGTCCTCAAAAACCGGGTACTGGATGTTTCGGAACCGATGGTGAAGTGGCCATTCGGGTCCACAATGTTCCCTTTGTACTTCCACTAGTCTTATTTTATCAAGCCAATGTGATTTGATGTGCCGCAAAACGAATTACCTCAAAGTATAAAAATGTCCCCCGGGCCCTGGTAGTGGGTGTTCCGGAACTGACGCAGAGGTGGCCGTTAGTCAATAAATATCCCCTCATATACCTTGGGTGCCAGGTTTTGGCCATACCTTTCAAACGAGGTAAAGAAAACGAAATTCGGATTGAAAATGGATGAATGAGAGCAATTTCAAAACTTGGGTCGTTTTCGACCCCAATGCATTATATGTAACTTTTTTTGCTGTGGCTCTTCTAGATGTCGCTAAAAGCTGAAACTCCCCCACAATACTAGTTTTTCAAAGTTAGGAAAAGTCAGACAATTTCAAGTCTCTAGCTCGTTCCGTTACTGAGTATCAAGCTTTGTAAGTATGCCGATGGGTCGAAAACGACCCCAATGCACTAGGAAGGTTAAATTGAAATTTTAGATTCAATTTTAGATTCACGAATAAACAAACATTTGTTGCCATCAATGCACTGAGTTGTAGTGTATTTTTGTAATTTCGCTACGAAATTTATTATGAACTTCTTTCTAAACAGCTCAAATAGCATGCGATAATTTTCTATAAATATGCTTACCTGTCATTTCATGTGACGGAATTATAACGGTATGCGATGGATTGATATCTGCGGGCGATGCCTCTTCGTGCGACAAACTTGCAACTTCACCTGCCGAACTAGAAGCACTCTCACGCTTTCGTTTGCGTGATAATCTAGTACGCTTTGCTCCTGTTAAGGATATCCTTGGTTCAGTTACTACACCAGCCACTTGTTCACGAATACGTTTACGGTGGTTACGTAAATATAACGCCTGCAACCATTTAGACATAGCGAATTCTTTAACAAATCACTACTGTATTTCACAAAGGTTGAAATAGCAATGAATGGCCAGCCCACAGATCATTGTAATAAATATGTTATGCGTAGTTTGATATTTGAACCAACTTCCTTCAAATAGTTTCTGGCCGTTGGTTACAAATAATAATCAAAACCATTTTGCACATTTGAGATAAATTCTGATTATGCTTCATTTAATTAGTTTGCGGCCCTTAAAAGGGCCATTGGTTACAAGTAACATCAACCTCTTCAGTGCAGTCAACAATCGGTGTTGCCACCAATAACCGGTCTTGCCGCTAAATGCCGTTGGTTTCGCCACCAATAGCTGTCGATGGTAAATGCTGACCGTCCGTCAGTGCGATTGTGCGATAAATGAGCAGACGGCGAACCAAGAGTACCATTTTATAGTCACTGGCACTGCCGCTGCTGCTTGTAAGCTAGTGAGGTGGTGGGGGAAACCAGATCAATTGCTGCTGCTGCTCGAATGATTATCCGACGCTGAATGAGCAAGCATTTTCCATGGAACGTTGAAACGTTAACCATTTAGAAAAGTGAAGAAAAATCTTTTCATTCTTCAATTACTATAGTTCTTATAAGAACTGTTTAAGACTACAACGGCCTACTGCTGAATTTGCTGCCCGTCAGTCGATTTGCTTCCATTTGCTGTTGGTTTGCGAAAATAACCGCCAAAATGCCATTGGGTGCCTCGAATTGTCATCGAAAATGACATTAGATGCCGCAAAGGTCCTTGGATTTGCCTCCAATAGCCGCCAAAAATGCTATCGTTACCTCCCGATTGCTATCGTTGTTGGCTCCGATCGCTGGTGTTTGCCGCCAAATGCCGTTGCTTTCGCCACCAATAGCCGTCGATGGTAAATACTGACCGTCCGTCAGTGCGATTGTGCGATGAATGAGCAGACGGCGAACCAAGAGTACCATTTTATAGTCACTGGCACTGCCGCTGCTGCTTGTAAGCTAGTGTAGGTGGTGGGGGAAACCATATCGGCTGCTGCTGCTTAAATGATTGTCCGACACTGATTGAGCAAGCTATCGAACAATTTCGCATGTCTGCGATGGGGATAATGCAAAATGTAATGTTAAGTGCATCGTGTGGGATTCACGTTGGCCATTGCCCTCTGATTCCGCTTGTCTTTGGGACCGGTGTTGCCGTCAATAGCCATCGATGTTGCCGATTGGATTGGAAAAGGGGTGTGGCTTACAAAGTGGTCTCAAGGTTATCATTTGGATCCAAATCCTTTGGTGTATCTAATTGTCGTCCGTGCCTGTGAAGCTAGGCGATAACAAGGGAAATGTATGGAAAAATTCGACCTTGAATCTTTACACACATTTTCACTATTTAGCGTATAAAAAATTATTATTAGTATGTTACTATAAAATTGCTGGACATTTTATCTATCCAACGACATATTAACTGTTATGTTTCGTTCAGTAGTATAGTAGCTATTAGCGTTTGAAATATTTCATTCAAACGTTACACTTCTATTTCTCGTTTTTACAAAGTGCTACCCAGTCCCAGTATAGTAAACAAAGACGTAGTCCTACGTCAAAATAACTGAATAATATGAAAAAGAGAAATTGAACTTTTTCTTAGGTGGCGCTGCTTCAGATAATTATTTTTGCTTGAAAATCAAAACTTAAGCTTCTTTTGAATGTACTTTCATGAAAAGATAGTCTTGATTAGCTTGATCGCATCGTTTTTACAATGTAAGAGGGTTAGGAAAACAAGATGAGGTCGAAAAATAGGGCAATAGCTGCGCCATAAACATGCTTGAGAATGGGAAATATGATCGATATGATGTCCAGTGCTTGTCATTTTTGATTTATTTATTAAAACATGATACATGACATAAGACATCTGTCCTTTAAAATGTCATTAACGAAAACAAATCTTACAAAATTACTATCGTGCAACGTTTACTTCCTATTTTTCATATAACATTTCTAAGCTCTAGTATCTACTGATTGAAAAGAGCATCTAAAGTTGCGTAAAATTTGTTTGAAATTTGTATAAATTTATTTGGAAAAATCAACTCACTAGTATTTTTAATCCTATATACCACTATACCTACATGCTTAAATTAACTTCTTTTCTTCACTTTTTGCTTTTCTTGTACAATTGTGAATAACAGCAAGTGAAGAAAATGACAATTGAAATCTGAAATCAAAGAAAAGAAAAAAACTTTTCGATTGAATCCCACTATTTAATATTTATTTGCGACAGATACGTAGTTCGCCTACGACGTGCAGGCTTCATCAATGTCTTGTTTCAAAGCGTATCTGTTGCGAATAAATATCAAATAGTGGAATTTAGTCGGTAAAAGTTTTTTCGTTTTCTTTAGTTTCAGAGTTCGTATTCCACGAAGAGGCTTCAAAAACTTCAGACAATTGACATGTTTCTCACTTTTCTTGAATTTCAATGCAAATTTAAAAAATGCAAATTGTCATCACATACACACACATACATACATACTTACATACATTCATACATACATACATACATACCTACATACATACATACATACACACATACATCACACACATTGAATACAATCAACATTTGATTGATATGTTTTGATTTTACACGTTTTAACGGTTTAATATACGGTGGCTAAGTGTTAAAGTTTGAATAACTTTTGAATGAACCGTCCGATTTTAAATAACTCGGTTTCGTTTGATAGATCTCAGCAGCAGTTTTCAAATAATAATAAAATGTGTGATGTTTTTCATTGAATTAATGCTTATATGTTACAAAAATATGTTTTAAATATTATTTTTTCACATTTCTTTATGTAACTTTCAAACTACAAGTCCAATCGTCATGAAATTTGGAAGTTAAGGGTTTGCAAGGCTCCTCTTTCATATGCAATCAATTTTGTTCAAATCGGTTAAGGAACCTATGAGATAATGAAGTCCCATATTTTTCGTATTTTTATACATAACTTTTTAACTAAAAGTCCGATCAGAATGAAATTCAATAGCGACCTATGGGACACCTAGACCTTTCATTTGACACTAAGAACATTAAAATCGGTCCAGCCATTTCCGAGAAAAGTGAGTGAGATTGAAAGCGTTACATACACACACACACACACACACACACACACACACACACACACACACACACACACACACACACACACACACACACACACACACACACACACACACACACACACACACACACACACACACACACACACACACACACACACACACACACACACACACACACACACACACACACACACACACACACACACACACACACACACACACAGAAAATGCTCAGTTTTCGAAACTGAGTCGAATGGTATATGACATTCGGCCCGCAGGACCTTCTTTCCATTTCCGGTTTTCCAAGTGATTTCTATACCTTTATACTATATATTTATATAGTAGAAAGGCAAAACGATGAAGGGATGTTTAAAAAACTTAAAAAAGGCGACCAACCATGCAAAAAGATGACAGAAAATCGTCCAACAAACGACGAAAAGGCAGTAAAAAGCGGGGCCGCCCATTTGGCATAATGCTATTTGGCATAATCATAAGGAGCCTTTTGGGATAATGCCATTTGGCATAACGTCATTTGGCATAATTCCTCAAACATTATTTTATGACCTAATGTTCGCTTTCCTAGATGATTCAGAGCGAGCCGTAGGCAAAGGCGAGTGTTCGCCGGTGACCCGCCGTCGGAAGCGCCAGCCACTGCGGGGGGCAGTCCCTCTGCGGAAATTACATCTGTCTAGGTTTATTTGTTTTCCTAGGTTTACTGACCTCTAGTTTTTTTCCTTCAGTTGGGTCCGAACGAGCGATAGCGAGTAAGGACGGATTACTATTTCTCTGTGAGGCAATCGTAGCACCAAACAACAAAATCTGGCTAGGTTATTAATTATGTCAAAAAGCCGTTATGCCAAATAACCATTATGCCAAATGTTCATTATGCCAAAAGACCGTTATGCCAAATGGCGCTATGCCAAACAGCACTATGCAAAATGTCTTTATGCCATATAGGGTAGCCCCAGTAAAAAGACAACCTTTTTTCTCATCTTCAAAGCGATGAAAACATAACGAATATACGACAAAAAGACGACGTAAGAACAACAAAATAACAAAAGCACGGACGTGCCAAAAAGACAAAGAGCAAAGCCGACGTAGAGATGACTAAATGAAATGGTGAAATGATGACGAAAATATGATGAAAAGTTGACGAAATGGTGATGACAGCTGACAAAAACACGACAGAAATAGCGTAATATTTTTACGCTTTAGCGAACAGAAGATAAAAGAAAACAAAAATTGCAACATAAACCAATAAAACAAAAAAACTGAACAAAAAACAACAAAATAACATTCTTGTGACTTTAACAACAAACGGGACGACCAAAAAATTGCAGTAAAGTGGCCAAAAATACGCTGAAACAGCGATAAAAAAGAGAATCAAAACGGTAAAAAGCCGACGATAAAAGGGCGAAAAAATACAAAAAACGATGAAAATAGAGTGAAAAGATGGCAAAAAGACTATGCAAAGACGGCAAAAATACGACACAGAGGTGAGAAAAACATGGTAAATCAAAGAAGAGGCAACGAAAAGATGATAGAAAGACAGCAAATAGCCGATAAAATACGAGGAAGACGCGTGGTGAAAGGACAGCTAAACGACGACGGAAAGACACTTTAGCACAACAAAAAGACGTTCTAAAACAAAAAGGCGACAAACAACACATCGAAACGATGTCGGCACTAAAAAGACAACAGTTTTGTTGTTTTGACTGTTGGTTGACGACAAAAACATGCCAAAAACGTAACTGAAAAGAGAACCAATTCGGCAAAATACGTTGAAAAGGCAACAATGAGATAACAAAAGACAACAAAAGATAACAAGAGGACAAAAGGACAACAAAAGAATGACAGAAACAATAGTAATAGACGACAAAAATACGACTAAAAGGCGCGGTGAAAAGATAGTAAAAACCAACGGAAAGATGACGAAAAAATTATCTTTGTGTTGATCACGCCTTCGAAAGATTTATTCGTATGACTGACAACGAATCGCTGAAAAGTGACAAGCAGATAATGTAAAGATATAAGAAATACGATAAACAATATAAATACGATGGAAATAACGTGAAAATATGACGAAAAGACGTCAAAACCTAAACAAAGCCAATACCAAAACAGCGGCAACAAATTTAAAAAAAAAAATACGCCTTAAAAGTAACAAAACACAATAAGACGACAAATAAATGTCAATTATACAACACAGTCCCAGTCCCAGTCCCAGTCTCAATCTTAGTCCCAGTTCCAAAACGAAGAATGTGGTCTACCTGATGGCATTGTATTAACCTTCAATGTGATTCTCTCAACTTCTCAACTTTCCGCTTGAGAATAAGGAATTGAGTTCAATCGAATTCGAAGTGTTTCATTCAATTACTAATTCCTCATCTCCATCTGTTATCGACGTTCATACAAAACGATGAATTTCGACTAGAATGTTCCAATTTTTAAATCAAAAAAATCAGTTTCAAGTGAAATAAAGTTTGCTAATATGGTTTCGACAAGGTTTATTCCCTTTAGACATTCTCTTCTCATGATCTTTGATTTCTCGCGAGAAGAGGTCAAGCAAAAGATAAAAGTCAAGAAACACTCAAATCGAATTTCAGGAAAATCGTTTTCATTCCGGCATTCTATAATGACAACCTTTAATAACACCCCCGAACTGACAGTTGCAACATCTCTAAACAACGGTACTCGGAGTAGGCTATGGGTATGGTCGATCTGGAGGATATTTTTCGTCTTCCCACAGCTGCCACGTCTCGAAGCTCTATGATATTATGTATAATATGTGAATGGGCTGGCTGGCCGGCTAGCTATAGGCTCGCATCTGTTAAGCCAGCCACGGGAAAAGATCGCAATATGCAAAACTCAATGTTTCCAGCGCTCATGCTTCCCAGTCTGTTAAGCACAACGAATAATGATAGTTTCTCTCAAATACCTATAAAAAGTGCTACAGAGGGGCACGATAAAGATATTCCCCGCATCCTCCTCCGTCCGTCCTCCACGGCCACCAACGAGATCGAGGTTGGTGTGCATTAGGTACGGAGTACCTAACCGAACCGAGGGAGGCGAGGCGAGGAGCCACACAGCACAGCAGTATGAAGAGCCTCCGACTAGAAACAAGTTTAGAGGCATCGCTACTGCTGCGCAAAGAGGAAAATTGAAAACTGAAGAGAAACATGGAGCAAACCAACAGTGAAGAAAGAAGCAAAAAAAAAAGCTTTTTGATATAAAAATTATAACTGTACACTCGCAGGGAAACGAGTTGAATGCGCCCCGGCACATTTACCCTCTTTTATCGTCCACCCCTTCTAGGCCGCCTGCCTTCGTCGCATCGCCGGGCGGCGCACTCAGTTCGAGCTCGGGCTCCATTACCTCTTCTAATGGAGCTTTCTTGTGTTAGAGAGCACAGCGCCGCACTGCGCCGCGCCGCTGCCGGCGGCCAGTTGCTGCACCAACTCCTCAGCTCATAGCAGGCTTCGCTTAATTTCGCACTTCGTCTATGCTCTTCTATAGGCAAGGCAGTAGGCCGGATCGCTTTCCATGCGTGCACTTGCTTGAACGTGTTCAACTGCGGATGGCTCTAGCTCTATAAGCTAAGCTAGAGCTGAACCGACGAACCAATGATAGTGTGTTGATAGTATGGCATTGTTGGGCGGACGGAAACCAGCTCCGACGGGGACGCCCGGTACAAGGTCGCAGCATTGGTTTTGTCCTCTTAGCGTTTAGTGGCTCGCTGAGGTATTTTTTCGGTTATTTATGGAACCCAAAAAAAAAAAAAAATTCAACAATTGGCTAGTTTATTTTCCAAGTGGGAACTATTGGTTAGAATTTCAACGACGTTTCGATTTGAAAAAGCGTGTGTTTTACCCCACGACAGCGGAAATACAGGAGCTTGTGAGTATGGCGACGGCCATTAACAGCAGCGCTTATATAATGCACGAGGCTTTACTAGTTTTATTTTTTTGTTCGGACCGGAATTCATGAACTGAAACCAGTTACAGTTAGAGAGTAGAGGTTTTGGGAAGGAAGTTTGATTGACCGAACTAGTAATTGCTTTAATAGCATTATCAAGAGATTAAAAATTTAAACTGCTTTAATTCAATTAACAACCCTAAGTGTTATATAAAATTATGCCTCAGAGAATACCGGGCATTTCAAGAAAATAGTGCACGTTGTTTATAGTCATCTCAAAAACAAAGGCATAATTGAGTGGGGCAGAACCGGGGACTGGAACTAGAACTGGGACTAAGGCTGAACTTCTGACTACCCAAGAGCTGTAGCAGCATCAGTATCCCCTGTCTGTACTAGCATCAATACTTTGGCGTTGACTGGTTGACGTTTCCTGCCTCTGTACATGCAATTACGTAATCAAACACGATTATCTGTTCATCATCTGAGAGGGCAGACTGAAAGCCCTTTCGATCATCACCAGAACCTTCGGTGTCGATTTCACCATATTTTCTAGTATTCTTTAGGGTCTTTTGGCCGTCATTCGTCTTCTTTTTCATCGGCTTTTTGCCTACTGGTCATCCATTTTTTGTCGCCTTTTTGACTCGTTTTGAACATTTTTTTGCCGCTGATTTGACCTATTTTCGTCGTTTTTTCATGTTATTTCATGCGTTTCTATCTGCTATTTCTATCTGTTGTCGTCTTTTTGTCAACTTTTCATCGTATATTTACCATTTTTTCATCACTTTTTTATCGTATTTTTTATTTTAGTTGCTATTTTGGAGTCTTTTCATCGTACTTGTGCAGTATTTCGTGTTTTTTTTTTGATCGTCTATTCGCTTACTTCTCATCTCTTTTTGCTCATCGTCGTCGTTTCGCTGTCTTTTCATCACGCCTCTTCCTTCATATCTTTATCGCCTATTTGCTGTCTTTTTATCATCTTATCTATTATCATTTTCATGGTCCTTGATTTTCGTCGTTTCAGACCTCTGTTTTAGGCTTATTTTTTCGTCGTCGTCGGTTTTTTGCCGTTTTTATCCGTGTTTTTGTCACTTCACTGCGATTTTTTCGTTGTCAAGTCGTTGGTTTGTCGCTTTTCGTGGAGTTTTTTTTTGCTTTATTTTTTATAGCAATTTTGGCCTCCTTTTGTCGTCTGTTCATTGTATTTTCTTGTCATTTCTATCGTACTTTCATAGTTCGTCGTCTTTTTGTCTACTTTTCATCGTATTTTCGTCAACTATTCATCACTTTTCGTCATCTTTCTGTCGGCTTTGCGCTGTCCTTTCAATGCACCTGTTCGTACAAGTTTTGTTGTCTTGTTGCTGTCATTTTGTTGTTCTTTCGTCGTCTTTGTCGTATATTCGGTATCTTTTCATCGTGTTTTGCATGTTTTGTCGCCTTTTTCAAGCTTTTAAATGTCTTTCGGTCATGTTCGTCCTCCCTTTTTGCGGCTATTTTGGTGTGTTTTCGTCATCATTTTGTTCGTTCGTTTTTTTTTTGTCGTCTTTCCATCGTCTTTTGTCGTCGTTTCGCCGACATTTTCGTGAGTTTTTTTTGTCACTTTTTGAAAATTTTTTCGTCGTATTGTCAAACACCAGTAAAAAAACAAATGTTTTCTTTGACTGCCTTTTCGTCGTTTTTTTTGTCGTTCTTTTGTGTCTTTCTGTCGTTGTTTCTGCATTTTTTTTTTTGCTTTTTTGGCTCGTTTTGAACATTTTTTCGTCCTTTCTTTGTTTTTTTACCGCTGATTTGACGTATTTTCGTGGTCTTTTCATCTTAGTTCAAGCGTCTTAAATCTGTTGTCGTCTTTTTGTCAACTTTTCATCGTATATTTACCATTTTTTCATCACTTTTTCATCGTCTTTTTTACTTTTGTTGCTATTTTGGCGTCTTTTCATCGTATTTGTGTAGCCTTTCGTGTTTTTTTTTCATCATCTACGTCGTCGCTTACTTCCCATCTCTTTTTCCTCATCGTCGTAGTTTCGCTGTCTTTTCATCACGCCGCTTCCTTCATATCTTTATCGCCTATTTGCTGTCCTTTTATCAAGTCGTTGGTTTGTCGCTTTTTGTGGAGTTTTTTTTTGCTTTATTTTTTATAGCAATTTTGGCCTCTTTTTGTCGTCTGTTCATTGTATTTTCTTGTTATTTCTATCGTACTTTCATAGTTCGTCGTCTTTTTGTCTACTTTTCATCGTATTTTCGTCAACTTTTCATCACTTTTCGTCATCTTTCTGTCGGCTTTGCGCTGTCCTTTCAATGCACCTGTTCGTACAAGTTTTGTTGTCTTGTTCCTGTCATTTTGTTGCTCTTTCGTCGTCTTTGTCGTATATTCGGTATCTTTTTATCGTCTTTTGTATGTTTTATTGCCTTTTTCAAGTTTTTAAATGTCTTTTGGTCATCTTCGTCCTCCCTTTTTGTGGCTATTTTGGTGTGTTTTCGTTATCATTTTCTTCGTTCGTTTTTTTGGCGTCTTTTGACCTTTTGTCGTTGTTCCGCCGACATTTTCGTTTTGTTTTTGTCACTTTTTGAAAGTTTTTTCGTCGTATTGTCAAGTCAAAAAACAAATGTTTTCTTTGACCAGGCAGTCAAAGTCAGTTTCGTCGTCTTTCTGTCGTCGTTTCTGCATTTATTTTTGCTTTTTTGGCTCGTTTTGAACATTTTTTCGTCCTTTCTTTGTTTTTTTACCGCTGATTTGACGTATTTTCGTGGTCTTTTCATCTTAGTTCAAGCGTCTTAAATCTGTTGTCGTCTTTTTGTCAACTTTTCATCGTATATTTACCATTTTTTCATCACTTTTTCATCGTCTTTTTTACTTTTGTTGCTATTTTGGCGTCTTTTCATCGTATTTGTGTAGTCTTTCGTGTTTTGTTTGATCGTCTATTCCCTTACTTCCCATCTCTTTTTCCTCATCGTCGTCGTTTCGCTGTCTTTTCATCACGCCTCTTCCTTCATATCTTTATCGCCTATTTTCTGTCTTTTTATCATTTCTTTGTTGTCTTTTTTTCTGTATTCACCGTCTTTTTGTTTATCTATTATCATTTTCATGGTCCATGTGCCATCTTTCTGTCATATTTTCGTCGTTTCAGACCTCTGTTTTTGGCATGTTGGTAATTTTTTCGTCTTCAGTCGAGTGCGTAATAAGGGGGGGGCTCCTATACAAATGAAACATAAATTTCCTCAAAATTCATCGTCATTTTGCTCGTCCGTTTTTTCGGCGACATTTTTATGTGCTTTTTATCACTTTTTGGAAGTTTTTCGTCCTTCCGTTAAACAACGGTAAAAAATAACAAATGTTTTCTTTTCTACTGCCTTTCCGTCGTTCTTTTATCGTCTCTCTGTTGTCGTTTTAACTCTTTTTGAACATCTTTTTGTCGTTTTTTGTCGTCTTTTTGTTGTTTTTTATCGTTTGTTCCTGTATGTACTTCCGTATTATTACTGTCGTGTTGTTGTCAACTATTCATCGTATTTTGACCATGTTTTCATCACTTTTTTGTCATCTTTTTGCCGTGTCTTCATCATTTTTCTGACGTATAATAGTCATTATTTCGTCGTCTTTTGTGTATGTTTGGTAGCCTTTGGGACGCTTCTTTTTGAACGTCTGGTTGTCGTTTGTCGTCGTGTTTTGTTTTCAATTTAATGTGTTATGGTTTCCTTTTGTTGTCTTTTCATGTTATTTTCGCCGTTTTTTTAACCAAATTTTCATTTCAGTTCATCATGTTTCCGTCGTCTTTTCGCTGTCTTTCACACCTTGAACGCTGCCTGTCAACGTGCCTATTCTTAATATTTTTATCGCCTTTTTGCTGTCATTTTGTTGTTCTTTTGTCATCTCATTGTTGTCTTTTTTCGTATTCACCGTCTTTTTGTTTATCTATTATTATTTTCATGGTCCATGCGCCATTCTTTTTGTCATATTTTCGTCGTTTCAGACCTCTGTTTTTGGCATGTTGGTCATTTTTCGTCTTCGTCGGTTTTTTTGCCGTTTTTTGTCGCAATTTTTTTTGGCGAATTTTTTTTGTTTTTATTTTTTGTCGCAATTTTGGCCTCCTTTTGTCGTCTGTTCATTGTATTTTCATGTTATTTCCGTTGTATTTTTGTCATCTTTCGTCGCCTTCTCGTTTCATTACTTTTCGTCATCTTTCCGTCGGCCTTATGCTGTCTTTTCAACGCGTTGTTCGTAGTGTTTTTGTCGTTTTTTTTCATTTTACTGTTTGTCGATGTTCTTTTTTCCGTCTTTACGTCGTATATTCGTTATCTTTTCATAATCTTTTGCATGTTTTGTCACCTATTTGACGCTTTAAAACGCCTTTTGGTCATTTTTTTCTTTATGTTGTTGATATTTTGGTGTATTTTCATCATGTCATTTTGCTCTTCCGTTTTTTTGTCGTCTTTTTCGTTGTTTCGCCGACATTTTTATGTGCTTTTTATCACTTTTTGGAAGTTTTTCGTCCTTCCGTTAAACAACGGTAAAAAATATCAAATGTTTTCTCTTTTACTGCCTTTCTGTCGTTCTTTTATCGTCTTTCTGTTGTCGTCCTGTCGTTTTGACTCTTTTTGAACATCTTTTTGTCGTTTTTTGTCGCCGATTTGTCGTATTTTCGTCGTTTTTTATCCTTTTTTCTCTTTTCCGTCTTATTTCTATCGTCTTTTTGTCAACTTTTCATCGTATTTTGACCATGTTTTCATCACTTTCTCGTTTTTGATCATCGTTTCATCGCCTTTTGTCGTCATTTCGTTGTGTTTTCTTGCCTTTTTGTCAATTTTTTTGCCAGTTTGTTGTTATTTAGTTTAAACAAAAAATGTTGTTCAACAAAAATATTATCATTTTGCTGTTTTTTCGCCGTTTGTTTTTGAATGTTTACTTTTTCAAACAGCTCACTGTCCTATTTTTTCGTATCATATTTTCTTTTTTCGTCAACCGTCAAAGTTTTTGTAGTCTTTTTGTTGCTGTTTTGACGTGTTTTCGTCGTGCTTTTGTATTCTTATTATCACTTGTTTTGCCATTTTTTTGTCGTCCTGTTTGTGGTCTTATTTTGCTTTCGTCATCTTGCTCTCGCATGTATATTTGTCATCTCTCCGTCGTATTCTTTGTCGTTTTTTTGTCGTGATTTTTGTTTTTTTTTTATCGCTGACCCATAGATTCCAAAGTTCGTATAGATCTACGGATAAATTCGATAAAGCTCTGGCATCACTGCTTGTTGCTGGTTTACTCGCATCGACAAGAAACCGCACAAAAAATAAATGGTTCACTTTTTAGTGTGCATGCATGGGCATGTAGTGCCGTCTTGTTGAAACCACATATCGGCGTTTGCTGACATACCCATTCAATCAAAAATTAAATTTATCGTTGAAACATCACACGCAGGAATAATTGTGCAGTCGAACTTAATACGATTTAGGCTATCGCAGGTACGCAGCGATTACCACAGCAAAATGAACTTATCTCTAGAACTCAAGTCTTTATTTCATGGATGTGTTAATCGGTCAATGACGTAGTATACTTATTAATCTATAAACTCAAATGAGCTGCCAGATTTCGAAAGACACACGAAACACAAATTTTTATTTCATCTTTAACTGCACAAAAACCTTATAGGCAATAAAACAGAAATAAAAATTTATTTCGAAATGTACTGTATATAAGCTCATATATGTACTCGCACAAATCAAATAATGGTACGTCTCCCGCTGGTACTTTTACCATTAAGAACAAATCGAGAGCACTTGTCATGCAAACATTCACGTATGCGACGCCGGATTCGAACAAACGAACGCCTAAGTGCTTATGTCGGGTTGGTTTGGTACGCATTCAGCTGATGTTTGTGTTGTTGTTGTTGTTGTTGTCATTGTTGTTGTTGACGTTGATGAAGCGGCTAGCGCAGCGGCGATTGTGAATCGACCTTCGTCGTACATACAAAAAAAAAATTCTTCTTTCGCTTTGTTCGGTTCGCACTCGACCTCGACACTGATAACGATTGGTTGGGACGCATTACATATATTAGCAAGCAAGCAAACAGCACTCTGTGCCTCTCTCTGCCATGCCGCGGGCCGAGAACGGTGGAACTTCAAAGCCACAGACACAGAGCTCAGCTAACTTGCGACGAAGGAAAACACGACGAAGCGAAAAATTAGGTCACACGACACAGTCGACAATCGAATTTCGGAACACGCAAACAGTTCGCCCACACCAAGAAACCGAAAAAAATTAAGGCTATGTAGCCCGTCAACCATATCGAGAGCCATTTCTCTGCTTGCCAGTTGGAAGGTAAAAGCATCCGAATTGAGTCTCTAAACCACTCTCCTTGTCCTTGCACGCATTACGACTCCGTCCGTCCCCGGTCGTTGCGTTTGGGGGGGTGTGCCGGAATTGCGACCATCCAGCACTGTCGTAAATCTAATGGCAATAAAGGCGGCTAGATGCTTTATGGCTGCGGTGAACCATTTAAAACAAAACTTGAAATAAATAAACTCACTGACTCATTGTATACCTACTTCTTGCTCAGATAAGTCACCCGATTTTTGCCAACTGTGCCAACCATCGCACCGTCCCCCAATCCATGCCCTTCTGGATTGGATTGGATGGGTGGGCGAAATGGAAGAAAATGTTGGCCCCCTTTTTCACCCACATCGCTCTGCTGCTGCTGCTGACGTTGCCGGCGCGCCGTTTCGTTGCGTTGCGTTGGTTTGGTTTGGTTAGAGCACAGCAGGCAGGGTGAAGGTTTTGCATGAAATGTCAAACGGGGAATGAGTTGAGATTTTGTCTGATTCAAGGTTACGAGCTTTAAAGCGGCATTCCACCAACAATCCGGGCCGGGCCGAACCGGACCGGGTCGGGTCTGTCGCTTTGACAACGCAGCACGCTCCGGCGGCGTTGCCACGATGCAATGCGGTGGTGCATTATCGCTTCGTTTTTTTGTGTGTGCACGTTTCTGCTGGTCAGTTTCTCACTCTTGCAAACTGTGTTTTTTTGCGCTTTGACTTGCAAACTACAGACAAATAAAAACATTAAAAAAAAAGAAGCAATACCTACTTGATGCTTTGTTTGTGTGGAAAGTCTTCGGGCTTCTCTCCCGCGTCTGTTGCGTGGTTTATTTGCACTTTTGGCATAAAAATTAAGAACGTAAACAAATAAAATGTGAACCACTATACCAACGGGTACGGGTACCCAGCCAACAAGCCAAGAAGAAGCTAGAGGAAAATGGTAAAGCGTGGCCTACTTTGGCTGCCTGCTACTACAACTGGTTGCTTGCTTGAAGCGCGTCGCTGAAGGAGGCCATTGGAGTCGCTGGAAGACGAGGGGCCCGCAGATGGAGTGGAGCGAGAGAGTGAAAAAGCGAGGCAAGAGCAAGGTAACCGCAGTAGTGGAAAGAGAGTTGCTAATGTACACGCATGGTGTAATACTGTGCCGCAATACGTTGCTCTAGTATGTACAGTCAGCCTAGCCAGCCAGCCAGCCAGTCAGCCTAGCCAGTCAGCGGCAGCGCGTATCACCATTGAAAAAGATGTGTTTTATTCATACAATGCTAGAATAAAATTTGATTCAATTTAATCTGAAGGTGAATGAAACAATAGAAATGAAGTAAAAAAGCGATAAAGGTTAAGCTCCCTTGGAAAGTTGTATTTCCCTAGGGGTGACTGCCAGTCGGGGTGAGTTCTATTATGTGTCTGAATGTCGGAATTTTTGCATTGAATATGATTCTCAACAAAAGAAAATATAAAATTCAAGAGACTGAGCTTGATGTTATAGTCATTCGCAAAGTTCGTTAGTTTTACTGCGGTCGAGTAGAAACAGATAATTATTTTTTCTGTAATAAAAATGTTACCAAAATTGTACCAAAAACTACACAGATACAACGCGAATAATTTTTCGCAAAACATCGTAGTAACACTATACATTACTCAACACATTAGAGCATGTCTGTAGGTAGTTGGTAAAGTAAAACGTGATAAACGTGTCCTGTTGGCTGCAAAGGCTGCCGAACAACAAAACAGAAGGTCAGAAGGTTTCGTAGGAATGCAGACCTAGAGTTTTGTTTTGCGTTTTTACGCGGATCTATTACGCGTAGCCCATCTCACCATCTCATAGCAAGTTTCAACAGAAATTTCCTAGAATGTTTCACAGCGTGCTTTTTGCACGCTTACACTCGATTAATTCAAGTGCTTACACGAGAGAAACCTCTGACTTTTTGGTAGTAAATACAGTCAGTCCACAATCATGGGTCACACACAATTGTGGGTCATTCTAGCTTTAGCTGCTAATTTCCGTTTGAATAGCACCTAATGAATAATCAAATTGTTAATGCTACTTATGAGTAACAATTTCATCAATAAATTAGTATAATATTCACGCCTTAATCGGCAGAAAAAGCTTTAATGACCCATAATTTTGTGTAATCCTTGATTGCAGACTGACAAAATTGTGTAAGGCAAAACTAAAGAAAAACTGTGACTTAAAGAAGAGGCGATGAACTGTTCTTACTGTCTCTATTGCCCCTACTGTTCCTTCTGTCTCTACCGCCTCAGCTGTCCCACTTGTACCCACTGTCCCGGCTTTCTCTGCTGTCCCAGCTGCACATTAAGACTATCTCTGCTCTCTATTTTCTCTTCGTTTTCTGTCCTCTTTTTGACCATTTTCGTCCCTTTTTCTACCCTTTTCCTGTTTATGTTTTGTCCGTTTTGTGTCAATGTTTGTTGATTTCATTTTGTGTCCATTTCCTGTCTGATTTCTATCAACTTTCTGTTTTTTTCTGTTCATCTTCTGATTATTTTCTATCTAACATAAGCGCACTGTATTCTGCACACTCCACGTTTTTGGTAAAAACTTTCAAATTCCTGCAAATTTTTATCCCAATTTATTCAATTGTAATCCTAATTTAATCGTAAACACATCTAAGAAAATATGTGAACATGTAATTATGAGTTCAACAATGGTAAAATTTTTGTTACAAATATGCGGTGAGGAAAATTAAGAACCATGTACAGAATTAGGCGCGCTTACGGTAGTTTCTGCTTAGTTTCTGTCCATTTTCAGTTCATTTTTGGTCCATTTTCAAACTATTTACTGTCCATTTGCCGTCCATTTCAGACAACATCCTATTTATCCTTTGTCTACGCTCTTGGTTCCGCTTTGGTTCTTTTTAGTTTTGTTTTCAGTACATTTTCGAGTTGTTTTCTCCCCATGTTCTGCCCATTCTTTGTTAATTTTCCGTCCTTATCGTCCGTTGTAGATTTTTCATTTTATTTTTGTACATTTTTGCCAATTTTCTATCCTTTTCCTGTCCATTTTCTGACAATTTCCTGACCAATTTTTTTTACTTTTTTGTTCATTTCTGTATACTTTTCGTCAATTTTTTGTTTGATTTCTGTTAATTTTCTATCCATTTTTAGTTAATTTTCAATTTTTTTCGGTCCATTTTTGGTTCGCTTTCTGTTCAGATGATATCCATTTTTAATCTATTTTCGGTGCATTTTCTGTCTGTTTCTAGTTCACTCTCGGTTCATTTTCTATCCATATTCCATCTATTCTTAATCTGTTTGCCGACCACTTTTAGACCAATTTCTGTTGATTTTCGGCCCCTTTCAATCCATCTTCTGTCCATTTTCGGTTCGTTTTCTGTCATTCTTGCTTTTATTTTTTCTCCATGTCCCTTCGTTTTTTTGACCATTTTCTTCCCATTTTCTACCCTTCATCTGTTTATATCCTGTCCGGTTTGAATTAATTTTTGTTATTTGTGTGTCCATTTCATGTTCACTTTCCATCAATTTTCTGTCCATTTTCAATTCATTTTCTGTTCATGTTCTTTCCAATTTTGTCAAATTGCTATCCATTTTATTCATCTTCTGGTTATCTTTTGCCCATCTTCTCTCGATTTTTTGTTTGTTTTCTGTGCATTTCTTTTTCAATTTCGGCTCATTTTTTGTACATGTTTTGCTATTTTTTCTTTTTATTCTCTCGTCTATTTGGTCTATTTTCTGCCCATTAGACAGACTCTGATTTTCTGTTTATTTGCTCTAAATTTTCTATCCATTTTCTGTCTATTTACTCTCCATTTCTCGTTCATGTTGTGTCCATTCTTTGCTAATCTTCTTTTAAATTTTCTGTCCACTTTGTAGCTTATTTTTGTCTACTTTTTTTGTAAAAAATTTATTCATTTTCTTTTAATTTTATGCATTGTTGTTAATTATTTTATTCATTTTGCCGTTCACTACCATTTTCTTGTACTATTTTCTATTTATTTATTTGTTTTGTAAGTCTTTATCCATTTTTTGCTCCTTTCTTTCAATTCGGTCGTTTTGCATATTTTCTTCGTTTTCTGTCATTTTTTTTGACTATTTGCCTTCCGTTTTCTACCATTTTTCTGTTTATATGCTGTACGTTTTGTGATAATTTTTGTTCATTTTGTGTCCACTTCATGCCTACTTTCTACTAATAACATCCTACCCCTTCCCCCCTCTCACCTTTCCGCTCTTTCTTCTTCATTCTAGATTTCATTACTTTCTTCTACCATCCCTTCGTCTTTCGTTTAAAAAAATATCACTTTTGGTTCATTTTTTGTTCATTATATGTCTTTATTTGTTTAATTGCTGTTCATTTCCTATCAATTTTTAGTTAATTTTCAGTTTATTTTTCGTAAATTTTTGGTTCATATTCTATTCACATTTTATTTAATCTATTTTTGGTCCATTTTATATCTGTTGGTAGTTTATTTTCGGTTTATTTTCTATACATATTCCATCTATTTTTAATCTGTTTGCCGTCCACTTTCAGACCATTTTTTGTTAATTTTTGTTCAATATTTATCTATTTTCGGTCATTTTCAATCTATTGTCTGCCCATTCTCTGTCTATTTTCAGTTTGTTTTCCGTCAGTTTTTCGTTTATTTTCTTTTCAAGTTCTCTTTGTTTTATAGCGTTTTGTGACCATTTTCTTTCCATTTTCTACATTTTTTCCATTTATATTTTATCCGTTTTCCTTTTGAGTCAAGTTTTGTTAATTTTGTGTCCATTTCCTGTGCATTTTGTAGCAATTTTCTGTCCATTTTCGGTTTGTTTTCAGTTTATTTTCTCTTTATGTTCTCTTTGTTTTCTATCGTTTTTCGACCATTTTATACCCTCTTGCCGTTTATATCCTGTCCAGTTCGTGCTAAGTTTTGTCTATTTTGTGTCTATTTCCTGTCCACTTTCTATCAATTTTCTGTCCATTTTCCATTCATACCATTTTCTGTCCGTTTATTTTCTATTTGCTACACATTTTCTGGCCTTTTCCTAATCATGTTTTATTTATTTTCTGGTTATTTTCTGGTATTTTATGTCAATTCGATTTAGTTTTGTTCTTTTTTTTGTCAATTCTGTCCGTATTTTGTCCTTTTCTTGTCTTATTCTACCCATTTTTGCCGTCTTACTTTGACTTTTTATTACCTTTGTCAATTGTTTGTCAGTTTTTGCACATTTTTTACGACTTCTCTCTATTTTTTATCTATTTGCTTTCCAATTTTGTTCCGTTTTTTTCATATTCTCTCCTCTTGTTATATTTTCTATTAGAGTCTTTTTTGTCAAATATTTATCAAATTTTTTGTCCGTCTTTTGTGCTTTTTCGCACTTATTTGCGACCATTTTTGTCAATATATTTACCATTTTGTGTTCTTTTCTTGTCCTGTTTTGTCCGTTATTGTATTTTTTATCTTTTTCGTCATATTTTTGAGCAGTTCTTGTCCACATTTTTACCATTTTGTGTCAATGTAAATATCTTTAGAATATTACTTCAATTAGTCATCAATTTTTTATCTTTATTGGTCTATTTATGATTAACTTTCTGTTCATTTTTGTCTTCAGTCAGTCATTTTGTTCAATTTGCGTCTATTTGCTAGTTTTTCTTTATGCATTACTCGTTCATCTTTTTTCCAGATTTTGTCCCTTTTCCATATTCATCTAATTTCTGTCCATTTTCAGGCCCATTTTCTTTAAGTTTTCTGTCTATTTTCTGTTGTTTTCCAAGTTTGATGACCAAAGAAATTCTCAATTTAAAGTCTTACATTTTAAAACGCGTGTAATCGCAAAATAGTAGTTAACCATTGCGGTTGGCTCTTACTTAAATTTTTCAGGCTTCCTCCAGACTTTCTTTTGGCTTCTTTTAGACTCCGTTTTAGACTTTGTTACCAGTTCTTTTAGACTTCTATTTAACTTCTTTTAGTCTTCCAGACGACTTATTTCGGACTGTTTTTAGAGTTCTCTCAGACTTTTTGTGACTTCAAGACGACTTCATTCAAAGTTTTTTCAGGGTTCCTTTAAACTTCTTTTAGAATTCTTTAAGAGTTCCTTCAGAATAACATTAGATTTCTTTTAAACTTCATTTAGATTTTTTTAGATTATTCCTAGAAATCTATTGGATTTCTTCTAGACGTCTTTTTGACATCTTTTAGACTTCCCAACGTTTTCACTCAGATCTTTTCTCTTAGAACTCTTAGAAGAGTGTTCTCCTAGACCCCGTTTAGACTTTCTGAACTTCATTTAGACTTCTTTTAGATCTCTTTTATACTTCTCTTAGACTTCTTCTGGACTTTTTCAAGATTTCTTTTAGGCTTGCTCTAGACTTCTTTTAGGCTTCCTACAACCTCCGTTTAGATTTCTTTTAGACTATCTCAAAACTCTGTTTAGATCTGTTTTTTAAATTTATTTTAGATTTTTTATAGGTTATTTTTAGAAATCTTTTGGACTTCTTTTAGATTTCTTTTTGACATCTTACTGACTGACTTCCTAACTATTTCATTCAGATTTTTTTAGAGTTCTCCTAAGCCCCGCTCAGACTTCCTTTGGACTTCTTTTAGACTTCTTTTGGACTGCTTTAAAATTTCTTACAAACTAGCTTTAGACTTTTTTTAGGCTTTCTTCAAACTCTGTTTGGACTGTTTGGATTTTACATTTCTGTTTTTTCTGACTTTTTTTTTGGCTTTGACTTCTTTTAAATTTCTTTAGGGGTTTTTTTTTAAACGTATGTTCGAACTCTTTCCAAGTTATTTTTTCCTGTGTGGTGCAAACTTCGGCTTTTACGTGGTTTTTTTCGCGGGTTTCTTAAATTTGAATCGATATTGATTTCAATGGAAGGTATTCTCCGCTTAAAAGCATAATGAGCACAGTCATGGAGCCAAGATTATTGTATGAAATGCCAATTAAAATAAATAAAGTATCAGTCTTGAGAACTATTCGAGAAAAGCATTGAATACTCTAATTCCAAGTAAAACCGGTAGACCTTGTAGGTAGCCGACTTATTCCAGACTCAAGAGACTGGTGCTCCTAAATTCGGCACTCGATGTGGCCATGTTGTCGCAGATAAGGCTCTAGAACAGTTCCGTAGAGTTTATCTAATACTCCATTGAAGATGTTCTTTTTAAAAACAACAAAACCTTGGAATTTTTTTCATTCTAGAATCCTCTTTCTCTAGTAAAAAGTACAGCCAATCCGTTCGACTAGTCGTTTTGAAAAATTATCGCACAAATAGTCTCCCGAACCAATTAATTATTTGTGGAGCCAGCAAACTTATTTTTGCACGTCTGCAATCGACGAATCCGATACTTTATAGACAAAACCTCTAACGTTTTGATAATAAATATTTCTTATCCTGCAAAGTAGAAGACAGGAGAGAAACTGTTCTATAGCGTATCAAATTTCAAAAGAATTTTTAGTTCTTTTGATTAACAAAGACGAAATATTTCTTTTTAAGGCCAATTTCAATTACCTTGCAGACTTGCAGATTTGTCCAACTACCTTTCTGCTAGAACAATCGTGAAGTAATAGTTCATTTTATGGAAATCATTATTGCGGCCAGTATTTTATTCTACTGTGAATATTGTCCGGGTGTTTTCCGTATTCCGCATTTCGTTTTTTTTTCGCAGTACAGTATCCCCCCGCTAATCCGACACCCAATAATCCGACGACTCAATAGTCCGGATCTCGCTAATCCGGAAAATTCCGAATTAAAACGTATTGTACTTGACTTCTTTCAATCGAACACTACCTTCGTTTGGCTTCTCCGTTAAAGTCAGAATGGCACTCTTTCTAACTAAATGGAAATGGTACACGGTGCTGCTTCTAACTACGTTCACTTTTGCCATAGCTATAATATTTTCATTGCTATTCTCAATAGGCTGATATGCTTGCGCTTATTTCGACACTAACTAAGAATTTCAAAGTATTTTGTTGACGAAATTGAGTATTACCGCGTATAAAACATAGTTATTGCGTACTTACGACAAATATTTTCAAAAATTTCCGGAGTTGTTTACGTATGGATGTAAACAAAACCACATTTCAAACTCACACTGACGCTAGCACTGACGTCAGTTTGACTGTCGGATTATCAAGTCAAAATTCGCTAATCCGGCTATAAATTTGTCGGATTAGCGGGGCGGTACTGTACCGCTATTGAATCGCTGTAGTACGGAAATTAGTTGTAGTTTCCTCTTGGACAAGGGAGTTGATTACGTCTCTTATAACTTGTCCTGGGAAGCGGTTTCATTGCTGACAAAGCAAAATTTAGTAAAAGTTGGAGTGAAGCACGTATGGAGGTGCCTGAGAATAAACCATTACTAAAAGTACTTAACATCGAATGGCCTGATTCTAGCCATGAATCGAACCCACAACCACTCGTTTGTTAAAGTAGAATTAAAAGGAATAATTTCGTTTGTCTAAATTGGTAGATCCTAGTAAGTCACTCACTAAAGTCAGTTAATTCAGTCGATTCGAAAAAAATAACCTTAAATTTTGAATCCCGTAGAACCGACTAACAGAAATTAACCGTAGCTGATTGTCAAATAATTTGTAAGCGTTAGCGTCTATAAACTAGAAATTCGAACTCAATTCGAGTTATATTTAGTGCTGTTGAGTTAAGTTAGTTCAATTTTGATAATTTCTCGCAAAGTTTCAAAACCTTAACCAACAAAAAACGATCGTTCTTCTCTTGTAGCACAAATGTAAATGAAAGTGTTGCAAAAAAAATATGACTGTTTTTTATCGCAGCGTCCAGCGGAAGCATAATGACTTTTAAACCTATTGAATGAGAGCCAGCGATAAATAGAATCGTTAAAATCGTCGGAAACTTTTTTTTAATTTTCCACGTGAAAAGTGAGGCCACTAATAGCAGCTAGCTAGTGCGACACACCATAGAGGAAGCAATAAGAGAAAAAAAACAATAAATAGAGCGGTTAGTTGCTCTGACACAACAAGCACAGAGATTTTATTACCGAAAGCATAACTTTATTGTGTTCTTCTTGTGACCTGAAGTAAATGTTACAGTTTATGGAGAACCAATCCGCGCTACGAAGGCTTTTGTTTTCTTCGGCCGCTTTTTAGCTGGCACTTTTTCGATTCTATTAAACGAACTTTCACTATCCGTAATAACGTACCACGAGAAAAGATCTTAAATTTTACCGACGTTTTACTGTCGTCGAGTCGTTTCGTAAAAGGATGATTTTTACGGTTTTCCTCATTTGCATGCACTTGAAATCCGAAGCAAAAACTATAGGTACTATTTTAAACGGTGATGGATGGTTGTGTAGCGCGAATCGTGCTGCCAGCTTAGTGGTTTGCCGTTTAAAACTGAACATAATTTCTGGTGGAATAGCCGGCCATTGGCTGCAAACAACGGTCGGCGAGAGTTTTTAGTACTCTTTTTTTTTATTGACGCAGTACTCGATTTTGTTTTCATGGAATTTAAGTGTACGTTGTATGTTTATAGCACGTTATAGCAATTTTTTCCACACTGATGATCTTTTTCCGAAAAATCGTTGACTGAGTTGATTCAGAACTAAATTTACGGTCAGTTTTTTGTAGAGATATAGAGTTTTAGATCGGCAATACTTTTGATACATACTTTTCATGCAACATTTTTAGTATGTCTTACCTTTTTTATAAGTTGAACGCAGAAGTTCTTAGATGAGTAATATTTTACTCAAGATTAAGTGCCATTGCAGCCAAAATTGTACTGCTTTAACTATTGGTAAATGCCACCTCCTTTGAATTCTAGTGTGATTCAAGGTGTCGCACGGTGACCACTTGCTCTTGGTTCAATGGAACATGTCCAGATATGATGAATGTGGCCAGAGGATGGATGCATAGCGTCTGCAGTTCGAATTCAAGTTTTTCAAACTCAAATTCGTTCTTCCGCAGTTTTCCTAGGAGAAGCCGTACTTTGGCGCGTCTTTGGTCGAGACTTCGAGTGTCTTCAAAGATAACTGGCGTCGTTGAGGTCATCCGTTAAAGATCTTTTGCAGGATGGCTTCGGGTAAAGGTCTCTTGTTAGATCATCCCGAAACTTCTCAAACCCTTCTCAGACTCAGACATCTTAGGCTCTTCATGGATTTTTATATTTTTATGAAAACTTTTTTTGAACTCTTCTTGATAGCGTGTTTGAGCTTTTTGGACTTTTCTTAGAGTTCTTTTGGATTCGTTTTGGTCTTACCATGCATTCTTCTTGGACTCTACTTGACCTCTTTTTAGACTCCTTTTAGATTCTTCTTGAACTCTTGTTGGCCTCTTTTTGGACTCAAATGAACTCTTCTTGTACTCTTCTTGGACACTTCAAAGATCATGGATTCTTCTTGGATTCTACTTAGACTCTTCTCGGACACTTATTGAACTCTTCTCGAGCTTTAACTTTTCTTAAACTCTTTTTGCACTTTTCTTGCTCTCGTTTTAGTAGCTTGTTGAACCATTCTTGATCTTTTCTTAGACTCTTCCTACCCTTCTTGGTAGAGATAGTCGGGTAGCGGAAAAATTAACGAAACCCGCACCTGTACCCGTACCCGACGGGTTCGAATAAAAAAAGGCGGGTTCGGGCCGGATATGGGGTTTTAATTTTTTTCTTTATCGGATACGGGTCGGGTTCGGGTATTAAAATTGCCGTCCATCGCTACTACCTGGATACTTTTTAGACTCTTTTTGGACCCTTCTGGACCTTTCTTGGTCTCTTCTTGGCCTGTTCGTAGACTCTTCTTGGACTGTTGTTGGATTCCTCTTGGACACTTTTTAGACTCTTCTTGGGCTCTTCTTAGACTCTTTGTGGGATCTTCTTGGACTCTTCGGAGACTTTTTTCGGACTCTTCTCGGTGACTTTTTGGACTTTTCATGGAATCTTTTTGGATTCTTCTTAAACTCTCTTTGGACTCCTCTTGAATTCTTTTCGGTCCCTTCTTGAATTCTTCTTGAATGCTTTTTGGACTCCTTTTAGTTTCGCTTCTTGGGCTCTTCTCAGATTCTTTTTTACTCTTCTAGAACTTTTTGTTGGCCACTTCTTGGACACATCCTGGACTCTTCTTAGATTCCTTTTGGTCTCTTCTTAAACTCATCTAAGGCAGATCAACCACGTGTTTTTGACGTAGGATTACGACTTACTTCAATAGGGTGGCATGCTAGAAAAGCAAAGATGACCGTGACACGAAAAAGTGATAGATTTTGAACGCTTATAGCTCAGCCAATCCTGGATATATTTTTATGGTTTGCATACCATTCGAATCACAAAATATGTGCCTTTTATATAGTTTTTATAAGAAGATTGTATGGGCCTTTTCCGCAGCATCCACTACCATTCGTATGGCTTCTATTGTAGATCTGCCTTTCTGGAAGCCGAACTGCTTGTTTGACAGGCCGTTCTCACTCTTCGTGTACTTGGTGAGTCTATTCAGGATTACTCTCTCTAGCAGCTTGCCAACCGTATCCAATAGGCATATAGGCCTGTACCCTGAGGGATCACCGGGGGGTTTTCCCGGCTTCGGCAGCAATACCAGCTTCTGGCGCTTCCAGGTATCGGGGAAGTTACATTCGTCAACGCATTTCTGCAGTGTGGTCCTAAACATATCTGGATTCTCCATGATTGCTACTTTCAAAGCCAGGTTCGGAATTCCGTCTGGATTTGGGGCTTTCCTTCCCTTCATGGCCTTCGCCAGCTCGATTAGCTCCTCGTTGGTGACTCGAGCTTCCTCTACGTGCTCCGCCTCCTCGCCATACGGTGGGCTTGGACAGGGTGTTATTTCATGTTGCGGAAACATCCCGTCGATAATGGCTTTCATCTTCTCCGGGCACCTTTCGGGTGGTACGGAAGGACCTTTAATTTTTGACATAGCAACTCTGTACGCTTCTCCCCAAGGATACCCAAACCTTTTCTAACAGGTTCGACATGTTCTTCAAACTTTTGGATACTATTAAAATACGTAACTTTCTAGAAGGTGTAAATATCATATGTTGCTTTATATGTTTTCAAAATTGATTCGAAGCATAAATTTTACCGTTTTTACAAGTAATTTTTTCCGTACATAGGCACCTATTGGCAGCTAAAGTTAGCATTGCTTGAACCGCTATAGAATATGGTATAAGTGTGCCAAAAATCTCGGCCCGGTCTGGTCGGGTATTTTGGTTATTTCAATTATAAATTACATACATATATGCTGGTTTTAGTAAGTTATCAGGGTTTTATTATTCGTATATGTACATAATAATTTCACAGGACCTCGTCCACGTCTGTTTCGCTATCTGTTGCAGAATTATTTTCGTTCTGGTACTTTTGTAAAAGTTTGTATGCTGCTGATAACAACCGCATTGATTTTTTTTCTGTTGGTCTTCTTAAAGTTAAAATCAATGGATCCGATGTCATTAACAATCTTCTGAAAACATCTTCGTTTGTCGATATTCTGTTCAGAAATCAGATTACTTAAATAATTGCACACAATCGCATTGAATTTCATTTTGATCGGATTTTTAGTTCAAAAGTTATGTATAAAAATACGAAAAATATGAGACTTCATTTTCTCATAGTTTCCTTAACCGAATTGAATAAAATTGATTGCATATGAAAGGGGAGCCTTTCAAACCCTGTTATCTAGTTCCTATAAAAAATTATTTTTTTCAAATTTGTTATCCCCTTTTTTTTGTTTATAGGAGACTAGACCACTGCGACCAGCATTTAGATCTATTGTGGTATGCTCCATCCTTAATCTATGTGCACTGCCTGACATACCACCAGTATTCCGAGCAGTTGTCAGTACTCAGTATGCACAGTTGTCCCAATTAGGCACAACACTTCTTATGAAGTTGATTACCTTGTTGGGACTTTCAGTCCAAATATTCAGAGGCTCCAATGTTCCTTTACCGAGGACTCTTAATCTGCGTTGTATTAACGCACCACACTCGCACAGTAGATGTGCTGATGTTTCAGTGTCGTATCCGCAAAAGCGGCATGAATCTTCACTGAGAATGCCTATCTTCGTGAGATGGTATTTACTCGGGCAGTGTCCTGTAAGCAAACCTGTCATTATGCTTAGTTCTTTTTTATTTAAGCTAAGCAGCTCCAGGCTTTTCTTACCACTAGGTATAATAAACATCTTCGACTGCCGCAGTCCAGTTGCGGCAAGCCAGTTCTCTTTTATAGTAATGTTTTCCCACTGTTTGAATTCCATTTTCAGGGCACTTGGTGAGATCCCGCAAAATGGTTCTGGACCAATAAAGTTAGTGGATGAACCTTGTCTTGCTAATATGTCAGCTTTCTCGTTTCCTTCTACCCCGCAGTGTTTGTTATCCCCTTAATATCTAATTATATGAAAATGTCATCAGATGCAGAATACTTTTTTATGAAACATCTCTTAAGACACCTACGCTCGAAAACGTCAGGAAAAGCGAGAAAAGACTTTTGACCGCATCAACTGGCCAGGCGTTAAAGTCACCGGCGATAACAACTGGTCTCCGGTCGACTAGCGCATCCGTCAGCTGATTCAGCATCTGGTTGAACCGCTCTATCTTCCATCGTGGAGGCGCGTAACAACCACAGATGAAAACACCATTAATAACGATCACGAAACCTTCTTCTGCAGAATAGACTACTTCTTGTAGAGGATATCTTCCCACCGTCCAAATGGCCGCCATTTTCGCCTTGTCCGCTACCCAACTCCCATCACTGGATAGGATTCAATATGGCTCTTCCTCCGAAGTAACCTCATTCAAATCCTTGCACTGGAGAGTCGCTCTCACTTCCACCGCGTCACCCATGGCTCTCTCAGTTAGCTCTTTGTAAAAAGAGCTACTTACTTGCGGGTCCTTTTTCAGCTCGAGGATCATCTCGCCATTACGGGTGCGTCTAGTTTTCTGCACATTTGCACCTAGCTCCTTGAGTTCCGGTTTTGTCCGCATGGCACACAGAACCTCTTCGTACGAGTCACCGTTTACTTTGACTATTAGCGCTTCGCCTTTATTCCTCCCCTTAATGAACTTACGTTTACCGGGTCTACTTCTGTTACTCTTTTCGTTTCCTTTGCTTCCGCCGACTTGCCACGGAGCGGGGCTGTCTTCATCGGTGACCTCTCCAGTAGTCAGCTGTGTGCTAGTGCCTGGCGTATCCTTGGGTTTCTTGGAGCTTCCGGGTCTTGCGTCTCCTGGCGAAGGTCTTGGCCTCTTCGGCGTGGAAAGAGACCCGGATTATGCCCCCTGGGGAGTTCCTTTCGTCTCTCCTGTCACTGCTGCCCGGTTCGCTATCTGTGGTGCTTCATTAGCGTTTGTCAACGCTTTTTCAGCCGTTTCCACTCTCGTTCGCAGGCTCTGCTGTTCCTTATCGACAACATGAATGGCGGACTTTAATCTTATCGCCAGCTGCTTGATCTCCTTGTTCACGTAGTGTTTGTCCTTAACAAAACCGTAGAGTTCTTCCGCTGCTTTCTTGGCCTCCTCCAGCTTCGATCTGCCGTACGGCAGTCCTTGTTACACGACCTGCAAATTGCTTTTACCAGTGGCCAGTACATGCTGACCTCCATGGGGATTCTTGCTCCTTTGGGCGTTTGCCATAGCAGCCTCGGTCCGAGTTGGCGAACGCTGCAATTTCGCGCATCGGGCGAACGGGTCTTCCTCTCCTTTTTCTCCTACGTGTTATGGTGTTTGTGGATCTATCTCCATGCTGGTGGATCCCAACTCTAGGCCGCTATCTCCGCTCGTATCCGTGTAGTCGCCTTTACGATCCCATGGTGAGCTATGCAAGCAAGGAGGCCATGGCTAGGGACACTCCCCCTATCCTTCATTGGGATAGGGATGTCAGCATCCAATCAGCGTTAGTCAGGAATATATCAGCTGAGCCTACACCACCGCTCTTAGACGTGAATGACGAGCTTTGAACGTTCCTAGAGACCAGCCACGATGTTAGCGGGACGGATGGCAGCTGTACCATTAGCCTATTCGCCGTTTCGGGAAGGTGTCACCCTTCCTTACATACCATAATTAGGATCTTCCTGGAACCGATCCTGATGTGCCCTCGGCACTCCTGACCTGGCTGGACCGAGTGTGCAACCAAAGATTGGTATTTTGTCGACCCTAGGCCCGGTTGCGTCCCAACCGGCACCGCGTGGAGGTAGGGATAAGAGATTCCACTCACATTTAATGGCTATATAGGGTCGTACAAAGCCAAAATGACTTTGATTGGCATCATAACCGCTGGGTTTAGGGGTTCACCGGAAGCGCGCACGCGCTCCTATGTCTGTGTGTATGTGTGTGAGAAAGAGAGAGAGAGTATTTGTTGCATCTGGACGAGTATGCATGAATATGATATTCATATGCGCAAACATTACTGTTTTAATAAAATGGTGATAACTACTACAATTTTCACCCGATTGTTATCATTAACCCCCTGATTTCTTTCAGGGTGTCGACTCAAATCCAAAAATAAAATTCCCTGACTTTCCCTGATTTTCCCTGATGCTTCAAATATTTTTCCCTGACCCTCAAAACTCAAATATCAAGCTTATTTGGGTGATTTCTGGCTTAAGTTTTTAATCCTTTAGCATAGCTTATGCGAGCTGCTGAAAACTAAAGCTAGATTTCTTCATGTTTTACGAACACATATCAAAGATTCTTAACCTATTTCTTACCAACGTTTCGAAAACGCCCTCTTCTATCGAGTATCGAGGGACAGTTATGTTTGAGGTATCAACTTGAATCCAAAGAAACAAAGATTGAGAAATAATCTAATCGACCTGTTTTTGCACAAAGCTTAGATGTTACATACAAAAACCCGAATTAATCCACCTAGCGGCGTGACCTAGCCTTTCTACTGCCGCAATAATCATTATTTAATTTCCCAGGTACATCTATAATTAACTTGACTATATTTTTAAATATCCGTTCCGTATACCTCAAAATCCTCATTTGCCAGTAAAATTCACAACGTATTGCGTAGAGCAATTATATTTTCTTTCCTTGGGTGCGTAAATACTTGTAAGCGTCATTTGTGTTACTTGATGAACACCTTATTTAGTTTTATAATATTTACGTGATTTATAGAAAAATAATGTAGACACAAAAGATAATTTTTGCAGACTTCAATGAATACATATAGAAAATTAGAAATTAGCCCTCTAACGGGTCTACATACGGCCTTAACTTTCGGGCTTCAGAGCCACGAAACTTGTTTTGAATTGACAATATGAAATATGTGTTCATAGCAGATATTTTGATATTAATACCATGCGTTCAAAAGTTAGCATCTTTGAAAAACAAGAGTTTAGAAAAATTATTATTATGCTTCACTTTTGAAGAAAAAGGAAATCTACAACAAAATAATTAATCTCAAAACTTTGCTATTAGTTTGCTTGGCTTGAATTTTGCAATATATCTGAATTAGAAAGAATAACTGAATAAAGCATTAGATATGAAAAAGAGAAATTGAACTTTTTCTTAGCTGGCGCTCCTTCAGATAATTATTTTTGCATGAAAATCAAAACTTAAGCTTCTTTTGAATGTAATTTCATGAAAAGATAGTCATTAGCTTGATCGCATCATTTTTCCAATGTATCCCGTTAGAGGGTTAGGAAAATATGAGGTCGAAAAATAGTGCAAAAGCTGCGCCATAAACATGCTTGAGAATGGGAAATATGATCGATATGATTTCCAGTGCTTGTCATTTTTGATTTATTTATTAAAACATGATACATGACATAAGACATCTGTCCTTTAAAATGTCACTAACGAAAACAAATCTTACAAAATTACTACCGTGCAACGTGTACTTCCAATTTTTCATATAACATTTCTAAGCTCTAGTATCTATTGATTGAAAAGAGCATCTATTGATGCGGAAAATTTGTTTGAAATTTGTATAAATTTATTTGGAAAAATCAACTTACTAGTATTTTTAATCCTATCACCACTATACCTACATGCTTAAATTAACTGCTATTCTTCGCTTTTTGCTTTTCTTGTACAATTGTGAGCAACAGCAAGTGAAGAAAATGACAACTGAATTCTGAAAACAAAGAAAAGAAAAAACTTTTCGATTGAATCCCACTATTTAATATTTATTTGCAACAGATACGTAGTTCACCTACGACGTGCAGGCTTCATCAGTGTCTTATTTCAAAGCGTATACGTATCTGTCGCGAATAAATATTAAATAATGGAATTTAGTCGGTAAAAGTTTTATCTTTTCCTTGAATTCAGAGGTCGTATTCCACTAAAAAGCTTCAAAAACTTCAGTTAATTGGCATGTTTCTCACTTCTCTTGAATTTCAATGCAAATTTAAAAATTGCAAATTGTCATCACATACACACACACATACATACATACATGCATACAAACATACATACATACATGCATACAAACATACATACATACATGCATACAAACATACATACATACATGCATACAAACATACATACATACATGCATACAAACATACATACATACATGCATACAAACATACATACATACAAACATACATGCATACAAACATACATGCATACATACATACATACATACATACATACATACATACATACATACATACATACATACATACATACATACATACATACATACATACATACATACATACATACATACATACATTACACACATTGAATACAATCAACATTTGATTGATGTTTTGATTTCACACGTGTTAACGGTTTAATATACGGGGCTTAAATGTTAAAGTTTGAATAACTTTTGAATGAACCGTCCGATTTTAAATAACTCGGTTTTGTTTGATAGATCTCAGCAGTAATTTTCAAATAATAATAAAATGTGTGATGTTTTTCATTGAATTAATGTTTATATGTTTCAAAAATATGTTTTAAATACTATTTTTTCACATTTCTTTATGTAACTTTCAAACTACAAGTCCAATCGTCATGAAATTTGGAAGTTAAGGGTTTGCAAGGCTCCCCTTTCATATGCAATCAATTTTGTTCAAATCGGTTGAGGGACCTATGAGATAATGAAGTCCCATATTTTTCGTATTTTTATACATAACTTTTGAACTAAAAGTCCGATCAGTATGAAATTCAATAGCGACCAATGGGACACTTAGACCTTCCATTTGACACTAAGAACATTAAAATCGGTTCAGCCATCTCCGAGAAAAGTGAGTGAGATTAAAAGCGTCACATACACACACACACACACATACATACACACACACACAGAAAATGCTCAGTTTTCGAAACTGAGTCAAATGGTATATGACATTCGGCCCACAGGACCTTCTTTCCATTTCCGGTTTTCCGAGTGATTTCTATACCTTTATACTATATATTTATATAGTAGAAAGGCAAAAAATTACTGCCGTGTAAACATAACAAATCTTGCTAATTTTCAGTCAGCTCAAACTAGTAACTTTACCGCTGGAAGGTGGACACATGTCTGCGAGTTTTCAGTTAAACTAAAACAAAACTTTCCTGGAAGTTCCAGCTTGTTATCTTTGCTGCAAAAAGCATGGGGTTAAGGAGATGATTCCCCAAAGATTTTTGGTACAAAAATGTGCGTTTTGCTGGCTTCGAGGTACGGCAAAACTTTAGCTAGATATATTATTGGAAAATGTCCAAATGGCAAATATTTTAACCCTCAATGGTGGACAGTTAAGACTAAAGCTGTGTGTCATGATTTCGGATTGCAACTATCGAGGCTTGAAAGCAACATTGACTCGAAGGTAGTTCGGTGGCCGGCCGTTCGGTCCGATGACCGTATATGGGTGTTGAGAATTAAGGCAAATTCTTCAACTACAACTTAATCAACGTATAGTCACCAACAAATCATAAATTCGATGGTACTAGGGACGAATTGAACCGCCCAGTTAGCTTCGAGGTACGATGCTGTTCTAATAAGCCAGTTGTGTTCGAATCTCGGCTAGCTGGTTTTTGTTAGACGGAATCAGTAGGACCATTGCACTGACCCCGTAATTTTCCTTACTCTAACAGTAGGCTGCGAAGTCTGTCGATAAAGAAGGATAGTGTCTAGTGACGGTTAATGCTCAAGACTTTGCTTTGCTTTGCTAGGGACGAATTCTATGACAGGTTCGAAATGATTTATGGGGTGCGCACGACTTGAAAATTCAAGACTCTAGCTCCCAGATCGATCGTGTTTAACGGTCAAAACTTTTTGGAAGTCACAATATACAGTTTTTTCTTAGCGACTTTGACCACTATCTCGACGTAAGATTCACGCAAGGTTATCGAAATCGGCGAAGGCTCGCACTGAGAGGATGTTGCATTTCATCATCTAGCGGTTTACGGCATATGACGTTGCAGTGGAGTACACCAGAAAGCTTGATCAACGAATCGCAGAACAGCAGGACGAAAGGGAATAAGACGTAAGTAGGCTGTGGAGGATCCGCCATAGCGCCAACAACTACGAGGGAAGTGATAGGCACTACGTGGGGAAGACAATCACCCTTATTCCGCGAGTCACGTGACTCAATACGACAATTGTCACTCCCCGTGACTCGCCACGGCGAGTCGAATTGAGTACTGTCACCTAGGTGACAACCGTGTCCCCTAGGTAACAACCCCGTGTCACCTAAGTGACAAATCGTGTCACCTAGGCGACAATTGTCACCTCATTCGCGATGACTCCAAATTAGTTACGTCACTCGCCTCGCAGAATAAGGGTGAGTGTAACAGCTTGTTTGATGTCGAATGCCAGAAAATGACAAATGTGAAGAACCAGGCCAAGAGTCGCATGCTCACTGCGGATCACGTCAGAACAGAGAAACATGTAAGCTTTCTGCGTATTACGTAACCAGCTGAACCAGTCCCGAAGGTTGCCAACTCGCATAAACGCAAATTCTACAGAACGTTAATGCCCAGATAACACAAGATCGTAATAGAAAGTGCACATTAAGTCGTATGCATGTCAATTTTACATTGGAATTGCATAATGATTAGAGTATGTCAAGACGAAGTGTACAATAAGTTGTTTTGCGGTCGTGCGTGTCGTCATATACAACTTATTGCTGTGAATTGTAAAGCAGTATAGATGACTGTAACATTTAGTTATATCTTAATCGTATATTGAGCATTATTAAGTTGCGTACTCCAAAAATTGTTGTATAGAATGCAAGATAGAATTATCCAAATTTTTGCACTTATATTGCCTCCACTTTGGTACTTATATGTTCTTATGTGGTGTGAAATAAAACTTTTTCGTGCGGATATGATTTCGTATCGCTCAGTTGCAACCGAAATATACAAACCAAATTGTTTACTGGGTGCTCCCGGTAACCCTTAACGGACATGAATCATGGACACTGAAGGAAGATGATCAATGCTTGGGACTTCTGAATGTAAAATTCTGCAATTGGTGAAAACGCTGTAGATCGCGTGTAAATAACAGTATGTATCCCGCTTTGTGCTCTTGATGTCTGCACCGTGAAGTGCGTGAGACCTGCCATTGCCGATTTCGAGCACTACAGCGAGTGAAGTCTGACAATTGTACGGCGCAAAACAAATAAAAAATTTACGGCAAACTGAAAGATAATCGAATCGCCACTAGACATGTAACAAGTTTTAATTCAACCGATCAATCTGCGTATATTTTACACGAAAATTGATTTGATTCGAAAGTTGATCAACAATATTGCCGGGTAAACAAAATTTCCCTGATTGAATTTCGAAATTCCCTGATATTCCCTGATCCAAAAATGAATTCCCTGATATTCCCTGATTTTCCAGGTTTTTCCAGGAAATCGACACCCTGTCTTTGTTTTTTATCGGCCTTTAAGGCCCACGAGAAACAAAAGTTTTTAAAATGCGTTAATCTTGTCCAAAATCTTTAATAAAGTTGAAATTATTCCAAAAAAATGCGTTCTTTTTTGTTTTATTGTGAATAAATTCACAAATAAGAGAATTAAAATTGGTGCACCGCAGCTGGAGTAATTTGTATTTACGTATATGCACTTTCACGCTTTAAGCAAAATTTCAACTTTTGTGCTCAATCTCAAAAACTATTCTACTTTAATTTTTTCTGACCTCATTTCTGGATTCAGCGGCCAATTTTACATGGAAAATCCCCTTCAGCTTACTGAGCTCACGGGTTTTGTTTTATTTTGTTAACTAGTGTAATCGGTTGAATGGAAGGGATCAGGGGGGGACTGGCCCACCGGGCAACCGGGCCAAAATTTTTATTTCAGTTAAACTCGTTCTACGACTCACGAATGTTCAATTGCTGGGGCCCCATGATTTATGAAATCAACCGATTTGATGATTGAAAATTCCGCTTCAAATGGGACTGTTGGGGCCCCGAACTTTGAACCAAAATTTCTCTTTCAACTGAACTTTTCCTACGACTCACGAATGTTCAATTGCTAGGGCCCCATGATTCATGAAATCATTTAAGTTGAGCTGTTGGGGTTCAAGCTCCGAAAATATTACCAGCTTCAATGCGGAGTATTTAAAAGTAGAATAAGTATTTCATCCGCAGTTATTTGACTACTTATAAATATTGAACTGTAGGCTTAAGCTCCATACTTAGTTTACTTCAGTGGCGACGGTCCATTATCGATCCTGCGGCGAATGAATCATGATCCTCCAGTACTCAATCCTGGGCTACCTTTCTTCAAACCCCTCGAACACCAGTCGAACGTGCATCATCCTCGATAGCGCACATCTATCAGTGCGATGTCTACTCCGAAGTCTACGACCTCTTCTTGATTCTCTGCTTAAAATAATTTTGGCTACTCTTTCGTCGGGCATTCTAGACACGTGACCAGCCCAGCGCAGATTGCCACACTGTACTATCTTCATTATAACAGCATATTTGCATTCTTAATACAGCTCGTGGGTCATGCGTCTGCGCTACATTCCATTTTGAATTTTCCAAATTTTTACTCTAAAACCCCAAGCATTCGTCGATCAGTTTCTTTTAGCGTCCACGATTCAAGTCCGTAAAGGGCTACCGAGAGAATTAGTGTTCTCTAGAGCGAATTTGCAAGCTACGGGACTTCAGCTACAAGATGTAATACCTGCGTAAAGGCCAATTCGCAGCTGAAATTAGTCGTTTTATTTTGCGACTTACATCGTTGTCACAGGTCACGAGCATACCAAAATATATTCAGTTCCTCTTCGACACCAACACCATTTGGAGTTCCACGCCATGTACTTCGTTTTGGCGGTGTTAATGTTAAGTCCCAATTTTTCAATAAGTGACCTAAAGGCCGCTTTCCCTGCTCTACTTTTGATTTCGGTGATATCGACGTCATCCGCAAAATCAAAAAGAACGTGAGGTCTCATCTGCTATTCTGACTCATAATTTTTACTCATCCAGCGTCACACGAATCAACGTAACTAGTTCTATGAGAAAACCATGTCCTAGCGTTAACTGACACAGCTCATTTCGTTTGACTGAATCGTATGCCGCTTTGAAATCCATAAAAATATGATGAGTCTGCAAGTGTTACTCCCGGAACTCGTCAGTTACTAAACACAGAGTAAATATCTGATCCATCGTGAAGCGACCCTCATGAAAACCAAGCGCTAACAGTCTCAGTCTAAAACACAGGACAGGAAGAGCACCTATCACCTATGGCAAAATTCTTGCACCTGACCGTTTTGTAGAAACTCCGTTTGTCGTTGCTGGCGAACCTCTCCTCTGGACTAGCGGGCACGTGCTCTTCGTACTGGCGTTTTTAGACGGTGAGTTGTTTTTTTCCGCAGCTCTACTAGGACGAACCAAAAAGATTCGCACGGAGTCTCTGGGATTCCTCACATTGGAATTGTGTGAAGAAATTCTGCACAGGATTCGCACAGAATACCTTGCTTATAGAAGCAGGATACTTATAGGAGAATCCAAGAAGTGATTCTCAGGGATAGCTATAACTCGGCACGTGAATCGTCTGCACTATGAACTGTTCTGTTCTGAAGTGTAGACGCAGTGAGCTACTCATATATATTGAACTGTTGACATCCTATCATTTATAAAATCAGCTTATTTGATACTTGCAATTTTGCATGTAATTAATCCTATAACTTAAAATCTGCAGAAATATAAATGGGTCATAGATGAGGAAAACGTTGCATTGCTGGCAAAGATGCACAGTGGCACTCATCAGAATGTGGAAAGTGCTCTTCTTGGTTCGCTGAAGGACGGTCAGTAAAAAATCAAATATTCACGCTGCGGCAGATCCTCCAAAAAGTCCTTGAATACAGAATTCAACGCACAATTATTTCATTGATTTCAAAGTTGCGTATGATACCATAGACCGTAAAATCATGGCCATTATAACCTCGCAGGGAACATTGTCAACGTGATGGTCCCTCATGTGGGCTGTTCAACATGCCGCTACAGGCTGTTCTGAAAGGAGCAATACAAAGGCACAATCTTCAGCAAATCTAGTTAGTTCGTCTGCTTTGCCAATGAAATGGATATTGTCGATAGAACAAAATCTGTCGTGGTGGCTGAACAAACTAAAACTCAAAGTACCGGAGATTGGGTTGAAGAAAAATGAGTCCAAACTAAAGTACCGTGAACCGCTCATATGACTCACACGCTAGAAGCTGGTGACTCGGTCCTAATAGCGACTGAGTTTGTTTTGTTTCGAGCATCGAGCCGCTATGCTGCCCGTTATCCCGGAACTCGACACTCGACAGTGCCTGAGTCGAGTCAAGTTGCACGACATGACTTACAAAATAGAGCCCATAATCATTCGATTTATTGTCCTTGTAACGCTGAGGTCTTTTGAGTAGATGTCGTTTTTCGTGTTAATTTACTATCATGAGAATATTGCAAGCTGGGACCCCTAATCTGAAAGGTCCGGTGGGCCCTTTGGCTCCCAGTCCGCCCCTGGAAGGGATGGTTGTGATCTTTACTTTAACGGTTTACTCTCTGAGGATCTAGTTTGTCTAGGTTCTATGTTCAAATGATGAAATCGGTCGTAGGAGAGAGATAATTTTACACTTTCACAAAACGGGTTACTTTCAGGACATCAACTTTGTCTAGGTATTATCGAATCAAGCCGGTTTCTAACCGGTTGGGACGGAAAGGTTCTGTCACTTTTTTCTAGACTCGAAGTAAACGAAATGGCAGGTCTGTAAGATGTCGTACCGGGCTTGGGAAGCAAAACCGTGCTTACATGTGATTGGCTGGTTTGTCCATTACTTGACAGTGCCCGATATTTATGCTTATTTCAATAATTACTGGGGTGGATTTAATGAATACTCAAAAAGCTCTTGTGCTGATTTGACTTAAACACACTTACCTTCCGATCCGTGAACTTTGAAATCACTGAAAAGCTATTATTAAAGCATATTATTGAGATTGCGCAACTGACTTCATTTCTTAAATTCGTCGTACCGTTTTGAAATCCGTCCATCAAAATTTTTCTTCGTCCGAACTAAAAATCACAACAATGTTTACGAAGCTAACGCGCATGTATTTGTGTAGGACGGCATGACAAATGTTATTCTGCAAAATTTCTGCAGGCCAGGCAAGTTTTCCTGGCTGTAGAATAACGACAATACCTTGCGTGAGTTATTTTTATTTATGAACGATTAGTCGACATTTTCTTCTTCGTTGCACGAAAAAACATAGGAATTTTGGCATGTAGGACTTCTTTAATGATAAAAAGCATTTAAATAGATCTCAGCTCACTTTGATTCATCGCGTATGATAGACAACAAACTAAAATATTAGGGACTAACTAGTTTTGCATTGTGTGTCATAAAAATGCTGATATTTTTAATAATTTGTGTTGGATAGGACGGGAATAGGCAATTACGACGAAGCAGCAACTGTACAAGAGAAATGTCATACAATCGTCGTAGGAGTTGCGTTGACGGTGCAAGTTGAATGCTTTTAAATTGTCGGTTTACATCACTTTAAAGGGTATTATTTCACACCAGAAAAACCGATTTTATTTTACGATAATTTAGCATCAAAATTATCACCCAATCGGCTGGTTCGTTCATTTAGCAAACGTGTAAACTCGTTAAGTTCCAATTCTAAATTCATGTTTATCACGTTCTGACAACAAGAAACATGCTACCGACAATTGTTAGTTTCCCCTATAAACTTAGTTCTGTTGTTGTTCTTTGAATGGACAAAATACGTGCTGGCTTGCGTGCCTGCCTTCGACTTGTTCGTAACACGCACAGTCAGTGGTCAGTTCAGTTTATTGCCATCCCAGCGATAAAAGGGAATGGCTGTGTGAAATTCAACGCAACATTATTACATTCCATAAAAACAGGACAATCTACCTACCAGGAGAAGACGATGAGCAGAGCACCTCATCATAAATTTTTCTATTCAAAAAGCTATTGGAAAACAGAAAACCGAATCGGAATGTGGTTCGGTTCGATTGAATCGAATCTTTTCCTTTCCTCTCGAATTACTGGACTGATTTACGGCGAGTCACCTATTGGCCTCATTGCGCTCGTACTCAAAGTATCACGCGATGATCGGTTTTTGCAAAGTAAACTGATTGGGGATTGTTGAAACCATCGTAGATTCCATCATGTTGAGTTGAGAGCGAGGAAAAAAACCTAAACACTAAACATCGGTTTGTGCCAGTAATCCGAACGTGTTATTGATAAACAGCACCATAATGTAAATATTGTATATCGACCGACCCCCTTTCCCAGTCCAGCTCCAGTCACTTGACTGCGCACTCGATTTGACGATGACGTGCCATTCACGCCCTGCCTGAGCTGTGGCGGATGACGGTGGTGGCCGTGTCGCCTCGAAGCGTCTGGTGGGAACAAACCGTACCATACCGGCCACGGCCAGCCAGCCAAGCCAACCCGTCCGTCGAACCGAAAGTGGCACAAAAGAACTGTATCGAAAACAATCAACTAATTTAGTGTTTTTTTTTCTTCTCCTCCTCCTTGCCTCTTTCTCTCGATCTCTGATTTCAGGCTCCGGTTTTATTGGTAGTGTTTCCGCAAACCCCGCGCGACCTTCCGGCTCGTTACCGCAGCACGGTGCCACGTACATAAATCCCTTAGCCGAAACCGAGAACCGGCGATTGTGAAAGATCAACAGCAGCAAAACAGCGAAGGATTACCCATTACAAAATATTTATAATTATCATCGCATAACCCACACGGTCCGTCGAACGAACGGACGGACGGAACCGGCACGGGAACGGGCCAGCCGCCGCCGCCGCCGGACGGAACCGAAGAGAGTGCTGAGTGCAGGTTGGAAGTCGGGAGAGAACCGAACAAACCGAAGAGCAGACAAATAGCAACAAAAACAAGCAACACCGTGGACGGCACGGAACCAACACAGTGACGTGCGGGTGGAGCGCGAAGCGTGAGGAAACAAAGACCGTTCACGCACACACAGCCGCTCGCTTGAACCGGTTTCGCGAGAGACCGAGAGAGAGAGTTTCTGAGCCGACTCCGGACCGGACTCCGGAGCGGTGGAGCTTCGTGCGGCCGAACGCCGTTCGCTCGCTGTCAGTCGTCCAGGAGTAGTCGAGCGGTTCGCACGCAGTGTTCGCGCCGTTCGTCCATTCGGTCGCCCTTGGAATTAAAGATTGAGAAAAGTCTTTTTTTTTAAATTTTTTGTACTGTGTTCGTGTGGCTATAGCCAACGCCGCCAGTAGGCGGAGTGTAGTAGAAGGCAAAGAAATACAAAAGTGCTTTTGTGTGAACGTGTTTGCGTCCGTTTGTTCGCTGTGTGTGGAGCAGTGTGGAGTCGCGAAGAAGAAGTGAAAAGTTACTGAAAAATTTCTGTTCGTGCTTGTGAAATATCAGCTAGCTACTTAGCCAGTGCGGTTCCGAACCGTTACAGTTAAGGCCTATTCGGGGGGAGTTGGAGGATTTTCCAAATCACGTTTTACTTCCCGTAGTTGCATTCTTCCCCGATCGGGTATGCAAATGGTGCGTTCTATCGTATAATCGTTGGTGAACATTGTAATTAATTGACCGCTGGGGGATTTGAGTTACAGTGAAAAAAAAACCCATGCGGAGTGAAGCATCGATAGTTTTTTAAGCGTTATCTACGTGGGCACTGGTTGATTACGAAATCAGTAATTGGAGCTCTAGAGTTGCGGAACTCATCGCAAACTGCACGAACTCGCGGACGTACCGTGATCTGGTCGCTGTTGTACGAACCCTGGGGGTCGATTTTTTCCATACCAATCGTCAAGTGTGTCGCTGTTTGGAGAGGAAACAAAGGAAAGTTGCCTCCGAAGGAATAGAAAACGGAACAAGCGAGTCAGCTCTGGTGGCCAAGAAGTGAGAAAAAAAAAGTTCCACGCGTACATGCGAACCAGTGGTGTACTGTGAACGATAAGTGGCAAGTGTTTCTGTGGCTTTGTACGTGCCAGTGGTGTGCGCAGTGTTTGCGTGGTGGCGTTGGTGTTGGTGCAACTGGCGGAAAACCAAGAGCTCACCTGAAGCGCAACGCAGCGATTGGTTGCGAAGAAAGATTCAGATTCAGCTAGCATTGTTTTCCGATGCTTCGAGCTCGTGAAGAGTGCGCCGAGTTTCTGTAAGAAAAGATGGGAGAAACGGGAAAATAAGATGAATTATTGTGCAATTACGACCGGATGGCTATAAATCTCGACTGAAATGAGAACCACGTAATCGGCCTGGTCCGGAACCTAAGAGAACACGCCGTCTGCAAGTTTAGTGAATTTCCAAGCGGTGCTGCCTTGAGGAGTCTCGAGCTGGTTCGCGAAGCGAAGAAACCAGCCAGTGTGATATAGTTGGAAGTGCATAACGGCAGTGCAGGCAAGTGTATGTTGTGACGATCGAAGAGGAAAATCAAAATGTCTTATCGCTATTGGATTATTGCTAACAGCGAAAGAGCAGCAATGGTAGCGGTAGCACTAGTACTACGCCCCGTGCAATATGGATTAAGTAGGTGCTATTTTTAGTCAGTTGTCGCCGTCGCCGTCGCCGCGTCGCTGTGAGCGTGTGACCTCATTCTCGGTCGGCTTTCGACCGTACACTGCAACTTTTGGATTACCAGCACGGGGGTCGTCCCCCTCGTTCGCCTTTTTTTTTGTTTTCGATAGAGCAGCTCCGCCGCCGCCGCCGCTCTGCCGTAATTGCGCTGTTGTTGAAGTGAATTAATTCGCAACTGTACACAACAATCACAGTAAACTTTGCCGGTGGTCCCGCCGCCGCTGCCGCGGAATGTTCGTCGGAGATTCGATCGAAGAGATAACGAAAGGTAAGTTGAATTTGCAGCGGTATGCACTTTTTAGCAGCACTCCCGTATCGGATTTAATGCGTTTATTATGCGTACGTACATGAAGAGTGGCGTGGAAGCAGATGGCCTGCTGCGCAGCAGAGCAAAAGCAGAAGAGATTGAGTGTTACAGTACGTGATGATTGTTATAAACATTGAACAAATGGGAAATGTTTTCATGAGATTTGAAACGCAATAGCTTTCTGAGTTTGTGAGTGGAATTTGAATCAAAGTATGCTGTTATGTGTGTGGATAGAACGACCCACAATTTAGTGCAGGACAAATTTTCGACAATTTGCAAAGCAAAGGCAGTCCAACAGAAGAGGTTTTGAGTTTGTGATTTCGTTTATGCACAGTTCTGTAAAACAATAGTGATATAGTTGGATCAGTTAAAGTTGCATTTTTTGGACTTGGTTCAGTTTGATGTCTTAACAGCAAGCAGTGTTAGAAATCTTTGTTCATGGGCTTCACACCGAGTTGTTACTGCTCTTCTTCACTGACTACGCAAAAGTTATCCGTTTCAGTTTTGATCAATTAGATTGAATATTACACTACTGTGTATTCGTTTTTGACGTAGGACTACGTCTTACGGCAAGTTTTGAGATAGGGTGTCATTTCAAAAAATCGAAAAATGCGAGCGTCACGAAAAATGATAGGTTTTGAGCGCTAATAGCTCAGCGATTTTCCGATCTATTTTCAATATTCTTACACCAATCGATCGGAAAATCTTCTAAGAATTGACCCAGATGAATAGAAAAGTATAGATTCTTGATGTTGAACTATTGAAAAATTGAAAATAATGAACCTATGTTTTACCAGAACTCTCGCTTCGTGATTGGTTGGAAGATTCTTTGCGATGATCTAAATCTATACCAATTTGATATCTGTGCTTGGGAAGTAAGCTAAAACAAGTGACCAAGTTTGCTCATTCCAACAAGATTTCTCAACACCGCGGTTAAGCATAGACCGTTTTGATGTCCTTGCTTGGGAAGTACGCCAGAGAGGGTAACAAAGCCCCCTCGTGCCAGCAGATTTTTTACGAACGCGATTAAACCTAGTCCAATTTGATATCTGTGTTAGGGAATTGTGCTAGAAAAAATGACACAAGTTCGTTGTCCCAACAGATCGCAAATTCTTTACTGCGAGACGATTAAACCTAGGCGAATTTGATATCTGTGTTGGAAAAATGTGCTACAGCTGTAGTGTTCGGTTATAATACGACTCTGTATGAATATGCATGCTTGCCGTTTCATTAAAAGTATAGTGAAAAGATGTGCTGTTGATAAAATAGGATCGAATTGGAAAAATCCTTTCAACGTGGGGAACCAAGGGTAATAAAAACAATCTTTAATTTCAGTAAGGTAGCAGGAAAGCAATAGTTTGTGTTCTTGATTTTGTCAAATTGTTTTCAAATGCACAATCTTTTGAGAATTGAACGTATGCAATGTTACTGCTGTGATAAATGTTACATACAACGCATGTAGCATGTATATATGTTGCATATAGCATGTCTACATGAAGAATCGAATGATTACAAGCATGAATACATGCTACTATCACTACAGACTTACGTAGTCCTGCGTCACCTATATATGCGGTCGTGTCTTGTACACAACCCCTCTAATTTTTTTCTAGAAATATAGTAAATGGGGCATAAAATTACAGAATTTCTCAAGACAAAGGTCTGGATGAACAGCTGCGTGTATTTTTGGTCAATCTGAACACTTCAGAATATTCACTATCGGTTCTACCGAAACCGGAAGTTTAGGCTTATTCTGGACATTTCTAAACGTATGTGTCTTCGGTAATAATTGGCCTTTGAGCAGATCGTCAACGATTAGTGACCACAGTAGGGGCAAAAGTATCCCACCTTGAAGATCTTCTTTGGTTGGTTTTTTTTCGTTTGGCGCATGCCTCTAAGCTAGGTAGTAAATTTGCGATTAGCAAGCATGGCTTGAATTCAGCTGATTATTTGGTGATCAAGCCTATGCTGATCTCATTGCACTTTTAATTGAATAATGAGAAGTATTGTCAAATGCTCCTTCAATATCAAGAAAGGCTACTAGTGAGATTCCTTTAGTTGCAATAGATTTTTGAATTGGTATACTGCAATATCTCAATATTGTAATACATTTATTGCAGATTTGTTATTTTAATAAGTGAATTGAAATTTACTTAGAGGATTAGTTACTAAATACTCTGTTTTTATTTGGTGGTCAATTATTTTTCCATTTCTATCCAAAATATGGACGTTAAATGAATTGACTTTAGAAGTATCTTATTGCGTCTTCCATTTTTTGCCATAATCGCATTTGTATATTAGTGTTATGCGTGCTTCTATGCAGCGGGGGTTTGCCCTTCCTTCAAAGCTTACTCTACTTCACGCACTCGTTCCTCACTGCCAGTACTAACTCCAATTATAGCCGTCCCTGAGCCGAGCATCTGACCACCAAGAAGTCAAACGAAAAATCGCTTGGTTGAAGACCAGCAAAGCCGCGCGTTCCGCTGACCAGTACATTCAAACAATAAGAGTGACTTTTGCACTGTCAAGAGTAACGATTTATAACCGACTACAGCCAAAATGAAAAATTATAGATTCGTGCCTAACGTATACAATTAAAAATGGTCTAATTTTTGGTGGCATTTACAGCCTTGCTGCGGTTGACCGGGAGCTTAGCTATGGTCGATGAAAAGATAGATATCGGCATGTTCTGCTGTTTCGTTGCCTTGATAATAAGCTGCTTCTACATTTTGGACAAACTACATTCTACATAAAAATATCCATTTTGTCCAGGTATTTTATCATCGTTTGTCCGGTTGTTCCGACATCCCGGCTCAAGGCGATAACGATGAGCTCATCTTGCTCTCGGCCTTCCTCTTCAGCTACTGCTGCATTTTTGGTCACGCAGCACCATCGGGCTTCCGAAACCAGGCTTCCGTTCGATGCCCTGGCCATTCTCCAGAAGGAAGAGGATTATGTAAATGCCAGATTGGTTGAATTCAGCGAACACGATTTGCCTCACGATATCCAACGTCTTCACTTGGGGGTGGGGCTAGCAGTACGAACAAAGCATCGAGCGTAGTTACATAACTGTTTTCGTCATGGCTGCTGCAATTTTTTTCTGCACACAACAGCGTTGTTGTGATAAGTGAAGGATCACTTAAATCAGTTCATTTTTAAATGGGTATCGGTTTCGTTGCTTTAACGACAGCGATTGCCATGTTGGCGACCAACCATGAGAAGGAAGGCCAAAAATCTTTGTACTGATAACTGAAACTGATAACAAATTTTCGGGTTTTGCGGAACCGTCGCAAAGTTGGACAACTTGTCTCGGGTTGCCAAGTATTCCGGGACGTGCCCCACATTGATTGATATTTAGCGTCGCACGATGGGTCCCGATGTTTTTCAAATGGACTACTCTTGCGTTTCGTACAGAATGGATTGGATTGGATTTGACTCTTCTGACGGTTTCTCAATCTTTAGAAGCTATTTGAGCTCATTTCACGGGCGATAAATAAGACTTTCTATACTGTTTCTATACCTTTATCGTAATATTCGTGGACAGTAATGCAAAATGAACCTCTTTCCGATGTCTGCACAAGATGGGACTAATACCAATCCATTTTTTGGCATTCTTTTACATAAGAATAGGTACTGTGTTGGGATTCCAACCTAGCGTCTCCTAAATAATTGTGATTATAAGCTCATTTTTGCCCATCGGTTGCATCGGTCTAATCGGAAATGATTAGAAAAATGTTACAGAAAAGACTGATTTTTTCTGACAATTGTGAAGTGTTTCTAAGGAACATCTCTTCTAAACTTGGAACTCGTCGTCCATTCCGAACTGGTACTTGGTACTGAGGCGACACCAGAATCAGATTCGTGCGACCTTTTTGTACTGTACTGTTTGCTTCTATTTTTGTTGATCGAATCTTTCGATTCAGAACTCGAGATTGCAGTCAGTTTAGTGTACCTCAACAAGCCATTTACACAAGAAAAATTTCCCGAAATATGGAAGCAGTCTTTTATGTTTTTAGTGTTTACGTCTGGGGATCGGCAGAACGTCAGGAATTACCGTGCCGTCACTAGGCATCCTTTCCATTACATCCCTACATCCTAACATGGATTCGTACCGGGTCGCTCCGCATGTGCCAACTTACTGGAGTTGACTTCACCGTGCATCTCGAAAATGGAACATAAAGCACAATTTGGTGTCCTTTACATTGATCTAACAGCCGCCTTCAATCGTATCGACCACGGAATACTTTTGCGTAATATTTCGCGCTTTAGAGCTGGATTCAGGAGTGCCACAAGGAAGTAACGTGGGTCCCTCAGTGTTCATGCTGTTCGTCAACGACGTTATTCTGCTACAGGCATTTGGTTGCAAATTAGTATACGTCGATGATTTCAAATTGTATTTAGAAGACCGAAACATGAATTGCACCAATTGGTCACTTTACTCGCTAAGGATTCAAGCCAAATGCAAAAAAGAGCTTACTTCAGTATTGGGAGTTTCTCGTCAAGCCAGAACTTGAGTCTCTTATGATTTGAAGCCAAAAGACGTTGAGCATTATTTTTCCGTCCGCAAACAAGTGCTCCAGCGGTGAAAATGGGAAAGTTTTCTACATCGCTTCGAGACTGCTGATAAAAAAAAGGATTCCTTACAAAGAACAAAAAAAGTCATGGGGGCTACCCGGTCATGCTTCTAGGATGTCAGCTCTTTCAAATATTTACGCTGAGAAGGTGCATTAGATGGGACTGTGCCAGTGTTATTTATTATACGGGTTTGAAATCGAATGTACATTTCACTGGGAACTGCTTAAAAAACGGTAACAATACGAGCAGCGGCACAAATAAGTGATTCTACAACATGACAACGCTCGACCATACGTTGCCAAATTCGTCAAAGGACCTACTTAAAAACATTTAATTCTCCCGATATTGTGCCCTCTGATCATAACTTGTTCTGTTCGACGATCCGAACATGGTTTGGCTTAGGCTGTGAACCATTTCGCGAAATTTACCATAAGTTTAACTTTTTAGTTAAAATTTGACAGTTCACATGCTCTGGAGCATGGTTATTTTTGGCAGTTCGATGGTTATTCTGAGAGCCAATGAGATATGCACAGGTGAGGAAGAGAACGTTGAACGTTGACGTTTTTCACTGATTTTTCCTTGGATTTTTTATCAATGCAAGGATGCTTATCGTATAACAAATTTGTTTATTTTTATCTATCAAATAGGAGCAAATGAACACCAAAAAATTCATCCAGTTCTAACCCAAACTGAATAAAGAAATTCGCTGTTACAGAAACATATCTTCATCCTCACCTTATATGATCTCATTGAGTAAGACAACTGTCAATGCACAGTGGTCCAGCAGCGAAAATTAAGTGGAAAGTTTTTTGTGGTTCAAAATAGCTCCCTGTAATGTTCAGCAAAGTTGTTCAACTCTAAAATACAATTAATGTGAAATCAACGACTAAGTTCCAGTTTGGCTGGTAAACACATAACACGTAATAACTTTTTATTGAAAAGAGATAGAAGGATAATTTCTTCGACAAATTTGTAGCTAAAGATTATATAAGTAACTTTGTCAAAGACAGAGTAGGCGTATTTTTTATAGTTTCTATCTCACAGGGTGTTTTATATAAAGACCTCTCAAAAATCACTTTTTCGCTAATTACTTTACATTTAATGGTTTTATTGCATCATAATGTTTAACAAAGTTGTTTCTCTTATCAAAAGACATATTTTTGTAGAACATTGTATGTTGAAAACTCATACGTATAACGAGTTCTAACGTATTTCCTGAGTTTTTTAAGTCTTTTTCATAATAAAATATCTCAAAAAGGGGCAAACGGAAAAAAATTAAACTTAGCCGTTTCTGATAGCTTGAAATTTTATTTCAAACATATGTGAAAATAAAAAAACTGGTTTTCTCTCTAACTCGAGTAATTTCAGTTTAATTATTCCATGTTTGGTCATTTTCCACTGTGTAGCATTTTCTAATATCTTGGAAAAAAACACAGGAAAAACGTTAGAACTCGTTATACGTATGAGTTTTCAACATACAATGTTCTACAAAAATATGTCTTTTGATAAGAAAAACAACTTTGTTAAACATTATGATGCAATAAAACCATTAAATTTGAAGTAATCAGCGAAACAGTGATTTTTGAGAGGTCTTTATATAAAACGCCCTGTGACATAGAAACTATAAAAAATACGCCTACTATGTCTTTGGCAAAGTTACTTATATAATCTTTAGCTATAACATTGTCGAAGAAATTATCCTTCTATCTCTTTTCTACAAAAAGTTATTATGTGTTATGTGTTTATAATCCAAACTGGAACTAAGCCGATGATTTCACATTAATTGCCTTTTAGAGTTGAAGAAATTTGCTGAACAAGATAAAAATTTCGTGAAAAGGTCACACAGCATTATCAGCAGTTTCGCTCATATAAAGACATCGATAAATGACTTGATTCGTGGATAACCTCAAAAGACGAAGACTTTTACCGTCATTGAGTCAAATTGGCGTTCAAAACAATCATTTAAATCGGATATTACTCGAACGGATTTCACGCATAGACATTTATGCGTTGATATGTATTAAAAAGCCTCAATTTTGATTTTCTACCGCTCACGTGTTGTTTCTATTTAGTCGCATTTGAAAGCTGGTTGGGATTACGGATATCCATGGCTCCGGGCCAAGCCATTCAGTCGGTAGCGTTAGGTCCAATAGTTAAATTAGACCGTGAGCTACTGTGGAGAAAGATTTTAGCTGTAACCTTGTTAGCAAAAGAAGATTAAAGCCAGAATTCTGCGAGAATTTCACGGGGGCAAACGCAGAGAAAGGCCTTCACCTTGGCGCTCTCTGTTTGATACAAATTGAATTGCTTGTTTGCTTCTCATATGTAATCATAGCAACGACGAATTGTTGATTTCTGCGAAATAAACAACTACACCGGCTGTCGAATTATTACCAATGTCAGAGCCATCCAAGCATGCTGTTTCAAATTAACAGTAGATGTACTCAGATTAGATGGTATTTAATAGCAGCCCCTTCCAGTTGGTACAAGCCAATCGTCGCATGTTCGAGTCCCGACTGGTACAGACTGTTAGTGTCAGTCTCTCAGTTCTTTGTTTTGCTTATTTGATAGCAGAAAGTGCTTTAATACAGCAACCACATTCAAACCACTCTAAAGACCGAGCGCTTTGTACGCCGAAAAAACGGCAATCATCCAGTTAGCAAGAATTTATCGTCGGTATCGGCACCGGCGTAGCCGGCATCCATCCTGCACACCGCACGGGTAGCGTGTGCGAACAAATGTCCTTGACATTTGCAATTTATTTTATTCCCCCGGTGTTTCGCAGCTCGCCGAAAAAGGTGCACAAGCCTTAAAACGTCCGTCGGCCGGTCGGCCGGCCGGAATTGGTGCTGGCCTGAACAAAATTCAACTTACACGACGCGCGGAGTGAAGGCCGTTGTTACTGATATGCCGCTGACAACCAAACCATATGGGCTGCCTCTGCTTGCTGCAGTCTAGCTAGCAGCATATAATTTCATCCCCATCACGAACGTATCCATCTTTGCGCAGAAGGGGGGGGGAGGGTCCATAAACACACAGCCTGTGCACAGTCAGTCGAAAGGGGGAAGCAGAAAACGGCGCGCGGACTACAAAAAAGGCACAAACTTTTGCACAAAGTCGTGTTCCAATCCATCCAGACGGGCACTTTGGCTGGCTGAAAAGCCAATTAAAGGGGGCGCACAGAAATGGCGTTCCAAATAGGGGAAGTTCTCGGCATGCAAATAGTCTGGCCGCGAACGGAAGGCGATCTCTCCGTTCCGTGCGAACAATAGCCGCTCAATCACCTGTCCGGATAGCTCAAGCAAGTCGACAGCAGCAGCAGCAGCAGCAAGCAAGCAACCCTCGGTCGGTCGTCGGTCTTCGTCTACACACCTACTAGTAGTAGTGCTTATGGTGGCCCGGAAATAGCCGTAGCTCATTCAACTAACAGTCCTACGACCTCCGCTAGTAGTAGATATGGTATGGATTATAATTTATAACATGCTCCATGCCCGCAGAACGGAACACACAAACACATACAGACGTACGTACATTCATGCATACATTCTCGCGGCGCGAGGGGTGCGTTCGTTCGGAAAAACGATCAACGAACTCGTCAATCGTCATCCAGCGAATAGTGCCCGCGAGGCCACTCCTGGAGCTCTAATGAGGAGACAATGAACCGGTTGTCCTTGAGCGCGAGCAGTACTACATTGCCACATTATTATAGTGTGGTAGGTATGTATAATACACAATCACCGACCGAGCTCCGAGAACACCCATGACTGGACGATTAATGACCGTTTGCTGTTTGGTGCTGCTCCCGCTGGCTTCCACCGCCTGTCGCCTGCCGCCGGCCGCCACCGCGGGTGCCACTTGAACGAGAAGTGAAGGTGCGATTCTGCGTGAGCAAGAATGCAAACGTCGCGATTAACGACGTGAGCGGGGTTCAAGGTTAAGGTTGCCCCGAAGTTTGCCCGCCCGGCGAAGTTGACATTATGCAATGCAATGACGATTGGTGTTGGTGGCACTTCCGACAGCGCGTGTCTTTTGGGAAGATACTCTTTTGTTGTTGTTAAGGAAGAAGCAAAATAATACATTTTAAAGGTGTTTTTAGGCACTTGCATGGGGCACGAGCTCAACCTTCTCTTTCAAATTTAATGTAAAACAAAATAAATTCTATAACCCAGAAGTTTTAAATTTAATCTGCCACTAATTCTAGTTTCGAATCCAATTTCAAGTGTAGTTATAAACTAAATTTTAAGTTTAGTTTCAAGCTTAATTTATGCTTGACTTCAAGTCCAAATTCAATTCTAATTTTGTGTCCATTTGCAACATTTCAAATTCAAATTCAATTTCAACTTTGATTTGAAGACCAACTTCAAGTCTAGCTTTAAGTCCCATTTCATATCTAATTTTGAATCCAATTTAAAGTTGAATTATGGTGGAAAACTACGAAAAAAGGTTGTGAAATTATGTTGAAAGCACTTTCCTTTTATCCCGAACAAAAAATCGAACAAATCACCACAGATTTATGCCCGACCGATCAGTTTGTACGAATCTACTCGATTTTACGTCTAAATGTATTACACACACGGAACAGAAGACTCAAGTTGAAGCAATCTATACCGACTTGAAAGCAGCGTTGGATAGGATAGGCCATAGCAAACTGGCACGGCTTGATGCATCACAGAAGTTTACTGTATCACTGAGTTCGTACTTGCGCGATAGAGTTTTGCGTTTAGAACATAACAAATGCTGCTCTACTGAGTTTACCAACAATTCTGGTGTTCCACAAAGCAGTAACATGGGGCTACTGCTATTCGCACTATTTTCCAAATGTTCGTGTTGTCCCGGACCTAATGGTATTCCATCTTTAGTCTTCACCCGTAGTACAATGGCGTGAGTGGAGTCTAGTGGAATCTTTGTGTCTTATGTTCAATCTATCATTCGAGCATGAAAAATTTCCGGATGTCTGGAAGCAGTCGATTCATATTTTTTCAATTTTCAAAAGTGGCGATCGTCGAAATATTCGGAACTATCGTGGTATTACCAGCCTTTCTGTTGCATTCAAGCTGTTTGAAAAGGAAGTGAGTTATTTCATTCTTACTAGAACAAAATGCTATATCTATGCCGACCAACGCGGATTTATGCCTGGTCGATCCGTAAGCTTAAACCACAAACGTTAAACGTCCACAAAGAGCACAGATTGACGTGATCTATACTGATCTAAAAGCAGCGTTCGATCGTATTGATCATAAAATACTGCTGCGGAAAATTTCTTATTTGTGGGGCTGAGTTCTACGTCTTCAGGCTGACTTCTGTTTCTCTTCCCAGTTAATCAACTGGTCGGTTGTTCCTCAAGGCGGCATCATGGACCCTCTCATATTTGTGTTGTTTTTTAACGATATTGTATCGCCGCTAGGAATTGGATGCAAACTGATGTATGCCAATGATCTGAAATTATATTCGGTGATTCGTTCTACAGATGACTGTGTCCGGCTGTAGAAGCTCTTGGATTTGTTTATCGATTGGCGCAGGAAGCAATGGCTTGTGAGCAGCACAAAATGCACGACATGTCTAGTAATGACTTTCCACCGCATTGCCAGTCCAGTCGTCTACAACTATGAAATTAATGTGTATGTACTCACTAGAGTCACTGAAGTTAATGACCTTGGGGTATTGCTTGACACTAAACTTACATCGCACTCGATGCATTTCGTGCTTCACAACGCTCACTCCGGTCGTTCACTCCAAGATTCCCTCGAACAACCGTTGTTTATTTGTTTATTTGCTGTACATCATTTGACACAAAATCTTTTCAAAGTGACTAAAGTGAACTGTTTCTAACTATTCTACTTTTAAACTTGTAAGCAAAGCAAAGCCTTGGGTTTAAACGTGGGTTTATCGACAGACTTCACAGCCGGCTATTAGAATACATGACAGTTACGGGGCTAGTGCGATAATCCTACTGACTATATCTAGCAGTTCCACCTAGCTGAGATTCGAACTTACGGCGACTGACTTGTTAGGCTAGCATCGTACCTTGAAACCAATCAACCAACGAAAGCGGTCATGACAACATATAAGAGGGTTAGCCAAATTATTATTGAAAATTTTCACACAAAACGCTGTTGGTTCAAAATAACCGAAGTTCATCCGGCAAAAGTGGTTTATAACCATCGAGGACGGTCTTAACACACGTTGTGATGCACGGAACTTCATCATAGACAGTGCAGTTTCGGGGAATCTATTTCACCGTTGAGCACTTTCGCTACAATTAAGGCCTGCTGTAGTTTGCGACGTCACTCTGGGGTGTCTAGTTCAATCGGAGTAAGGGGAGAGCTAAAGGAATCAAAAGCAAAGCTTAACGAATCACGCTCAATCCGCAAGTTCCAGTCGAGATGGTGTGGAGTCCACACCAGACATGACGGATTTCACGCCAACTCGACCAAAGGTTGGCACGACCCTCTCAGAATTCAATAAAACTTTGTGTGTGTAAAGAGTTCATGTAAATAAGCAACTTTGCATACTTAGTTTTACCAAAGTTGGTCTAGACTAACTTTCGGAAAGGGCGCAATTTTGTCACTTTTTTAAATAAAAAATTTAATTCGAAAACTATAGGACCTTCAAAAAAATGATCTGTGGGTGATTTCTAGAAAAGGTTATGAATTTTCATAAAAAATACTGAAAAAAATAAAAATTGTTTTCTACACTGAAAAACAGCATTTCAAAAATTAAAAACCGCTTTCCCAAAAAACGCCATCTCAGAAATTGATGAAAATTTCTTTGAAGATAGATAATTATATGGCCTACCGATTTTCCATGCATCGCAAGATGGTCAAACTGAAAGAAAAAAAGTTTTCCTAACAAAAATAAAAAAGAAAAAAAATACACTAGAAAAAGCATTTCTAAAATTAAAAATCGATTCCCCAAAAAACTCCATCTCAGAAATTGATGAATTTTTTTCTGGAGACAGAAAATTATATGACCTACAAGTCTTCCATACGTCACAAAATGGTCCAATCAAAGAGAAAATAGTTTTCCTAACAAAAACTTTTTCATATACACACTGAAAAAAAAGATATAAATAGCTATAAGTTCTTGCTAGAAAAACTTTTTTCTCTTAAATATGACCATTTTGCAATGTATGGAAGAAATGTAGGTCACATAATTGTCTATCTTTAGACAAAATTTCATGAATTTCTGAGATGGCGTTTTTTGGGAAATAAAGTTTTAATTTGTGTAGTGCTTTTTTCTAGTGTAGGAAATAATTTTTGTTTTTGTCAATATTTTTTATCAAAACTAAAAACATTTTCTAAAAGTCAGTGACACAACATTTTTTTGTAGGTGCTATAATTTTAGAAATACTGAATTATCTATTTTTCCCGATAAGAACTTAAAAAACTTAAAAAAGGCTGAACTATGGTTTAGTATTAGAAATAAAAACCTTTTTTCAGCTCTTAAACATGTAAATTTGGTGATTTTATCAAGCTTCGGGCTTACTAATAGCTGCTTTGAAGCTGTAATGTAGCTTAATAGAGGCTTTTGCGCGTTTTTAAATAACCAATTTGCGCAAAGCTGAAAACAAGGCGCACAGAGGCGATATAACGGATTAACAAGTGTTTTTCCGCCTCGGATAAAATAGGTTGTATAAGTTCTTCAATTTCGGCTGAATAGCTATGGCTGAATAATTATGGCTGCTAAAATGTTATTCAGCGTATAAATGTTTCTTGGGTTTCGCCACAAGTAAGGCCTGTTGTAGTTAGCGGCGTCATTCGAGGCTGTCTAGTTTAATTAAACGGCAGCGATCCGGGTAAGGGAAGGTTGGCGGAATCTCGCCAAGGCAAATCCCTCAAAGCTAAACGAATGAATCTTCTCTGCACACGCTCAATCGGCAAGTTTCAATCGAGCTGCTGCGACGTCCAAACGACATCAGGCAATAACGATCCTTGAAGTCCCGTCCTAATCTAGCGATTTACCCTATGTGCGTGCCTATCGAACGTTAGCGTTCTACCAAGAATAACGTCACGGTCATTGATGTGATTTACTCTGTTTAAGATAGATTTTGAAGTCATCGGCGTAATAGCAGTATAAGGTGATCAATTCGGTGAATTGCTGCTATCAAATTTATACAAATTAAGTCAGCTTGTGCTGTACGTTCGGATTCCAAAGTACAGTTAGACACAAAATCCAAAAGATTAGGAACCCACGAACCAAAAACTGCCTGCAATCGAGCTTTCTCCGCCATTGAAAATCTTTTTGAGTCGATAAAGAAAGGTCAAGTCTCCAGGGAGGGTATATGGAAACAGATGTGACACAAGGATAAACTGTTTGGGAGTGAGCCAACAGGGGAGGACGGGAAACGTGACTTTGAATATATGTTCCTCCATAACTCCGGAATGTCTAGACGGTACTTCATCAAACTGGTCACACATGTTCTTTGACACAAAAGAATCAGCGCCGGACGGTTGACAAAAAGCCCCCTCCCTTTTCCCTTAAAAGGGAGAAGAAAGGTTCAAATGGGTACAGGAGTACGCATTTTCTTGCATTAGGACCGATCGCTGTTGTACAAGTGGCTGGATGACAAGGGAGGCTTTCTGATAGGGAGGATAGGCTAGTCCTTAACAAGGAGGAGGTTAACCCATTTCCTCCCAGCGTTGCGAAAACGCAACGCACTTTCATTCGTTTCTAGAGAAGACCCGGTTGAAGATATCAACTTGGACCCTGAGAAACAAATAAAGATTGGAAAAAAATCTAATCGACCTGTTTTTGCTCAAAGGTCAGATATTACATGTAACATAATTACAGCTGTGACAAAAAAACAGGTTTTGCTATTTTTCAGACAGTTAAGGAAAAATGCTCATAAAATTCGATTCTACCTCTATTAACGCCTGACCTATCAATCAGTGTTAGTAAGAATCGGTTGCTTGCCAAAAAAAACTTTGTTTCATAATTTTGATTATTTTTGTAATTTTCAGATAGGTTTGAAGCTTTGCGTTGCGAAAACGCAACGCTAGGAAGTAACGATATTCAAAATTTGCAACGGGAATGTTTGTTTTCGTTCGTTCGCTGCGGTGTTTCATTTGATGTCGTTGCTTTTTAGTAAACAAATGAATGTAAATCTCATCTTTCGCTTATTTAAAATATCCCGGAAACATTATAAAAAATTACATAACATACAATTCGCTGCTTCAAACACTGATGGCAGATGGAGAAGCCGTTGTGATAAGAGCGTAATAAAATTGTTAAAGTACCTTTGCCTCCGGAATATCTGGAGGAATTGAGTGATGGCAACGACAGTTTCATGGACCCAAATTTAATGTTACAACCGTTGACCTGCATTTAGCATTCAAACTGCATACTATGCGTCTAGTGCAAAGATGGTCTCCAACCCAAATGTTTTGATATCTATCATAAAACATAACATGTAATACTCTAAGCCATTCATTTAATCTTTATTAATACTCAAAATCACAAAAAAAAATTCCAAATTTGATTTAACGGTAAAAAAGTATGAAGCATTAGCATAATAATGCAGGTATGCAAAAACGGTATACCCTTAATGCCCAGCGTTGCGTTTTCGCAACGTAGCGTTGCGGGACACAGGGTCAAAATTAAAAATACATGTCAGTGGTTTTTTCTTAGTTGACCTAAAAGAGAATTTTCCTGAAAGTTCCAACTTTCTATCCCTGCTGGGAAAAGTCTGGGGCTTAATGGGTTAAAAAAACGCAAAGAAGGCTTTATTTTGCTTTATTTATATGCCGATTACCGAAAAGATGACAGATTTACAAATGGCGTGGGACAACGGGAGGGGAAGGGGAAACTGACAAAGGCATTAGAGACATTTAAATGAAGAAAAAGGGTTTTGTTTCTTGCATTATGAGAATTTTCGTTACAACAGATGTA